>NC_073302.1:43979534-44292590 GCF_027595985.1 Sorex araneus | reverse complement strand
CCTCATAAAATCACAGAGCCGTAAAACTGGAAAAAAATCTTCAAAAGTCATTTAGCTCCGGTCTCACACCTGAAGGCAAAATGATGGGCACCATAAAGCAGCTATTGTGTTTTAATCATTTCCCCAAAAGAGTCTCTAGCATTTGCTTGAATAACTGACCCATCAGAGGCTTTAATAACTCTTTTCTTTAAGCATATCTCAAACAAAAATAGACATATACAGAAGAAAAACTAACACCTTTTCTTTGGAATTAAGCTATTTTCTTTATCCTTGCTTATAATAACAAAGAGAGTAGAAGAGATGACATTTAACAGGAAAGATAAAATATACAAGAAGGAAACAATAAAGCTGTAATAGGAGGACAAAATGAAATGATGTTATCATTTCAGAAACAAGTGAAAACAGGTTACAATTATAGATATGATGGCAAATTCATGACAGTGTTCGCCGTGATATAACTCGAGTCTCATTTGTTTCAGACTACATGTTCATGGCAAACAGACCTCAGAACAGTTTGAGTTGCCGTTTCAAGAAAGCTTGTTTAAACACTGCCCCATAGTTAAGAAAGCGACAAATGCTTTATAACAGGCAATCACTGTTCCTATTGTTTTAAATAAACAGGTGTCCTTGTAGTAATCAATAATCCTGAGCAGAATTTAGGAGCTTAAAAATGACACTATTGGCAGGAAGGTTTATATCTATAGTCCAACTGCAGAAGAGTTGTTCATAAAGTTTTCTTCTTGATGAACATGACAAACAAGTCCCTTTATCCAGGAGGTAGAAACTGGATAATTGGATTAACTACAGGGAAAAAATATCAAGCAACATAAATGCATTTAAATTGAAATTCAAGTGATATCAGTTCCTGTGCCTTGGGATTATAATTCCATCCAAAATAATTCATGTTTAACATATCTTAAAATTCAGTAGTAAAATTAGGTGAACTTGTTTATCTAGCTGTAATGATAACAAATAAACATTTTCAAATAATAATCAAAGTTTAACTTCAAATTTACTTTGTTTACAAAGTTAATACCTAACAAAAAAAATTTTATTTTTATTTTTTATTTTTTAAATTTATTTTATTGAATCACCAAGTGGAAAGTTACAAAGTTCTCAGGCTAATATCTCAGTTATACAATGCTCAAACACCCATCCCTTCACCAGTGCCCATATTCCACCACCAATAAAAACAAAAACAAAACAAAAACAAAAACAAAAACAAAGTATACATCCCACCCCTCACCCCCCAACCCACCCCCCCCCGTGAGTGAGTGATAATTTCACTTCCTTTTCTCTTTACCTTGATTACATTCCAGATTTCAACACACAACTCACTATTGTTGTTGGAGTTTCAAAACCGACTCACTTTTTTTGTTGGAATTTATCCACCAAGAATACAGCTCTATTAACAAGGAAATATTTGATAATAAGTTTTCCACTGATGAGAATGAAGAGATAAAATGTCACGCGGCCGCAGTAGCGGCCTCGCGGTTTACAATTTCTGTATTATAGTAATTAAGTCCACGGAGATTTAAGTTGGAAAATGAATCATTTCCCTTCCTGGAACAGCATGTAGCAAAAGCTTAGTTCACAGTCTCCATACATGGTTGCAAGCATTTGCTGGAACCCCAAATCCTAAAGCTGTCTCTGGTTTCTGCTCGTTCCACATCCACCGGCTAGGCAGAGGCATGGGCACCCAGGTCAAAACTCGGCCGGAGCTGTGCACCGGCCCCGGCTGGGACTGCCCTGGTATCCCGCGGCTGTTTCAAGTTCAAAGCACATTTTATTTTTTTTCCACGCCAAAAGTTCATACCTGCTCAAAGGACCCACAAAATGTCAGACACCACGCCTTCTCCCGGAGGGGAGAGAGACCAAGAAGGAAGGATATTTTTAATGTGTATCTTACAGTTTAGATCTTGGACTAAAAACGGAAGAGTTAGAAACTGGGCTTATTTAAATTCTTCACTGTATTTTCAATTTTGCAATATGATTTGAATTTAACAAGCAAATTTTTCCTTCCCTTTTGACGTTCTACAAAGAAAAATAATCAATTTTTCCTCAAAACTCTATAATTCTAGTGACCAGAGAGATATAAATGGTTAAGTATCTTGCTTTGTATGTGGCCAACCCCATTTTGATCCCAACAGCAACAATAGTTTCCTGACTATAACCAGGAATTGTTCTTGAACATAGGGGTAAGCCCTGAACACATAATCCAGCTGTGTCCACCCACAAAGAACAAAAAAATGAAAATAAATATTACAAATGAATATTCCTCTACAACAAAAAATACACAAAAATAAAAATATTGACAATTTAGTTAGATAAATGAGTAAACCCACAAAACCTAATATGAATAGAGAGAATGACAAGTGCACAAAAAATGTTAGATTTAGACAAATTTATTACTTTTTTTCATTTGATAAACTTATACCATAAAATTTTGTAAAATATGTTTCAGGTGACTCTTTAAAATTGAACATACTCTATTATTAAAATTTTACTTTGGTCTATAAATTTAGAAATTTCCATGATTTAATTTGGTGGAGAGAAGAGTGGCTTTTAATTCTTTTAATTTCTACATGATTTTTAGTACTTTTGATGAAGTAACATTGAACTTTAATATTATGTAAGTTTCAAGTTGTCATTTAATTAAACACCATTATTTAGACATGGGCAAGGCAACATTGATAAACAATATAGTTTGAAAAGCTCGGGCTTTTGCTGTACTCACATGAGCAACTTAATTGATCTATCTTTTTGGGTAGTTAAAAGGATATTAGTCAATTGAAAAATAGCTAGAGAGATAGTAGGACTTAGGGATTTGCCTTGCATGAAACTAAAATTAATTTGGTTTCACCAACACCACCTCATGGTTCCACAAACACTTCTGGGAGCAAACACAAATTAGTTTTGACTTTTGTGACACTGATATTTGGAAGGTTTTTAGAAGAGCTATTTCTGAAACTTCATAAACTTGAGTTTATCCTTATTATTAGGTTCTAACTAAACATTTTGACTTAAAAAAGGGCATAGATATGCTAATTTAGTTTTAAGATTCTTTTATTTGAAAATAATTTGCTTTAAAGTGATTCAGGTTTTCCAATCAATCTTCAGATTTCCAGATTCTGCAAACTGTTTTATGATTCCAATTTTTAACCTCATCTTATTTTTTATTACAGAGATTTTTTCATTTTGTTAAAGAGCTGATCTATTAACAAACTGCTCATTGGCAAAATTACTAATTCCTAAATTTGATTTTTCATTTTTTCCTAAAGAAATTACTAGAAAACTCAAGTTTGCATAGAATATCCAATTATTCTACTTTTACTATATGTTTACAATATTAATAGCATTCTAATGGATTGATGAAACAATCTTGTGTTTCGGCAGCATTTTTATTTTTCACACTCAGTATTACTGATTACGAACATTTTACAAGATGTCTTTATATACATTGTTTTATTTCCCTTTGAGATATTTCAGAGAGTTCTGCCATTTAGGAGAACTGTTTAAGAGTATTTTAATGTTTTGGTTCTGTTTGGGGGCCACATACTACGGTGCTCAGAGCCAGCATACCCAGGTTCTTTGCTCAAAGATCACTCCTGGCAGTTATTGGGATCATATAGGGGGTACAGAATTGAATCCAGGTCTGTAAATCAAGCTCCCTGCCCTCTACTTATCTCTCTGGACTCAAAATGTTACGCTTTTACTGAAAATGGATCCAAGTCTATGTTCTACAATAATTTCACCAATGTTCTTTGTTTTGCTAATCTCAGTTTCATCACTCGTAATAAAAGAATCTTTCTAACATCACTGATAATTAAACTACCTAATATGGGGCTACATCAAATCTGCTTGTCTAGCCCCATCCTCTTGGCAGCTAACTCAGTGAGAGTTCCCCAGTCAATGTCGTTCTTCCTCTCCTTGTACCACCAGCTTTTTTGATCTCTCAGGGCAGTGACGGCTGTACAGCTTCTCCATCACAAAAGTTCCCACAATGCTAAAAGGAGGCAAGTAAACCTATCTTGAAGTCAGAGAAAACGCATATAAAGCGAAACATTTAGATGTGTGTGTTGTGTTGTGTGTGGGTGTGTGTGTGTGAGAGAGAGAGAGAGAGGGAGAGAGAGAGAGAGCGAGACAGAGAGACGGGGAGACAGAGAGACAGAGAGAGACAGAGACAGAGAAAGAGAGAGAATAGGTAAATAGGTATCAGAATGATATACAGTAGATATGTGTGTGTATGTGTGTGTGTGTGAGAGAGAGAGAGACAGAGAGAGACAGAAACAGAGAGACAGAAAGAGAGAATAGGTAAATAGGTGCCAGACTGATATGCAGTAGGTATTACTTGCACACAATTGACTCGGGTCAGATCCCTGACACCCCATATGTTCTCTTGAACACCACCAGGAATAATCACTGAGCACAGAAACAGGAATAAGCCCTGAACACTGCCAGGGTTAACCAAAAACATACAAAAGACAATAAAAATGAAGAGAAATAAATAGGCTTTTTTTTCTGGAGAAGCCTTGTTTTCTATTCAAAACATTACCCTCTCTTTTTCCCCCTCTTAACAAATAAAATCTCTTTATTATTAAAAAAATAGTAAAGAAAAAGGTGATTGAAAACTGCATCTATTACTCCCCCTCCTTCCCAAATAGAACAGTCTGATCTGAAACAAACACATCCATATACTCTCAGGATGTGTCAAATTAGACAAACAACTGACTATGTGTACTTATGAAGCAGTAGGGAGCTCACTAACTGCTTAATACTTCCTTATCCTTCACTGCCTTGCTTCCTTTCTTCTGTCAGTCTCACTACCCTGAGATTCTACTCTAAAGCAAGTATTAGCATGTAAAAATAAATGAACTCATGCAAACTATTGTGAATAATCACAAAATTAAACCTAACAAAAAGTATTAGAACTGGAAAAGTGGTGCTCAGAGTTGTTATTCTACCACACTGTGCCTTATCCTCCAGTGACATCAGGTAGAAACCTTTCCAAACAAACACATGAAACATCTCATTAGAAAGTCAGGTGTAGTAAATATCATGCCCATAGAATTTCAAATACTGCTAGCATCTGCATGTTTCTTCCAATTAACACAGCAATTTGAGCCATTTTGTCCAATCATTTTCACTTTATCTGTGGGTTCCAAATGATTGAAGCCTTTTTTGCCTCGTTAGTTTTTAATTGGCTCACAGTGTCACTTTTGTAAATGTCTAGCCTGACCTACTGCCATCTCTGTGGTGCTCCTTATCCACCAGTGTTAACATATTAAGTATGTGTAGACCTGCCTTCGATATCACCACTGTAGGCATGTGTGAGTAACATGTATAATACTGTTAAGACTTAGAATTCCCCGTTGAAAAACAATCCAGGAATTGCTGAGATGCAATAGATATTGGAATCAAAAAGAGAAAGACAGCAGAAAGAGCTGGACTGAGAATCGGAACATCTAACAAAGTGCATGACTCTAAGTCACTTAATATCTTTGAGTCTCCAAAGCTCTTAATATTTATTTTTATACGTAAAATAATGCCACTGAAGTTCATTGTATCTAAGATTCCTGCTGGCTATAAAATCCAATTATCTTATTGGCTAAGCCTAGAAATAAAGTAAATAATTTCAAATGAAATTGCATTTTCTTCTTGGAGTAACAAGCTATTTTTGTAGTAGTTTTATTCTAAACTTATCTAGGAACCACAGATTCTTTTCTGTAAGAAAGAATGTGTAGCCCAGAGAAGTGGTTTACAGAGCTGAGGTGAAAGCTTTATATTTCGGAGACCCAAAGCTGATTCCCAGTACTAGCAGGGCCCCTGAGCACTGTCAGGAGTAACTTTCTGAAGTCTACCATTGTAAACCACATTGTCAACATTTCACATTGTCCACCACTATGTAGGGATGATTTGATAATAATACAACAATCCATAAAATATTTCATTTGTCATCAAGCATTGAAGTTCTAAAATGTTTTGATGCTTTTAAGCTTAGTGTCATTAGAAAAACTATTTTGTGATTTTTTAAAAAATGCTTCAGAGGACTAAATCCCTCTACCACTAAAAAGGCATGCATTTAGCAACCTTTTCACAACATACAAAGATTATGGTGTAGCAGAACCAAAGTATACAATTAGCATCAGAAAATTGTGAGTCTAAAATCAACTTCTGTTATTTATGTGCATGCCTGTGTGTGTATATGTGTGTATGTGTGTGTGTGTGTGTGTATGTGTGTGCACACAGAGAGATTGGTTTGGAGGATCGGGCCACATTCGGCAGTGCTCAGGGAATCATATGAGGTGCCAGCTATCAAACAGGTTCAGGCCAAAGCAGCCACTTTACCATAAAATATCTCCTGTACCACTCTTGCTATTTGTTTATCTGCAAAATGTGGATTATATTTATGTCAGGCTTACTTGGTTTAGAGATAATGTTTAAAATATCCAATAAAATTCCTAGAACATTGTATTCATTTCACAAATGGGGTTTATTTTTAATTATAAATATGGTTATTTATAATTAAAATAAAATATAAATAATATTTAAAGCCAAAATCCTATCTGTTTATAGGATACTAAACACAGAAATAAATATCCATGGAATATCAGCATACCTGAGAGCTACTAGAATATAAATTAATCTAGGAGTTCATAACCTTCAGCATACTCACCAAATATATGACTCTGGTCCCTGTCATCTTCCACTGACATACATCTCAAAGAATACAACCACACATATTCAGTAGCCCATGTGAGAAAATTAGTTTTCCTATCTCAGAATCTCATTCCTTCACCATCAAATCTTATTATCAGTAGGCCAATTAATGTTTATGTTCAAGCTATCTCTACAATTAATATTTTTCTCTTTTCTCTTCACTTGATCTCCTAAACTAATGCAAGGATCTTAAAATTGGTTTTCTAGGTAGGCACATACCATCCTCTGATTTATTATACATTATAGGGATGATTGTGTAAAGTACAAACATGTTCACTGACCTACACTTCAAATACATAGACCCTCAAGCACTTAAGGAAAAACCACAACCCTTATCACAGTTCACATATTTCTGGATTACCTGGAGTCATTCATATCTGTTAAACCGAAGTCAAGGTATTTTTTTCCTTTGCTTAATATGTTCCAATTAAACTTGTCTTTTTATTATTATAAAAGAGGCCTTTTTTTTACTTTTTTAAAAATTTTATTCAATCACAGTGAGATAGTTATAAACTTTCATGTTTGGGTTACAATCACACAATGCTCAAACACCATCCTTCTACCAGTGCACATTCTCCACCACCAATATCCCCAGTATAACCCCCTTTCCCACCCTCCCCCTGCCTCCATGGCCTCAGGTAGTTTAGGTTTATTGGGTTACTCCCGTCACAGTGCTCCCACTCCTCTGTGTTTATTTGTAGCTTCTTTCTTAATGTTCTGTTGACTTGTAAATACTGTTTTTCTCTTCTCCTTGAGTCCTTTGCATAGTTTAGTCAGAGCAATGTCCTTTTTGTATTTGATTTAACATTCCATATGTCCCCTGAAAATGCAGAGGTGTTGGGCTTAAAGCCACAGTGTTCCTTATTGAAAAGGGGTTGTAGTAACTATTGGGGCAGGAATATCCAAGGCTGTGCTTCGTGCCGTCACTGGCGGCAGCGATTATACTGATTGGAGCTCTGCAACTCCACACTGGGGAAAGCGGCTGAAACTGGGAACATCCGCTGATTTTGAGAGGCCTGGGGCTGCCTCCCTTGCAGGTGTCCCGAGTTGGGGTCACCCACTGCATCAAAATTAAAGCAACAATCTCCGGCCAAATGGTTTCCCCTCTTACACAGGGGACAGGGCCTGGGAGGTGCAAGTGTGGCTCTGAAGTCTCTGGCCCAGTGGTTTCCCTTCTTACACCTGGGACAGGGCCCAGGACGTGCTCTCACAGTAGCACGGGTGGGGGGCGCCCTGCAATCTTTACGAAAGTGGCTTGGTTTTCCACAATTAAAACATCATTTCTGAACTTGTCTCTGTAAGACATAGACCTGCACCTTATGTTTAACAGAACCAACATTCCAGCATGCTTTCAAGTACAAATATGTCTTCCTTCTCCTTAATCCGTCCCAGTATGGCCTGGTAATCCTCATTAGCATTTTCAAAAGCCAATAGTTTAGTCAACAGCTCTTGAGTTGCCTTGTCCTTAACCTGCATTTCAGTGACTTTCATCAACCTTCCTATGAAGTCTGCATAAGGTTCTGAGGCTCTCTGGAAAATCTTTGTAAAACTTCCCTTAAATTCTGCATCTGCATCAACCTTCTCCCACGCACGCAGGGCTGCATCACGGACATGAGCAAAAACAGCACAAGGCAAGGTGACTTGCCTTTCTGGGTTGTGCCATTTCCCTTCACCAATTAACATCTCATAAATCAACTTAATCCCTGATAAGTTTTTGTCCAGCATGGCCTAGGCCTTGAAGCTTTGCCTTGGCCTCATCACTGAGCCACATTCTCCACTTCAAATACTGAGAAGGGCTTAAGCATGTCTTAGCAACCATGTGAAGATCTTGAGGTACCCAGTAGGCCTTCTTGCTCCAATCTGTAAGATACTCCCTACAGTATGAAGATGTAGGCCTATACGAGACATAGGCCTTTTTGAAACTGAGAGAATCCATCCTTAACCTGCAATAAAATGGAGGCTGCTTCTTCTCTGCCTGGACTGGGCGATTGGGAGCATGTCCCGAGTGGTCTGAAGGCTGCTTGGCTGAGTCACTCTCAGACTCAGAATCTGAGTAAGTGGTAGCAGACTCATAACCCGCATCACTTTCATCTAATGCACTGGAAGCAGAGCTATATTCACCAGTCTCAGAAGTATTTTTACTATGAAAACCCTTTCGAGACTTAGGTGTGGGAGGAGCTGAGGCCGTATTATTTATAATATTCTCCACAAAATCAATTGCACTTTTCAAAAACGCGAGAATGGAATTAAGAATCTCCCATGTAGTTCAGAATTCCACGGGGATCTTTGTCCCTTCCTTAGATGCCTTAGAGACATTATTCTCAACTTTTTTCCAAATCTTGGTTTCTAGAGTTCCTTCGTCTGGGAACCATGGGTTAATCTCATAAACTACTTTAAGGTAGGACCGGAGTTGGTCTCTGGAAATGCAGAGTTCCGGGTCTCCTGTTCTGCGGGAGAAAAACTGAATCAAATACATAAATGGCCTGCCCTGTTCAGTCTGACTCGAGAAAATACAAAAGATCTTGGGAAGGCCCAGAATCTGCCCCATTTTAGTGGGGGATTGCTGTTCGGATTCTAATCCCCAGCACACTAAAAAATCCTGTTCTCCCACTCACTTTCTAGAGTGGGGATGCACCAAACGCTATTCTTACCTTGAGTTGGTACTTTGGGCTCGCTCCAGGGACGCCAGCTGTAAAAAACTAAAGCACGCGGATGGGCGTGTGCATTTGCGGGCTCTCTGGGCGGCTGTGTCTCACCACCTGCATTCGGTGCTCTGAAACCGCTGTTAATGGGCTGGATTGGAAGAGCTATTGGCCAAGGACAGGTGAAGGAAGAACGAGGACCAAGCTGGTTGCTGATTAGTTACCGTTTATTCAATCTTCCATCTTTCCCATCTCCCGCAGTCCCAGCTCCATCCTCTCTGGATCTACTGCAGCCTCCTGGATTCTCCTTCATTCTGTCTCTCCCTACTTGTCTCTCTTCACCTTGCCCTCTAGGCTATACACAGCCACGTAGCAAAATCAACAAAATCAACAAAGAAAGCCCTTCCTGAGGGCAGCCAGGTTCAAAGGGAACACTACCTAAGGGCATTCCAAGCCCTTCCTGACTCTCAAGGTGTTTTTCTCTTTTCCTTAGTCCAAACACTTATAAACATCTTAATACTAGTTATTTTTGGATGGACATAGCAAGAGATACATTGAGGCTTACAAGGCAGCTCTCCTAGCAGCATCTTGCCATAGACTCAGACTACAGCACTCAGGCCAGATTAATCATAACTAAACCTAGCAGGGTCCAAATCTAGTTATCACTGCTTGGATCATGACAACATTTGTCCATGACCAAGCTCTTAACTTATAGTTAAGCATTAGGCACTTTGGCCAGGCCCATCTCGAGGCCAGGGTAGCACACAACTCACCGCTTGCCCGGGGTCCATCTCGTCCCTCGGCGGGACCCTGCTTTTGGGGGTGCTAGGAAGCAAGGGCAGCTGAGGCTTAGGTTGAGAGAACAGATGCCCAGGAGGAAAATATCATGTAGAGTCAAATGACTCCCAGGTTATAAGACCATAGCATTTGCTAAGCCTTCCTGTATTCATACAAAAAGGACATTGCTCTGAATAAACTATACAAAGGACAATATTCCCCATACTCCTCTCTACTTTTGGGCATCTTGGCTTGCAACACAGACACTGAGAGGCCTTTATCTTATGGTATGGGCTGGAGCGGTAGCACAGCAGGTAGGTAGTTTGCCTTGCACACGGCTGACGCGGGTTTGATTCCTCCGTCCCTCTCGGAGAGACTGGCAAGCTACAAAGAGTACCCCACTCGAACAGTAGAGCCTTACAAGCTACCCGTGGCATATTCGATATGGCAAAAATAATAACAACACGTCTCACAATGGAGATGCCCGCTTGAGCAAATCAACAAACAATGTGACGACAGTGCTACAGTGCTACTTGTATATATTAGTTTTTCTGCTCAGAATATTTTTGTCATCATTTTATTCTATTCACTCTATTCATACTTAAATATCAGGTCTTCTAAAACGTACTCTTTGCTAAGAGAGGTCATTAAAATCTTAACAAAAATTCTTATATAAATTTTTAGTATTTCTATTATTCCACAGCACCTAATACTTTTCCTTCAGCATACATGCTGGTAATAGATTATTGAAATGCATATGTATATATACATTATCATGTGCTTTTAAATGCATATATTTATAATTTATTAGTTTACAAAATGTAAATTGCATGAAATCAAACATTTTTGTTTTTCTCAACTGCATAGTCTAAGTAAATAACAGTCTGACAACCCAGAGAAGAAAATTAATGAAAGTAACTAAACAAAGTACAAAAAAATAAAAAATATCCAGTCATTTATATTATGGGCCACACACAAAACAGTGTTTAGGGATTACTCCTAGTTCTGTGCTCAGAGGTCACTCTTGTATGCTCAAGGGACTAAATGGAGTGCCAGGGATCAAACCCTGGTAGACTGCCTTCAAAGCAAGTCCAAGCCACCAAACTATCTCTCCAGCAGCCAGTCACTGACAGTTTGAGAATTATTGGCTAATATTTGAGATGCAGTTGCATTTAGAGATGCATAAGAACTGGTGTATTACAGAGCTTATTAAAGAAAACATTACAATTAAAATTTCTAATTCTATAAAATTACTGCTTCTAAAGATTAGAGTGGGTATCCTTAATTGCCTACAATGTGCAACTTTTCTACTCAAGGAATGTAGGTTAAGCCTCAGGAGTACTATGCAAGCATGAGAATAACTACTTTGGATACTAACAATTGTACTCTTAAAAAAATTATCAGTTTTGGGGGCTGGAGTAATAGCATAGTGGGTAGGGCGTTTGCCTTGCACACAGCCGACCCGACCCGGGTTCGAGTCCCAGCGTCCCATATGGTCCCCTGAGCACCGCCAGGAGTAATTCCTGAGTGCAGAGCCAGGAGTAACCCCTGTAAATTGCCGGGTGTGACCCAAAAAGCAAAAAACAAAACAAAACAACAACAAAAAACTTAATCCCTTAGGTCAAAAATGAGATTCCTCGGGCCTGGAGTGATAGCACAGCGGGTAGGGCGTTTGCCTTGCACGCAGCCGACCCAGGTTCGATCCCCAGCACCCTATATGGTCCCCTGAGCACCGCCAGGAGTAATTCCTGAGTGCATGAGCCAGGAGTAACCCCTGTGCAATGCCGAGTCTGACCCAAAAAGCAAAAATTAAAAATAAAATAAAATAAAATAAAAAAGATGTGATTCCTCATGAGCAAGTTTGGAGCATAGTGGAGGGTGGAGGGGAAGGGGAAAGTAAAGGCTAAGTCTAAATGTAATAAAAATGAAAGTAAAGAGACACAAACATGACTATAAAGAAAAAAAAATTATCAGTTTTGTAAAACCCAAATCCTATTGAACTATGACTCCTAGAACACCCATGAGCCTCTTTTGATTACACTTTTATGTTGGTAATTCATTGTGGAGTAGCATGTGAGAGTCTCTTGCAGTGATTCTACTTGCTCACTTTTTTTTTGGGGGGGGAATCTGTGTAGAGCAAAATAAAGATTAATATGTTCATGAAAATCAAAGACATATCATAGATTTACTTTAAATTTGATAATCCATTCACAAATTAACCAATACATTACATTTGAATTATAGGAAAACATAAAAGTGGACTATATTGCTATACTGACATACTTCTTTCTAATACAATGATGCAACGTTTGGTCAAACTCAGAAATAAAGATACAATAGGAATAGGAAAAAATTCACTGCAGAGAGGATCAGGAATTGATATAAATGGTAACAGCTTAATAATCATTTGTAAGATTTTACTGACTAAATGATTAGAATAAAAATTGGAGGTTGAAACTAAAATTAGAGGCTATAAGTTAAAAGTGCAGTATAAAAATTACAATATTTTATGGCAGGTTTAAAATAGTAAAGATTTAAAAGAACAACTAAAAGTCAATTGCTTCGTAGTAGGCAGGAATATTTCATTATTAGAATTTAGTTATAAATTTGAGACTCATTTTTGAGAGTAATGTTACTGAAAAGCTCACATACTTCTAGGAATAAAGCATGTGCTATTGGATATGTGTGGCTACGTAATTAGTATTTACATAACTCCTTTAATTCCTAATTACTTTTCTCTCATTTTAAGGCAGACATATGCCACTTGATTTTTATTTTTTAATGTGTTGTTTTAACAGACGGTCTTGTTTGTTTTTCATCTCTACACAATGTCCCAAAATATCCCAATATGGCTAAAATAATTTCTGAAGCTCAGTAGTTCATATTAGAATATCTAGATTTCTGGACTTTTCCAAACATGACTGCCACAGTAAAACTTTTCACAAGTAGTGTGAATTCACAGAGACTATTTTTTTCAATATTATTATCTACTTTGGCAAGTAAAATATAACAAAAAAATCTGTCCTGCTGAAATTTCTGATAAGTAACAAATCCAAATATTTTCTATTCAATTATGTTATGACCTTTAAAAGTTTTATATCAGGAGGCCAGAGTGATAGTACAGAGATACAGTTGTTGGCCTTGGATGTGACCAAACATGTTCAATGCCAATACCTCATGAGGTTCCCTGAGGCCTTGTAGGAGTGATCCCTACAAGGGATCACAAAGCCAAAAGTAACCACTAAACACATAAAGTGTGTCCCTAAAATAAAAACAAAATAAAATTTTATATCATTAGAATTATTTTTGAAAATTACAATATTGTTTGCCATGATTTTCTCAGTAAAGTGTGTCTTAATAGAAAAGTGAGAAAGCAGAACATACTGTATAATTAGGAAACTGACCTGTTGACTTTTTATGTCTATAATCACAATATCTTTAAAAGAGTAATTTAAATTTCTTGTCACTAAAGTACTTGCAGGAAAAACAGCTCTATGTAAGAAAAAGTTCTCCAAAAGTTGATGAATTGAAAGGGGTGAGGGTGAGGAGAGAGTGTGGGGAGACAAAGAGCATAGAGAGGAAGAAAGAGCATGAAAGTGTAATAATTTATAGTTCAAAGAAAAAAATGAAAACAACATGCTTTTTCTTATATGCTAATGCTAATTGAAGAGTTTTCACATAATGTACTTAGGTAACCTTATATAAACTGAATATAGTTCATTTAAGAGAAAAGAATTAGTTATAGTTATATTAGTTATAGTTCATTTAAAAGAAAAGAATTTTAAAAATAAGTCAAACATATATTTTGAGAGTTGGGAAGAGCTTTAAGTTGAAAAGAGTCTAAATTATTTCAAAGATTAAAGTTTTCTCCACCAATGCATCACTACATTTCATTAAGGTAATATGTGGTAGGGCACAAACAAGAAAAAAAAATCAAATAGGTGATCTACCATGAAAGAGATTATTCTAGTTCACATGTTATAAACAATGTAAATTAACAGTCACTTTATTCAAGAGTGGCAAAGGAGCTGAATGTAAAAGCTCAATAGACGTCTCCTAAATTGAATCAAGTGACGTACACATTCCATGTTATTGATCTGTGTCTACAGAAAGAGACTGTGCTATTTTTCTAGTTATTAAAGGCAATGGTCGACAGGGTCTTTGGGATAAGTCAACAGTCTGTCATAACTTTTACTGATCTTAAAGAACTGTTAGGATAAAAGATATGCCCCAGAAAAGTGGTTTGTGAGGATTCTGCCCTGGTTGAACCAAATATTATGTTGGAAAAAGTCTATTGTTTACTACTAACACTAAGAAACAATGTGAGTAGATAAATTTCTTGTTAATAAAATTCATTATTACTACTATATTTACATATTATATACTTACATATGATTACATAAGTGTTATTCTGGTTTGGGGACCACACCTGGGTATGCTCAGGGCTTACTCTTGGCTCTACATTCATATAAGCAAGAATGAATTTGTGGAGAATATTAATATAATATATATTTATATATTTAACCCTTTTCTTAAAATATCTTTACATTATTTTTGTCCCCCTTCAGTTTTTCAGCAATACTTGGCAGCACTCAAGGCTTGCTACTGGTTCTGTTCTCAGGGATAACTCTGGACTGGGCTCAAGGGATCATATGGGGTGCCAGGGATCAAACCCAGGTCGCCCATGTGCAAAGTAAATGCCCTAACTGCTGAACTATCTCTGGTCCAAGAACTATACATTCTTTTACAAAAGTATGAAATTTATTTCATCAAATATGTATGTATATATATATACAGACATATACATATTTTAAAACACTGAATATATAATGCTACTGATAAAATCTAGGTTTGCCACATGCAAGGCAAGAGCTTACTCTCTAATTAATTCTCTGATTAATTCTAGCATAAACATTGATGTTCATGTCATCATACCACATTGTGACATAGTTTTCAGGGTGTACATTGCAGTCAATATACTAGTAAAACAACATACTCCACAAAATTATTTTATTTAAATCACAGCTAGCAGTATTATCTCTTGTGGGTTTAACTGTGAGGAATAGGGATGGAGGCTGACAAATGCAATTGTGGAGAAAGGGTAGAAGGGTGAAAAACATATGTATCTATTGACCAGTGTTTGACAATATTTCTGCCACAAAATGTGTTTTCAATTATTATGCTTCAGTTATAGCATAATAATTGAAGTTGTCTGAAGAAAGCATGCCACAAATAAACTCTGGATTAAACTTAAGTTTAAAAATAAAATCAGTATGTATTTTAAGAGAATGCATACAAATAAAATAGTTTGTAGTCTCAGCTTTCATATGTGTTTTATTTACTCCTGAAGACAAAAGGTGAGCAACAGAGCAAGACAATAGGAGGAACTTTACCACTCATTCATTATTAGATAATATTTGAGAAAACTAATTATATATAAAACTATGTATATAATTTTACAGTTGAATTTGAACAATTTGATGTGTAGACTGGAGTCTATACATCATAAACTTCATATATTTATTTTAAAGTCTCTTGAAAATATCTAGTCACCCTTGTTAAAAATTACCATAATCACACAATAAAATATCAACTTTCCATGGTTTAATGAATAATTTCTTTAAGCAGTTGAAAACACATCTGTGCTATTAATATTGATGTTAAATATATTTCATTAATAATGATATATAAAAATAATTACATTATTTTATAATCACTAACAGAGGTAAGTTATCAGAAAAATAGAAAACAATATTAACATTTATTGAGTTAACAAATCACAAATATAACAAGAAATTAGTTTGTTGGGAATATTAATATATGTATGTTTATATTTTTCAGATTTTTCCTAAGTGATCTATAAATTATTATATATAAGCCGGAAATTTGTCAAATGATTTATTAATCAAAAAAGGGTATCAATTAAAATGGCTCATAAAATACCTACTTTATTTATAAAACATAAGTCAAATCAATCTCAGGAAGAAAAACATTCATATGGCTATATTCAAGTCTTGAGGAGATGATAAGTAATACTACTGGCATCCATGATAAATAGGTATGTATTCCTTTGCACAAGTGAAGTATTTGGCATTCAAATACCTTTTTATTTTTGCTTAGAATGTAAATTCATACTCAAAGGTACTGAGAACAGTGGTCAGCACCAGTCACAATATGCTGTTCATTGCAAAGCAGTAGAAATGAGTAGGAAGATTTGTGGGTGTTCCCGGGAACTTATCAGTCTCCTGATCATTTTCAATAGGAGACTCACAAGTTCCTGCAAATGCACACAAACGTATTTTAAGCAGGCACCATTGGCAGATAAGCTGATGCTGAGATTTCCTCCACTTCATGTGAATACAGTAATCTGTTCCCTCGGAGTATTCTCTGCTGCTTGGCTTTTACTTGTGATTCTTTCCAAATAGAATGATTGGCATCATGGTTACTGGTCCCTTTTATTTATCTAGTCAACAAATATTAATTGAGCATCACCATGGCCTTTGCCTCTAGTGAATAATAGTGAATAAATTCTGTTATGGCAATTGTAGAGAATAGTCCAGTTTGGTTTTTATTCTGCTAAATCAAAGCTTAGACTCCAATACTAAATGAGATGAGAGTTTAAAGTTTCCTTTGCAATGACTATTGATAACTTGTAATACAATGACAAGAATATGGAACAAGAAATAAGAGATCAAAATTTTCCTCTAACTGCAACTAAAACATAACAATATGTTCAAACAACTTAATCTATTTAGTATCATTTTTCTTCTCTGTCAACTGATTATGTGTATCACTTCACTTTGACTTTAAATACAGATGCAAATTTTTGAACAAAATTAAAACATTTAATCAAAAACTGTGATATTATTCATTTTTTCAGAAATATATAAAACACTTTCATTTCATCAATCACTATAATTTTTAAACATACAGTTAATAACTAACATAATTTTCTAATCAGCTAATGTGTTATTGTTCTCATTTAGAAAAAAATAACCAACTTACATTTATACTCTAATATTGAAACTTTCTTTCCTAGACCTTATCTGTTAGATCTTACAGTCTTTTACATGTCACTTTTACCTTTAATGGGAACTGGGAAAAGGAATTGGGAAAATGAATTATTTTTTTTAAGTACTAAAATATTGCATAACTTGGAAATTGAGATTTGATTACAATGTATTTTAGATTTATCAGTAAAATACTAGAAGACCTTATTTTACTTTTAGCAAATGGATATTTTAACTTCCTAAGTTATGCTTTTCTGTATAGGTTATTTTCAGACATTTTTAAATTTATTTTTTAAAAAGACCTTAGTATTATAATAAAGATCTTGTTCTTGTGTTCTTATACTTGTTCAAAGTGTTAAGAAAAGTCACAGTAAACATTTGTTCAGATTCAGATTTCAATCTGTAATTTTTATGGATGTTCAAGATGAAAAATAGTTAACATCCTTTAATATATACTGAAAAAATATGGTAGCATACCTCATCCTGTTAAAAAACAATATAGACACGAATGTACTTTCTCACACACACACACACACACACACACATACACACACACACAGTCTCCAGTGACCCTTAAATGAAGAAAGTTCATAGTTCTACAAACCATTTACTTATTGTGTTCTGTACAGAGTACAGTAAATAGATTCCTTTTATTTTGTACTTGTCTGATTTTGTAAGAGGTAGTCTATAAAATTATATGCAATTGTTTAAAGTTTCCAGTTACATTTTTGAATGAAATTTTAAAGTTTTTGGAATGGCTTATACAAATAATCTATCCACACTTTTAAAACATAGAGTATCTCATTGTATAACAAAACAGGAACCTAGCATGCAAAGGCACCAACCTGTTTACCTTTAGCTTCCACACATTTGCAGTCTAGCAACTAAAAGAAACCAGTCATGATATTTATATTGTAAAAATAACAATTGACAAAATCAAAAGGCGTCTTGAAAACCACACCTGACAATACTCAGGGCTTACTCTTGGCTCTGCATTTGGGGATTACTCCAGTGGTCTCCAGGGATCCTATTTAGAACCAGGGATAGGACCCAGTTTGACTGAATGCAAATATAAGATATTACAAGGCATATATATCCTGCTTTACCTGCTATATTATTCCTATGGCAACAATATTTTTTGCAAGTAAATAGCTAGGTTCCTTGGCAATCTTTTACAAAATTTCACTAAGAAGCATGATTTTTCTAATTGATACAGTGGTTAACAAATATGGCATTTTACACATGAATATTCACATACATATGCATATATTTGTATATGTATGTGTATATATTTATATGTATATATGTATGTGTTTCAAGATATATACACACACGTATATATATATATATATACATCTTGATCTTTAGTATTTTGCTGTATTGATCTAGTTCATACTGTACTTATAAGCCAAAGCTTTTCTTATCATATCTGCATACAGTTATTTATAGTTTAGTAAGCAAGCATCATTTAGGCAAATATTGCAATAATTGACAAGAAATTCTGATACTCCAGTATAATAATGTTGTTTGGGAAGAAAGAAGTACAGATTTAAAAATAGGCAGTCAGACAGATCCCCTTATTTGAAGGGAAGGGGAACCAAGGGTGACATCTAAATGTTTTTAATAGTGGGGTAGATTTTTTTATGTTACTTATTTCACACATTTTAAGAATAAAAATGATTAGTTTATTATAGGATATATAGATTTCAAATTGATCTAACAGAACTATAGAAGTGCTCAAGCATATTTTTCTCTATTGAAAAGACAAGTATAAAGATTAGAAAATTATCAGTGCTAGTGAAATGTACAGTATTCCGTGACATTAAGTGTTTCAAATGGCAGAAGATAGTGTAAGAACTAATTTCTAAAAGACAACTAACATTTAACAAAGGAAAGACATATTTTAATGGAGTATATGCAAAACAGTGTGATCTGAAAGCCAAAGAAGGAGTATTGTTCAGGTAATTTTATTGATATTTTATGCTAGCCATTTATAAAGTCAGTGCAATTTACAAAATTTTTCTTATATTTAGTTCCAAAGATGAAATTAACTTTGAGTTACTTGCTAATTTGTACCCATATGTTATGTGTTGCTTTATTTTAGTTTATATTTTACTGTCACTGTATTAAATCAGAACATTTTCCAAGATCTGTTATGAATTTTATGATATGTATGACTCTTTTAGAGCCAAGACAGATGTGACTATTTAGAATACGATGTCAGCTAGAATATGAACAAGAAATATCATAATGAGAATGTTGGCATACAATTATGCAACAAGTTGTTTATAAGCCTGCATTTTTTGTGTGTAATAGTGAAAATTTAGCTCTTTGTACTCAAGTTGTATAAAAAATAAAAATACATGAAAAAATTGAACTCTTCAACTGTTAGAAAAAATGTGGTTAAATTTAAAAAATAAACAAACACTTATAAATACATAAATTTGAATCCCAAACATTTGTTTGAATTCAGTTTCTTCATATTTAAATTACAATATCTGGGTTTAATATAATTACATGAAATATAAGCTATTTAAATAATGCTACAACAAAATGCAGCAATATGAATGAAATTATAGGATATCATACTGAATCAAGTCAGTCACAAGGACAGGGGTAGATACAGAGTAATCTGTCTTATATGTGAGACTTAAAGACACAAAGCAAGTTTCCTGCAATAGTCCAAAAGGAACACAATGGAAAAATTGATTCACACAACTGAGTTGGTGGTCGGGAATGAATAGGATGAGTGTTGGAGTAAGTGGAAGGGTGTGTATAAGAAATATATGCAGGAAAACTGGTATTGATAGTTTTGTAGACCACAGAAACTCAGGCAATAAAAAATTCAAATTAAAAATAAATGTCATTTATTATTTGTCTTTGCTATTATTTTACACATAAAAATGTATATAAATTGCAGAAATAAGTCTGGTTCCTTTTTCTGTGGACCCAGGCAGAATACAGATGTATTTTAGACGCAAAGATGGTTTTATAAGTGATAAGTGAAGGCAAATAATCAATAATATAAATGACCCTGAAATATTTTTGGATTACTTAGTAACAATATTTTATTCATCTATGAAAATATGAATGGGTGGTAAAGATATCTGAAAATAAAACTTAACTGGAGGGAAATGATGAGTGTGGGAAAGAGGGGTGCAGGCTGGTTCCACTTTTGTCTCAGATATTGATATGTTATTATTTATAGTTTGGTCTACAGCTCGTGATAAACTCACATAGTTATGTACTCTGAGATTGCATCATTAAATTAAATTTATCTCAATTTATATCATAATTTAAGGTAGAAACTGAAAGAAGGCTATGAACAATAGATGTAAAGATGAACATCAATGAGTAAGAAATGTTCCAACAGAATATATGGCAGAGGAAATGCTCAGCATTATACAACCCCTTAGTTTATAATATTTTCCCTTTGACCCACACAGAAATCTATCTAGTCCCATTCTCTGTGGCCAAGCAATATGTTCTGGTAATAAATATTTAATACAAATGATGTGCCCTTTTTCTAAACTAAGGCAATTAAAAGCATATTCATATATGTCAGTTCTTGAAAGATTTCAACCCATTTAAATGTTGGTTAAGAGTGTGTATTCTGGAGATGCCCTGAGAGTACAGAAAGTAGGTCACTTGCTTCAGATGCAGATGATCACAAGCACTACATATCATCTCCTGAGCCTACCAGTAATGATTCCTGATTGGAGAGTCAAGAGTAAGTCCTTAGCACAGCTTGGAGTGACCCAACCACATTCTTGCCTCTCCCCCTCACCCCCAAGAGATTTAAAATCTCTATTTTTAAGCTTATAATTATTTATTTTATTGTAATGTTGTTGGGCTGGAGAAATAGCACTGTGGCAGGGCGTCCTCCTTACACGTGGCCAACCCAAGTTCGATTCCTCTGCCCCTCTCAGATAGCCAGGCAAGCTACCGAGAGTATCTCACCCGCACAGCAGAGCCCGACAAGCTACCCGTGGTGTATTTGATATGCCAAAACAGTAACAAGTCTCAAAAAGGATACGCTACTGGTGCCTGCTCAAGAAAATCCATGAGCAATGGGATTACAGTGACAGTGACAGTGACAGTAATGTTGTTAGTTTATATCATTGTGTGCTTATGTTTCACGAGTATTTTCATGACTCCTCAAAAGTAAGATTTTTATACCAAGTGAACCACCAGGATGTCAAGAATTTTAATGTTTATTCTATAGAAATTCCTTTTTAGTATTCCCTGAAAGACTGGTTTAGTGGAGATAAACTCCTTTTAACTATTGTTTGAGTTTAAAGTTCTTTATTTCTTGAACTCTGAGAGATAAACTAGCTGGGTGGAATATTCTTGTTTGGAAGCCATTTTCAGTCTCTACAGTGAAGAACTGAAGTCAAAACCAGCAGAAGGTGTTGGCCCAAGAATTAAGCTTATAGTTGGGAACCATGAAATGGTAAGTGCATATGTTACTATTATATTATGTCAAAAACACAAGACCCCAAGGGTATTTTATCTGTTTGAGCTGAGAAAGGGCAATATAATCATTGTCTATAATGTTGATTCCACTGGTCATTAAATCCTGCTCTAATTTTGGCAGATTTGGCAAGCTTAATTTTTCCACTGATGATCAGGAAAGATCTGAACAATAATGTACAGTCAGTGATTATGAATTTTGTTCTTGGTAGATTGCCAAGAAGCCTGCAACAACTTGACAATGGAGAAACTTGTGATTTTAGGTTAAGTCTCACTCACTTACAGGTAGCATCATTGAGTTAAAAAATAAAAAAAATAATAATAATAGCCTAGCTGTTAGCACAAGTGACCAAAAATTTGGAATCCCAGAGACCTGAGTTTGGAAAAGGATGGTTGTTTCCCCATATTATAAGATTATCAATACAATACAATACAATACAATCAATATAATAATATTGTAATATGGGCGAAAAACCATCCTTTCTGAAAACCATTCACATCTAGTTCCATGCCTGATGCAAAATGCTGGACATTCCAAGAGGCTAAAAAGATAGTTGTGGAAACTATTCACAAAAAATGGGGTTAGAGGTATCGTGGGCCATGCTGTGGGCTTGTACCATAGGCAAATATGAGCTTGCAAGAGTCCAAGGACACATGTAGAGGGGGTTTTAATCAAAGATCTGCCCTTTAAGTTTAGTAATATACAAGGTAGGCTCCAGTAAGGCACTTATCAGTACTGTTATTAGCAATGTTGTATATAAAGATTGCCAAGATTGCAAGAGAGGCTTCTTTAAAGAAATATATATGTGTGTGTGCGTGTGTACATATATAATTTTGGTTCACAATACTCTA
This sequence comes from Sorex araneus, assembly GCF_027595985.1. Classification (NCBI taxonomy): domain Eukaryota; kingdom Metazoa; phylum Chordata; class Mammalia; order Eulipotyphla; family Soricidae; genus Sorex; species Sorex araneus. Next base: position 44,270,116 of record NC_073302.1, on the reverse strand, counting down.
AATGATAGTTCTATGAATAATGAAATCCCTGACTACTACCTGCCCCAGAGTGTACACTTCCCTCCATCATGTTTCTAGGGTCTACCACTCCTCTTAATCCCCCCTCCACCCCTGTAATAGCTTCCTATCGAAAACCAATTTTCAGTTTCTGTTGCACTGGGTATTTTTTATTCTCTAATTATGTTTCTTTGTATCCTGTATCTGAGGGAACTATTTGTCCCTCTCTTTTGACTAACTTCATTCAGTATGATATTCTCCAGTGCCATCCATTTATAGGAGCAAATTTCATGAGTTTGTGTTTTCTTATAGCTGAGTAATATTGAGTATAGGTAGCACTGTCATCCCGTTGTTCATCGATTTGCTCAAGCGGGCACCAGTAACGTCTCCATTCTGAGACTTCTTGTTACTTTTTTTGCTGTATCACATATGCCACAGGTAGCTTGACAGGCTCTGCCTTGCAGCCGGGATACTCTTGGTAGCTTACTGGGCTCTCTGAGAGGGATGGAGGAATTGAACCCGAGTTGGCCGTGTGCAAGGCAAACACCCCACCCACTATGCTATCGCTCCAGTCCATATGTACCATCATATTTTTATTCAGTCATCTATTCTTGGACACATGGGTTGTTTTCAGATTTTGGCTGCTGTGAACAGTACTGCAATGAACATAGATAATGTCTTTTCTGAATTAATTTTGTTTTGTTCTTGAGGTAGATGCCAAGAAGTAGAATTGCTGATTTGTATTGTACTTAAATTTCCCATTTTTTTGAGTACTGTCACTATTATTTTCAAAGAAGACTGGACTATTTAACATTCCCATCAGCAGTGAATAAGGTCCTTTTTTTCCCCCACATCCACACCAACAATGATTGTTTTTTTAATTTGAGATGTGTGCCAGTCTCAATGGTGCAGAGGATATCTAATTATAGCTTGGTTTGCATTTCCTTGATGATAACTGATGTAGAGCTTTTTTTTTATTATATGAATTTTGGCCTCCTGTCTGTCTTTAAAATTTCTATTGACCTTTCTGAACCCATTTTTGGATGGTGTAAGTCACTTTTTTTTCTTGTGAAGTTCTACCAGGGTTTAACTGGCATCTCTTAACACCTATGTACTTGCCAAAGCTACTGGTCTCCCAGACAAACACTCAAAGTACAATATCTAAGATTCTTTTACAATGGGTCTGGTCTGTTTGTTATTACATTTAATTCAGGGCAAGTGAATCTGTTTGTAGGCTTACTAAGGAATGCTTATTAATTTCTGCTATTTCCTGTGCTCCCTTGCTTATCCCTCATTCAGAGGTTACAGGAGTTTATCTCTAACAAACGGAATTATCAGGGTTAGTTTTTAGGTATAAGGGAAAACTTTACCCTATCTGTTCCCCAGGGAAAGGTTCCACACCCAAAGTTCTCTTCCCAGTTACACATTACTCCACTTACTGTAGGGGCTTATCCATGCTCAAATCCTCCCTTTCTTTTTCTTTTTGTTGGTTGATGCCTCTTTATCCCTCCTTAGAGAAACTCTATTTGTGCAAGTTTCTTTGTGCATTAACCTGTTTCTTTGTATGTTAACCTTTATCTTATACATTACCTGTTTTCTTTGTTTCTTTGTCTGTTAATCTTTATTTTGGTGAGATTTGCCTTATGTTGGGAGAATGCAAGTACAAATTCAGTCTATTCTCCATCTTAGATCACCAGTGAAAACTGAGTATGTGCTTCTTTGCATTATCCCAAAGTGGTCTGGCGTTAAAATAGCCATTCATGGAAATAAAATTATCTTATAATGATCGAGAAATTACTTTAAATAGTTCTTAAATAATTCATCAAAACTGATTGATGAAAAAAATAAAGAAAACCACTATGTATTAAAAGGAGAGTTTATAAAACTTCTTGAGGCAGTTATCTTTCAAAATAATTGGGAACATAATGTATCTAGATAAAATAGTCAATAACATGAATAAGCACCGCACCCCACCCCCCACACACACAATGATGAACAACTGCATGGATCTTTGACTAATTCACTGGCAGAATTTAAACTTAATAGCTTTTGACAGTACTAAACCATGAAAACAATCATAAATTATCATAACATTATCTATTTGTGATAGATGGTCATGCTTGCATTGAAGTTCTTGTAAGCCAGACTTAATTTTCTTTTGTGAGAGTTGACTACAGTTACTAATTTATCATTAATTAAACCATAAATACTTGGTTTGATTTTACTTTAAATATGTGTAGAAAAAAATGCTAAATTTTATAATGTTTATAGGAGTTAGAGAAGTATTTTATCTAACTAAAAATTGATTTTTAATTCTTTAAAGTATTGCAACATTGGGGATAGAGTGATAGTACAGTGGGTAGGACATTTGCCTTGGACGCGGCTGACACAAGTTCAATCCCCAGCATCCCATATGGTCCCCAAGCACCACCAGGAGTAATTCCTGAATAGTGCATGGCCAAGAATACCCCTGAGTATTGTTGGGTGTGATACAAAAAGCCAGAAAAAAATACTGCAACATTATAAAATAGGAAAATTTCTACTTGTAAGTTACTGCTTATGATAATGCCATCGACACATAGTAAAAAACCTCATTTCTGGTTTTTTTCCTAAATAAATGCACTGGCAGTGAGTACTATTGATATAGTCTAGACACAGAAGTTTATAGCAAGTGTACATTACCTTCTATAATTAGACTCTTTCTATTAATCCGTCTAGAAAAAGATTTTCAGATAGGCATTTAGCAGTATTTTTTTCTGAAAACATGGTGGTCGGACAAATAAGTTTGGGGATCTCTATCTAGATGAACAAAAAGTACCAGTGTCATATGGAACCACATAAATTTAGAAATAAATTTATAATGAAGTCCTAAAACTTCTTGATATGATGATCATATTTAACTATTGAAATAGTTGGAATCATAGATATGAAGTAATGCAAAAGAAGTATAGGTTTTCTCTCCTAAAGACATTTTCCCCTGACAAACAATACAGTACATAAAACAAAAAATACTATATACAGTGCACACTCTGAAACATTTAAAATTGTTTGATTCATTTAAATTATGTGGTCATTATTAGTACAAAGTTCTATCATATTTATTTATCTAGAATATACTTTGGGATTAATATATACTAGACAAACTCTCAGCTAAAACAAATTCTGTAAGTGTGGACATAGCATGTATTAAAGTTAAGAAAGTCTAATAGCCAACTAACTTATTGCAATTAACACCTGTGGACATCACTTTTAAGATTCATTCCTGGTGCAATTTCTTCTCCAAATCTGTTCTTAATTTTCTGCATCCTAAATACCATACTAACCAGATATATGAAAATAATATGTATGATGAAATGTCCATATGCATTTAAGATAAATTTACCGATATGTCAAGGGAAAAAAAAGATGATCGAGATTAAATTAAATGCTACAAAGAAAATTAAGATAATGAAAGAACATTATTTGTGCTATTGAATATTATATTGTGCTATGTGACAAAGCCTAACAAAAGTTGTGAACAATGTTAAGATAAAATAAAGTAGATTACCCTGGTTCCTGAATTATAGAAATGAAAAGGATGGGGGAATACAAAGCGAGGGAGGGAGTAAAAAACAAGGCAGATGGGTAGTAATAGGGACAGAAGGCAGAAGCCTTGGACATATTGGTGGTACAACTTTGTGATATATCTGTTTATCTGAACCACAGAAACAAAACCTAAAGCATGAGATCCAAACTACAACCAATCTTAAAATTGTAACTATCAAGGAGGCAAGCTGGTGGATGGAGGAAACTGGGGACATTGGTGGAGGAAAGTTGACACTTGTGATGAGATTGTCTTCGAATATTGTGTGCATGAGACCCAACTATGAATAGCTTTGTAAATAATGGTATCGCTGTCATCCTGTTGCTCATAGATTTGCTCAAGCGAGCACGAGTAACGTGTCCATTGTGAGACTTGTTTTTACTGTTTTTGGCATATCAAATATGCCATGGGTAGCTTGCCAAGCTGTGATGTGCGGGTGAAATACTCTCGGCAGCTTGCCAGGTTCTTTGAGAAGGGCAGAGGACTCGAACCCAGGACAGCTGCGTGCAAGGCAAACGCCCTACCTGCTGTGCTATCGCTCCAGTCCTGTAAATAATGGTGTCTTAATCAAATAATAAAAATATCTACATAAAAGAAATTAGCATAGAGTAAAAAAAATACAGTAGAATAAAAATATCTGTTTTGCCCCTGTGACATGTAGTGAGGAAAATTTTTCAGGGGAGTTGTATGTTTTTTTAAAAGTAGAAGAAGGTAAGTCTGGTTATACAATTGCTATCAGAATGGCCTAGCAAACAAGGAGAAACAAGCAAAAATTTTTGGAATAATCAGTGAGATGATAAAAGTAGTATATATTAAGGTTAGTCTAACAGAGTAGCACACTTTGTATCAGAGAAAAGGTTAGTAGGAAACTATGAATATTATACTAATATAAGGTAATAAAGTAACCAATTCAGAAAGATGACAATTATAGTATGAATGGCATTCAAAAATAGAGGTGACATGACTTCATTACAAACTGTATGTGAATATATAGAAAATGAAAAAGTAAAGATGAGATTTTTCTTATTGGGGTAATCCCAAAAATGAAGATGTTATTGATGTGAAATTAAAAAAAAGGAACTACTTCTGGAAAAATATGAGATGATCACAGAACTTCTAAATTAATGTGGCCTTAGATATTTGAAAATAATCTAGTAATGTAGGAGGCATCCTGCGGAATCCAGTCAGTAATAGCTCTAGTCCAACGGTCGTCAGGAGATGTCAAAATTAGCCTGGCTGCCCACCTATGGGATGGTCAGACTTCCTTGTCAAGACCTTGAATGAACAATTTGAGGCTTTTTCATGTTCCTAGATCAAGCAGATGCCATTGGGCTACACTAGTATATGACAGGGAGAAATGGAGACCTTATTGGCACCCGCTCGAGCAAATCGATGAGCAACAGGATGAAAAATGATCCAAGGGAATATGGGAGGCATGAGCATATAGGAGATCAATGAACAAGTAAAATAAGATGGGAATGAAAGGGAAAAAACTATGAGAAAAAAAAAGACAGTTTTCTTGGCACAACTTAACACCAAACACATTTAGTTATAGTTTCAACATTAATGTTACTGTTTAATTTATTAATCTACTGTATAATCCACTTTACATAAACCACTTTGCAACCAGGAACATATCTGCATCCTCCCCTCCGTCCCCAAACTTACACAGTAACTCTTCTCAAACTGGTGGCACTGATGTGGTAACACAATCAAAGGTGTAATATATTGTATTGAATATGGCTGTGGAAATGCTCTAGTGAAAGTTGTCTAGCATAGGGAGAAGCTATCTGGTCACTTCTTTTAGGAATCAATTTAGTCTTGTTATAAGTTAGCTGTTCTAAAAAAAAAATAAATTTTGTAATGCCTATTTCCTGAATATTGTTCTCTCAAAATGTGGTGTAGACATGAAGCAAAATTCCATGTTATTTCGCAATCCATTCTCTTGAAAAAATATTCTGAGCCCCTATTCTTTTTATGTTAATTTTGTTTTGCTTCTGGGCCACACTCAGCTCTGTTTGGGCTTACTCATGGCTCTGTGCTCAGGGAACATGTAGGCAATGAAATCCAGGCAGGTCCTGTGCGAAGCAAATTCTTACCAGCTCTACGATCCTTCTAGCCCCATATCCCTTGCAAGTTAATTAAAATCTGAAAATTAGCCTAAAGAAAATGATATTAAGACTAGAGCAATAGCACAGAAGATAGGGCTTTTGCTTTGCACGTGGCCAATCCAGGTTTGATTCCCAGCATTCCATATGGTCCCCTGAGCACACCAGGGGTAATTCTAGAGTGCAGAGCCAAGAGTAATCCCTGAGCATCACCAGGTGTGACCCCCAAAAAATTGTATTTATAAAAATTAGAAACATAGTACTTAAATTCATAGATGATGCACATATTTGAAATATAGAGAAAACTAAAAGGAACAATAATTGAAAATGACCATTTGACATACAGAATTTACTATAGCAGAGTTCATGAAGAGAACATTTTCAAATAAATCTTGCTCCGTAAAATTTGGCTTGCTAATTACTTTTATTTTTGAATGAATTTAATTGGCTAAAATTCCACTTTGGGATTGATTAATAAAAATTCAAAACTAAACTTGTTTAATCACAGAAATTCTATGTCTATTTAAAAAATATTTATTTCTCTCTTCTCATTTTGTGTGTTTTGCTCAGTATGTCTCTATGATGTATAGACATTTTAAGTTAAAACCTAAATTAATTCCTTTGGAAAGCAATTGAAGCAGGAGTAACAAATAAGCAAATAAACAACTTGTACTTAGATATGCTTAGATTATTTGCATCTTCCCAGGTAATTCTGCTTCTCAAATCATGCATATATGCATGATTTTATTTTGTCTTTGCAAAAACAATAAACCTGATTATGCTACTTTATTCTGTCTGATCGATGTGTTGTATGTGGTAATCTTTTCACAGCAAGACATGCAAATATGTCACTTATTCTAATGAAGACAAATGTTGCTTGAACTTATCATTTTTATCACAGCAAACCCCAAATTTATCTAGCATTTTATGTACTGATGCTTATTCTAGCTTAAGTAAATCAACATAGTTGTCTCTGAAGTTACTATTCTATCATTACAATGATGAAACCACTGTAAAGTAATTCTATAATGCAGATAATCAGTTTTACTGATTTCAACTTTGCAACATTGGCAATAAGGTTTTTCTTTCAAATATAAGATACAGTGATTACTGAATGTTAACAGTGTGATTGCCTATTGCTTATATTTGCAAAGAACAAATGAAGTATTTAAACTATAATGCTTCACTAACTCTTGATTTGAGAACAAAATTAAGGATCACTATAAATGTATGTCAATGTCTTAGCCTCAATATCAAGGCTCATGAATATACTGGCATCTGCTGAATTTAGACTCATAAAGTTAATTTACTCTCATTTCCTGTCAAACTTTTCTACCATTATAAAAAACTGCATCACCTGAAGCGATCACAGTCAATGGCAAGGAATTGAAAGTTGCTGAAGTGAGCTACAAGTTTAACTGAATTTAAAATCTGAGTAATGAAGAAACACATAATATTCAAGAATGAAATAATGTGTATTCTTTCTTTACTTTCTTTTAAAATCAAGAGAATGTATTGTGTGCCAAATTATTCCATGAAAACACTAATAAATAAAGCAATAAAAAGTATAATAAAATCATGAACCAGAAAGTTAGAAAGCAATAAAGTCAGGTGGAAACAATGAAAATAAATAATAACATAAAACCAGAAAAGGCAAACTAATTATATTACATATGTATATCAGCAGAGTTAAATGTTAATTCTAAAAACCAGTGCCAACAATCTACTTTGCAAGAATAAGTTAGTTTAAAAAAATAAATTAAATTCCTTCCACTTGCAATACAATAACTATTTTTGTTTTCTTTTTGGTTAATATTTATAAAGAACAACAATTACTAATACATATATTCATCTATTTCACTAATTGATTTTCTGTACATAAAATATATGTGGATTATCCTTATTTTATCCGTCACATTTGGCAATAGATCTCACATATACATATTCAGCAAATATTTTTTGAACTTAATAATAACGTAATTATGTTTAAAAGTTTGTCAATAAATGAATTAGATCTTATTAATGTTAACTATTACATTAAATAAGATGAAGATATCAAACATAAAAATACTATTCCTAACAAAAACATACTTTATCACCTAGAAAGAACAGGTACAATAACAGAAAATGACTGTAGAAAAAATGTGAAAATCTGAGAAGTAAAAAGACATAAGATGTAACACAGTGAAAAGAACTAGAGCCTCTAATATACAATCACAAGGAAGAAATTAAATCTGTTCTAAATTTTCTTGCTTCCAACCACTTAGTGTGTGGGAACAGAAAATAGGATTAAAAGAGAATTTACAGAGCAAGAGAGGAAAATCACAGTCTGTATACAATTTGTAAATAATGGAAGTAATAACATATAAATGGTAGATACCTAGGTAAAGCGTATAAGGTAGCAATTTAAATGATTACACATTTAATGTTATGTTGAATTAATAATACAAATTCAAACATTATGGGTATTCTATTTTGTTTTTGTTTACTTTAAAGTAAAAGATTTTGGCATGGACTTAATTTATATTTAGACATTTTCAATAGAGATATATTTTTCTATAACTTGAACATATTGATATAGTATTTGAATATCAAATTTTATATTATATCCTGGAATAGTGATATGATCAAAATATAACTATGGCTGTATAAATGTAACATAGAGAAAGTATACAACAATTTCAAATGGTGCTCCAAATCATGCTGAACAAAGCTCTTTAAAAGTTCATTAAAATAATCAGGTATTCAGGTGCTGGAGTGTCGCTCAGCAGTAGTGCCCATGCTGTGCAGATACTGAATCTGAATTTGATCTCTGGACCCTCTGACACCATACAACACCAGGTCCCTGACGCAATTTCTACCACCACCCCCACATCACCGACACAACTATTACACAAACAAACCAAAGTAATTTATAATATTGAAGCTATAGTATAAAAAAATCTCTAAAGAAACATGCACTGCACTGCACTGTAGCATTGTCATCCCATTGTTCATCAATTTGCTCGAGCAGGCACCAGTAACTTCTCCATTGTGAGACTTGTTACTGTTTTGGACATATCGAATATGCCACAGGAAGCTTGCCAGGCTTTGCCATGCACGCAGGATACTCTCGGTAGCTTGCTGAGAGTATCACTCTAGTTCATCAGATGGATATATTTTACTTTTATTAACTTATGATATTATATTTCTTTAGGGACTGGAGCAATAGCACAGTGAATAGTGTGTTTGCCTTGCATGCAGCCAACCCGGGTTTGATTCCTCTGTCTCTATCAGAGAGCCCAGCAAGCTACCGAGAGTATCCTGCCCGCATGACAAAGCCTAGCAAGATACCCGTGGCATATTCAATATGCCAAAAACAGTAACAACAAGTCTCACAATGGGGACATTACTGGTGCCCACTCGAGCAAATTGATGAAAAAATGGGACAATAATGACAGTGACAGTGATCATGTGATACAAAAATAAGTGGTTACCTCATTTTAACTCCTTCAGAAGTCATGTTATATTTATATCAGGCTTGTAGGGTTTCACCTCCAAATTAGCTAGTAATTTCTCATTAGTATTAATGTGGTCATAAGGGTACAAAGCAGAAAGTGAAAATATTAGGAATAAATATCCCGACGAAAGACCATATTTAATCTAAAGTGATTTTGTACATGAACAAGGAATAAACACTTGCTGTTTCAGTCACTGTAATTCTAAGGACACATTTTTTTTTTCAAAATAATCTAGTTTATGGTCTGGAGCCATAGCACAGCACGTAGAGCATTTGCCTTGCACCTGACCAACCTGAGCTCTATTCCCAGCATTCCATATGGTCCTCTAGCATTGCCAGGAGTAATTCCTGAGTGCATGAGTCAGGAGTAACCCCTGTGCACCGCCAGGTGTGACCCAAAAAGAAAAATAAATAAATAAACCTCTAAATAAATAAATAAATATTTTTTAAAAAATAATAAAAATCTAGTCTATACTAATACACATACCTATTATATTTGGTAAAATTAATACTCAGTGTCAGTTGATGTACAATGAGTTGTATTTCTCTGTGTTCTTTCTAAAAGACCTCCAAAATGATTAATAATTTTATATTATGGCACATTTATTATTATAGAAAATCTCTTATTTTATAATTTGGTATGTCACTTATTATGATTAAAATAATGATATATTTTAATAACACCTATGACATAGTAATCAATATAAGTTATTTGAATAAGCCATACGTCTATTTGTATAATGGCACATGCAGAGAAACAACATTTTACTCTAGCAAAATTATGAATTATTTGGTCTGTGAAGGGAAACAAAGGCAAAAGTAAGGTTTATTTTAGTGTTTCCTAAAATATAAACCCTTACTACTACTTCCATTTTGATTATATTTACAAAATTGACAATTTTCACTGTATGAGGCTAAACTGTAGCAGTTCTGACTACTATTCTTATAATCATAAGTATATATTTACCATGGTAAGATATGGAAAAGTAGATATGACAGATAAATGAGAATCACAGACATTTAAATAAACACACTATCAAAAACTATTAAGCATTATTTATACATAATGAACAAATATTCTGAGAATAAAATGTAAGATAATGTAAATAAAACATCCAACATCACAAAGTGTTTAATACCCAGTGGATGAAAACTAGTTAAAACACTGAAACCCCAAAACTAAACTAAGGTGGGAAGATCAATTAAGTTGTTAAGCTGATAATTATTGAATATCTTTAATTTAAGACAATTTTTTAAAATTTCCCTTAAGCTTTAAAATTTTTATTTAAACAATCCTGACATAGTATCTACCTTTGCATAAAGCCTTTGTGTGAGTTATAAAGAGGACCTAAAAAAACTAAAGTGAAAAAAACACGGAAACATTTTAGTTTCAATTAAATATTAAACTTAGATGATGAACCAGAGCCTTACTGGCTTGAAAGCCTGAGAACATATGTCGCATTCAGTTTCATTTCCTGAAATTTTAATTTTAAAAACCTTGATGATTACAATTAGGTGTAAGTTTGTGACACCTGCCAGGTGCAGACCCCATCCTACTCTTTTCTTTTTCTCTTGTAAACAAGTTTTAAAAAGCCAACATCCAACATGTCATGATTGGTTATCAATTCATACGGAAGTAATTCCTTTATACTACATCTCAGTAGGCCAGGAATTTAAGGCCATAATTCAAGTTAACTCAAATCATCTATGGTTTGACTAAACTTTATCTAGAAATTTTGTATATATAATTATTTACATAAAACTGCTTGATTCAATATTTATTCTCTCATGGGCATGTAAGGATACATACACACTACAAAATACGAAAGAGTAACTTTAACATTGAAGTTAAAGATCCAACATACAGAATATTTTCCCCAGTAGAGAAAAATTTGAGGTGGTTTTTGAGAAGATATTTTAGGCTGAAAAAAAAGGCAGCAAAGAAGCTTTTCTAAAATGTTATAAACTATACAAAGACCAAATATTTAATGTTAATTTATTCATTGTCTCCTGCAACACTCAGCTCCTGCCTTCTTTGGGAGTACTTTGGGTACTTTGAGAAAATAAACTAATAGCAGTGGATTGTCTTTATTCTGTACATGACAATGATGAAAAGATGATGGCTATAAACATTATGGAACCAAGAAAGTCACCTCAAAGTGAGTATTTAAATCAAGTACAGCAATGTTGCCTAAATATATGTGTATATGATTGTGTATTTGCAAATTTTTGACCAGAAACCTTTAAATCATACATATCTACTGAAAGCAAGAAATAAAAATTTGTCGAATTCAATCACTGAAGATTTCATTTCCCATATCTTCTGATACAAAATCTCTTTTTCTCCTATTGGGCTAGATTTTTCATATGCAATTCGGACTTTTGCATATTTTTCTCTTGAAAGTAAAAGTAAATTCCTATTTTTTTCTTTAATTTTCATTAAAGCAAAGTGATTTATAAAGTGGTTCATAATAGAGTTGTTTCATGAGTACAAAACTCCAATGCCGAGAATCTTGATATATAAGAATCTTGATATAAACCAAACAAAAGCTCTGGGAGACTTCAATGGTACGTAAAAAAAGTGCAGATGATTTTCTAAACAAGATACAGTGAATGTCCATACTTCCTTATTCAATTCATGTGAGGGAATAAGTGTTAAGAATTAACAATCTTTTTCATTCCGGGGATGAAAGGATGGTTTAATATTCGGAAATCAATCAACATAATCCATCATGTCAACAAAAGTAAAGATAAAAACCATATGATCATATCAATAGATGCAGAGAAAGCATTTGACAAGATCCAACATCCTTTCATGATGAAAACCCTCACCAAAATGGGGTTTGGAGGAACTTTCCTCAAGATAGTCGAAGCCATCTACCACAAGCCTACGACAAGCATTATCCTCAACGGGGAAAAACTAAGGGCCTTTCCTCTGAGATCAGGCAAAAGACAAGGATGCCCGCTCTCACCACTCCTCTTCAATATAGTACTGGAAGTACTTGTGATAGCTATTAGACAAGAAAAAGTGATTAAGGGCATCCAGATAGGAAAGGAAGAAATCAAACTCTCACTATTTGCAGACGATATGATACTATATCTAGAGAAGCCTAAAGCCTCTACTAAGAAACTCTTAGAAACAATAGACTTATACAGTAACGTTGCAGGATACAAAATCAATACCCAAAAATCCATGGCCTTCCTATACACAAACAATGAGAAAGAGGAAAGGGACATGAAAAAAGCAATCCCATTCACAATCGTGCCCCAAAAAATCAAGTACCTCGGAATCAGCTTAACCAAGGAAGTAAAAGACCTCTTCAAAGAAAACTATAAAACGCTACTCCATGAAATAAAAGAGGACATAAGGAAATGGAAACATATACCCTACTCGTGGATAGGGAGAATCAATGTCGTCAAAATGGCAATACTCCCCAAAGCATTATAAGATTCAATGTGATCCCTATAAGTATACCCATGACATTCTTCAAAGAAATGGATCGAGTGGGGCTGGAGCGATAGCACAGTGGGTAGGGCATTTGCCTTGCATGCGGCCGACCCCGGTTCTAATCCCAGCATCCCATATGGCCCCCTGAGCACCACCAGGGGTAATTCCTGAGTGAAGAGCCAGGAGTAACCCCTGTGCATCGTTGGGTGTGACCCAAAAAAAAAACAAAACAAAACAAAAAAAAGAAATGGATCGAGCAATCCTAAAATTCATATGGAACAACAAACACCCACAGGTAGCTAAAACAATTCTTGGGAAAAAGACGATGGGAGGCATCAACCTCAAACTTTACTACAAAGCAATAACAATTAAAACAGCATGGTACTGGAACAAAGGCAGAGCCATAGACCAATGGAACAGGGTGGAATACCCTTACACACAACCCCAAATGTATGATCATCTAATCTTTGATAAGGGAGCAAGAGATGTGAAGTGGAGCAAGGAAAGCCTATTTAACAAATGGTGCTGGCACAACTGGACAACCACATGCAAAAAAATGGGCTTAGACCTTGACCTGACACCATGCACAAAAGTCAGATCAAAATGGATTAAAGACCTCAACATTAGACCACAAACCATAAGGTACATTGGAGACAAGGTCGGCAAAACCCGTCACGAATTTGAAGATAAAGGTATCTTCAAAGGTGACACGGAACTAAGCAATCTAGTAAAAACAGAGATCCACAAATGGGACTACATTAAACTAAAAAGCTTCTGCACCGCAAAAGATACAGTGACCAAAATACAAAGACTATCCACAGAATGGGAAAGGATATTTACACAATACCCATCAGATAAGGGGTTGATAACAATGGTATATAAAATACTGGTTGAACTGTACAAGAAGAAAACATCCAACCCCATCAAAAAATGGGGCAAAGAAATGAACAGAAACTTTACCAAGGAAGAAATACGAATGGCCAAAAGGCACATGAAAAAGTGCTCTACATCACTATTCATCAGAGAGTTGCAGATCAAAACAACCACGAGTTACCACCTCACACCACAGAGACTAGCACACATCCAAAAGAACAAAAGCAACCACTGTTGGAGAGGATGTGGGGAAAAAGGGACCCTTCTACACTGCTGGTGGGAATGCCGACTGGTTCAGCCCTTTTGGAAAACAATATGGAAGATTCTCAAAAAATTAGATATTCAGCTCCCATTTGACCCAGCAATACCACTGCTGGGAATATATCCCAGAGAGGCAAAAAAGTATAATCTAAATGGCATATGCACATGTATGTTCATTGCAGCACTGTTTACAACAGCCAGAATCTGGAAAAAACCCGAATGCCCTAGAACGGATGACTGGTTGAGGAAACTTTGGTACATCTATACAATGGAATACCATGCAGCTGTTAGAAAAAAGGAGGTCATGAATTTTGTATTTAAGTGGATGGGCATGAAAAGTTTCATGCTAAGTGAAATGAGTCAGAAAGAGAGAGACAGACATAGAAAGATTGCACTCATCTATGGCATATAGAATAACAGAGTGGGAGACTAACACCCAAGAATTGTAGAAATAAGTACCAGGAGGTTGACTCCATGGCTTGGAGGCTGACCTCACATTCTGGGGAAAGGGCAATTCAGAGAAGGGATCACCAACTATAATGTAGTCGAAGGCCATGTGGGGGAAGGGAGTTGCGGGCTGAATGAGGACTAGAGACTGAGCACAGTGGCCACTCAACACCTTTATTGCAAACCTCAACAGCTAATTAGAGAGAGAGAACAGAAGGGAATGCCCTGCCACAGTGGCAGGGTGGGGTGGGGGGAGATGGGATTGGGGAGGGTGGGAGGGATGCTGGGTTTACGGGTGGTGGAGAATGGGCACTGGTGAAGGGATGGGTTCCCGAACTTTGTATGAGGGAAGCATAAGCACAAAAGTGTATAAATCTGTAACTGTACCCTCACGGTGGTTCACTAATTAAAAATAAATAAATTTTAAAAAAATCTAAATAAAAAAAATAATAATAATTTTAAGTAAACCTTGATGAAAGTTAAAAAAAAAGAATTAACAATCTTCAGTTTGTTAGTCAGTAACTCTATGTAATCAATCTGTCAAGTGCTTAGATAAATTCTTATACCATGAAACAATTTTTCCAGGGCTGAAGTGATGGTACAGTGGTAAAGGTGTTTTCCTAGTCCCACCAAAAGTGATTTCTGTCCAAAGAGCTGAAAGTGAGCCCTAAGAACCACCAGTGTTAGCCCGAATATCATTTTTTTCTAATTTTTTGTTGGCAAATATGAACCCAGCAAAAGATCTTTCAATATAGTAGTTTCTACCTACTATGTTCTATTTGTTTATAATCATATCACTTAAAAAGTAAATCTTTTGGTTAAATAAGTTTCCTGCATTCAGCTTAATATAATGTTATACAATATGAAAAGGTTCAGACTCTTAAACTTTCTAATATACTTTTAAATCTTCAGTAGATATTCAATAACTTTAATCGAAATTGGGAAAGCATATTGGATAAACCATATAGTAAGTCTACTAGAGTATAGTTCAAGTTTTTATATGCTACATTTCCTTTAGCATTGAATTCACCATTTCTTATAATAATATGAAACTATTTATTATTTATAATCATTTATAATTTTATAATATACTTAATACTGGATTCCATAACTCATGGCTGCTTTTACCTGAAGGGGGCATAAAATGAGGCCCCCATAGCCATGCCACTGGACTCTGCACCAGGCTGTTTTCACTCAGGGCGCCCCAGAGGGAGCAGGTAAGAGCCCTCCCCACCCCAAGGGACCCAGTCCTAGCAGCCGACCTCTGTATCGCTCTGTGATGTGTCCAGGAATATATTCACTCATGTGTGAGGCTCAGCCCGAGCATGTGGAAGCTCCTCATGGCGTATTCGATATGCCAAAAACAGTAACATTAGCAGGTCTCATTCCCCTGACCCTGAAAGCGCCTCTAATCTTTGGGAAAGATTAGTAAGGAGAGGCCGCTAAAATCTTAGGGCTGGGACAAATGAGACGTTACTGGCGCCCGCCTGAGTAAACGATGAACAACAAGATGACAGTGATGATGATGAAAATACTTATTACACAATATCTATTAAGTGTGGAGAGCCTCCACAGGACCGTGCTTCGTAAACAACACCTGTTTCTTGTTAATTGCACAGTGCTTCGAAAATAACTCCTAATAAGGAAACAGGATGTCCTGTCACGCCCACAAGGTGTAACTAGCCTATCAGCTACAGACACTTGGGTGTAAACAAGCAGCGAGAGGTATATATTGAGGGAAGCTGCCTAGCTAGGGGGTTCCTCCGGGTTCCTCCTCGTTCGTCCCTCGTTCGTCCCTTGTTCTTCCTCCACGTTTCTCCTCTTTCCCATTTCCAATGATGAGAAGGTCTCTGAATAAATTGCTGCAAGAAGAATCTCCGGGTTTCATGTTATTTTACAATTAAGGATAAGGGATGATTATAATTTATATCTGTCTGCTACTTATCGGAAGGAAAAATCAAGTCTATTATGTTTACACATATTGTCTAAGTTGAAAAAAAAACTTTCATCACTAATGGAAATATAGAAAACCGCATGCTATGTCCTCACAGGACAACCTACAAGACTATTTCTGTGAACCAGAATTTCAATAATGCGTTTCCTGTATTGATTCTATAGCATGCGAATGATTAAAATAAAACACAATTTGAACAAAAAAATGAGAGAAAGTTATGTTCTCTTTCAGAATGCACTTTTAAATTGTTGATATCTGTGTTTCCGATTACATATTGTCCAATTTTGCAATGTGAGGCCACCGGGTTTGAACCGCCCGTGGAGACTTGCATTTGCTAATCTAGAGGTTAGCAACAAGACTTATGTCCTGATATTAAAAACTGATGAACTATTATAGTGTTTTCTTGAATTTGACAATAGATTTTTAAACCAGCATTTCTTAAGGAATGACAATGATCTGTGACATATAGTTTGGGAGGTTGTACTCTGAGTCACCTGCAACTAAATTATAACAGAAGGGCATACTTTGACTCAAGTTTATAATCATCAGAGGTTCCAAAACTGCTCTAACAGTGATTGTCTACACATACTCATTGCATCTTTCTCCCTTTCACTACATTCAGATGCAGATTTTATTGTGCATATTATCTCATATATATGTAAATCCAACCAAATTACTTAAACTCTTTGAGTAAAGCAGAAAGCACAGGAACCTCCCTTGAAGGGCTAACATACAATACAGTTCATGTGCCTTATATAAACCTGATAAAGTTTACGTTCTAGTTCCCTCTTAATGACACTATTCCTCTGGAGAGTTTAGAGCAAAAGGCAATAGGGGAAAAAAGGTACGTGCATAATATGATTCTACTTCCTTTCCTTCCGCCTCTTCTCATAACCTTCGGAACATATTTTTCCTCTGAGACCTCCACATGATCATCATGCTTTGGGCATAAGTGTAGCTAAGTCTTTGGAAAAGCACATGGACAAGCAGTTCAGCTCGATTAGAATAGCAGCCTACGCCAGTTTGCTAGTTAACCTGAAAGCTGATCGACCTATAAAAATAATGCAATATTAGCATAGGTCAAACTCAGGTATTCATTTAAGTGGGCAAATAACACATGACCTTATCGCCAATATTTTTAATTTATTGAGGATATTCAAGTTCAGAAATTAAGCAGAAGTGATGCAAGGAGGTTCAAGTTAGTTTTGTTAGGTGAAAAACAGAAAATAAGCAGAACAGATAATACTTTCAAAAAGCATTAATGTTATCACTGTATCACTGTCAACTGTCATTCCGTTGTTCATCGATTTGCTCAAGTGGCACCAGTAACATCTCCATTGTGAGACTTATTATGACTGTTTTTGGCATATCAAATATTCCACGGGGAGCTTGCCAGGCTCTCCATAAGGGAGAGATACTCTCGGTAACTTGCCGCCGAACTCTCCAAGAGGGACAAGAAATTGAACCCTGGTCGGACACGTGCAAGGCAAATGCCCTACCCACTGTGCTACTGCTCCAATCCTATTAATGTTATAAGAACAATGAAAGTTTCCATGATCAAATATAGGTAATCTTATTTATAAAAACAAATATTTACAGGGGTTGGAGTGTTACTACAGCAGATAGGATGCTTGCATTGCACGCAACCATTCCAAGTTTGATCTCCATTCCTAGCATCCTATATGGTCCCCGCTGGCCTGCCAGCAGTAATTCTTGAGTATTCCATAGCAAGGAGTATCTCCTGAGCACTTCTAGATATGGCCCAAAAGAAAAAAAATAAAAGAAAAATTCTATAGCAAATAAAGAAATAAAGCAAATGCATTGAATAAAAACAATACTTTTAAATTGATGGTACTAAGACATCTGCTAGTCATTGCCTTTACCTTGTACTTTTGAATGCTGTCACATAAGCTTCACTTTTTCCATTTATTCTGATAGAAAAAATTAAAATATAACAATTAATGGTACGCCTACTTCCCAAGAGAAATCTGACTTTTCTCTCATAGAGCTAGCATTAAGCAAAAAGCTCACTAAAGTCAGAAATTTTTTTTGAAATAAGAAAAACCAATGTATTTTTCTATAAATCGATGTTTTTTATCCTTTGAAACAAATTTTATTACTTAAATATATTTATGTATACAAAAAGTTGAATAAATGCACAGAACAAAATAGAATTATTCTGTCCAAAGGCAGGCAGAATAGATAATTTAGAAAGCAAAGACCAGATGATCATAATATCTGGAGTGAAGTATTTTAGCATGACTGTACAGAAGATTTTCATTAGGTACTGTATAACACAATGCTAGAAGAAACCTAGATCCAGATATCAGATTCTCCATAACATGCTCAGCCAGGGATACCTAATAACCAGAAAGAGAAAATAATTTGTTGTATTATAAATATATAAATTTCACACCCCATTCTGAGAATTTGTAATCTTATATACCTGCCCTAAAAGCAAGTTATTTTATATTAATTAGAAACTTCACTAAAGGATCTATGAGCTAATAGCTCTTAAATATGAGCCAGTTTTAAAAATAAAACAGAGTTATGCTGTAATGGAGAAATGTTTTACTCACAAAAAGTAAATAACCATGTTTTTATATGAACCATCTGTGAGATATCTTCTGGAAAACTGCATGATTAGTGGAAATATAGTCCTTATGTAGCACTATTTCAAGGGATTTGCTCACCAATCACAATGAGCATATTCATAAAACAGCTCTGATGGATCAGAAATCCATGTTGCCATCTTGAGATGTGTAAGAAGTTTTTAACTTTCTAACTCAAGAAATAATATTTTTTCATGAATAATACCATACTGATATATGAAATGATGTCATAAAAATGTCATAAAAATAAAGGCATTACTATTTTAGGATATTTTATAGCAGCAAATGATGACTTAGGTAGGAGTTAATATCATACTTCACTAGCAGTATTCCACAATAGACTAGTTCCTAAATAAGGTGAGTTTCTAATTACATAAAATATGGAAGCCAACTCTTAATTGACACCTACTAAGAATATCATAAGATGTATTATTGCAAGAGATCAAAATATGCCTAAGAACTACTCTAACATTCAGTCTTTATAAACTCCCCAACAACTATAAGAAAACATATGTAAAGCAAAAAATGAATAGTCTTTTGAATATTTTATTAAAAGAAAATTATGTGTGACCATGTACAAATATATACATATAGATGCAAATACATTTATAAATGTGTGTGTTTGTGAATAAAAAAACACATTTTTAAAGGTTGATTTTTAAAAGAATAATATGCATTTCAAAAGGGGTCATCAGATATATAGATATAAAATATGTTTCAAAACCCATAAAGAATAATGTTAATTAGTATTATTATACAGTTTATCCACTATTCTACTTGCATGTATATTTTGTAATGAGTCAGAAAAAAAAGAAAAACTAAGTTTAAATTAGTACATAAGTGATAATTACAAAACTAAAACAATATTATTTTTTTAATACTTAACAAAGCAAAATTTTGTAATCTGGCTCTAATAGCACAAGATAATTCATTGACCAAAAAAATAAAGAAAAATATATACCTAAAATCTATGTAGAGTATAAACTACACTCTGTAATATAGTTTATATTTATTATTGATAAACTATATTATAATAATCTCAACTATAAATATTTCAATTTCAACCTATGAAAAATAAGAAACACTTAATATATACTTTGAGAAAAACACTACTATAGTGTTTACATTACATTCTTCTCAGTTAATCTGGTATAAAATACATGACACACAGAAAATGACCAAATATGAACATATACTTGCTCAGCTATTTTGCATTATTAATGAAGTGACGCTGATATGTCTAATGAGTTTACAACCATTTTACTTATCATAGTTATGTTTGGAAGTTCAGTTTGGCATCTGGGTAATGATGATGTGGTGATGATGATCATGGCACCCATTTCTTATCATTTACTATATCTCTGCCTATACAGTCTACCTGACATGGCAATACTGAGTTCCCTTATTATACTATCCCCTTCCATTGACACTTTTATCATGAGATGCACAGTATATAAAAAGCAGTTTACAATTTACTCTGAATTATGAATGAGTCATTGGTTCATGGAAAAGTGCTGGGGTGTCAGTATATAATAGTCTTTATATAATTTCAAAAAGCCTGGTACACATATCATTTATAAAAACCTAGCACACCAAGAAATTACTTTTACACAATAAACACAAAGCTCAGTAAGGACAAAGGAATTATATTAATTAGTAGTTCACTGGAAATATTATATTTTTACAGAAGGACAAAGAATGTAACTTTCTGAAGGTATTCACATCATTTATTTTCCTTATAAAATTGATGTAAGAACAACAATGTTTAAAATGAAGATATTATGAAATATTTCCAGTTTGTTGCCACTTGGATGGAATTGGAGGGAGTAAAGCTAAGTGAAGTGACTCAGGCATAAAAGATAAATGCTAGATGAAATCACTAACATGCAGAATATAAAGAAAAAAGGAATGGGGTTACACAACCCTCAATGCAAGCAAGACCTGAGACATGATTACTAGCACTGGGTACCATGGGCAGTAATGAGACTGGTGGCTGTGGGATAATAGTAAAGAGATCTTAATGCTATGGACGGATTGCTGTAGTAGCTCTACAACTATAAAATGATTATTTCAACACTGTGTCAACTGGGATACCTCAACAAATAACAGTTACTTATTTGAGGTCAGAGAGATAATAAAGCAGATAAGGTGCTTGCCTTGCATGCTGTCAACCCAGCTTTGGTCCCCAACAATCTGTGTGTTCTCCTGAGCCCCCAGTAGGAAACCACATATATATATAATATATGTATCACTGAGCAAATGTATATACATGAAATGAATATATATATGCATACATATATATGCAGGGGCTGGAGCTATAGCGCAGCAGGTAGGGCATTTGCCTTGCAGGAGGCTGACCTGGGTTTGATTCCTCAGCCCTTCTCGCAGAGCTTGGCAAGCTACCGAGAGTATTTTGCCCCCACAGCAGACCTGTCAAGCTACCCGTGGAGTATTAGATATGCTAAAAACAGTAACAACAAGTCTCATGATGGAGACGTTACTGGTGCCCGCTCAAGCAAATCAATGAGCAATGGGATGACTGTGACCGTGACATATATATATATATATATATACATATATATATATATATATAAAATGAAGTACTTTCACCAAAGCTTTAATTGAAATATTTGGAGATTGCCTATATATTAGTGGAATAAAATAATAGATTTTATTTTTTATTATTTTTAGATGTATATTTTAATTTTGGGACCATACCTCTCAGTGCTCACGGCTTCCTTGAGTGACTGTATAGGATGCCAGGGATCAAAACAGGACACGCTACATGGAACACAAGTGCACACTCTGACACCAGAGAGGCATCTTATGAATAAAATTTTTATTTCTTATGAAATTCTAAATTATCACATCTTTTCGATTCCACCATTCTTCCTGCACTAACATATGCCTCAGAGACCTGGGCCCTACGCAAACAGGATGAGAATGCTATTAGGGTCTCCCAAAGAGGAATGGAAAGAGCTATGCTGGGAATATCATGTCTCACTCAAGTGAGAGAAGGAATCCGGAGTTCTGACTTCCGTCGATGGTCAAAAATCAGGAATGTTGTCTCGTTTGCCAAGGCATCAAAAATCAGATGGGCCGGTCATGTAATGCGATTCAGAGACGACTGTTGGACTAGAGCTGTTACCGACTGGATTCCACGGGATGTCAGAAGACCTCGTGGCCGCCCTCTAACTAGACAGTCAGATTCCTTCATCAAATCTTTGAATGAACGATTTGAGGCAATTTCTGTTCCTGGAGCGAGCAGGTATCATTGGGCTACACTACCTCGAGACATGGACAAATGGAGATGTTACTGGCGCCCGCTCAAGCAAATCGAAGATGAACGGGACTACAAGTGATACAAGTGATGAAATTCTAAAATGTTTGGGCCTCTACTCATTGCTATATAACACATACATACATGTGTACACACACAAATATACAAAATGAAACCTTGACCTCTTTCTGTGTGCAACTTTGTCTAAGATCAGGAAAGCCTTAGTCAAATTCATTAAATCTGTTAGAAAATAAATCACCTAATCTCTTTTTTAGGTAACATTTCCAAACTATAACACATAAATAACCCACCTATATCATGAGATTCTTAAGAAGATTACATGTGCACAGTGCTATAGAAATAGTAAGAACAAAATGATGTGCATTTTATTAAATATTACATATTCACTAAAATGAATATGTATTTATTTTCATCAAAATGAAAATAAAATCACAATGTTATAGATAACAATATAACTTTACAAATAATGTGAGAAAAGAAATTGTGAAATGACTTTAGTATGTTGCCAACAATGATAACTAAATAAACTTTGTCTTAAGGTGATTTAAACCTTAATGCCTTATTAAGATGCTTAAAGAAAAAAATATAAAACACCATTTGACATTCATTTTAATTCTTCTTGTAGTGTGGAGTACTCCTCTCTCTCTTTCTCTATGAATCTGTCTCTGTCTCTGTCTCTCTCAAAACAGTCCCAAGTAGTTAATTCCACTGTAAGAAGTGGGCCTGGAGTCAGAGATACAGTACAGATGGTAGGTAACGTGCTTGCCTTACATGGTGCAATGCCAGGAATAAGCCTTGATCATCATAGGGTGTGACTCCATCCTTCCTAACAAAACAGTTGAGTATGTACACAAATAAACACACACACACACACATAGCATGACCAATAAAAGTTTCTAGCCCCTTAGCAAGAATAACATTAAAATACAAGGTAGGTCATCCCATCATAAGTATATAATGATGCTCACATTTTCCCAAACTTGTCTGGAGAGAGGTATTCTTTTATGAGCATTTAAAACTGTGATATAGGACCTGCTGTAATGATTCTGTGAGCAGAATGGGAAGAGTCTGTCTGAGACCTCTTAGAGGAAGATGGAGAGGTGGAGGCAGAGAAAGAGGGTAAGAGGAAAAGAGAGAACCTAACACTAAACATTCACTTTCCTAGGATACTAAAAAAAAACTATAATTCATCTTTTCATATACAATTATCAGTCTTTTCCATCTCTCTTGGTGCATAGATTGCTATTCAAAAAATTATATCAAAGATATGCCTCAATGTGGCTTCTGATTAGTTTCAACCAATTAGAAATAAGAAAATTCAGATTCTAGGAGAAAAATAAAGCAGGAATTGGGGCCGGAGCGATAGCACAGCGGGTAGGGCGTTTGCCTTGCACGCGGCCGACCCGGGTTCGATCCCCGGCATCCCATATGGTCCCCCAAGCACTGCCAGGAGTAAATCCTGAGTGCAAAGCCAGGAGTAACCCCTGAGCATTGCTGGGTGTGACCCAAAAAGCAAAAAAAAAATAAATAAATAAAGCAGGAATATATATATATATATATACACACACACATATATATATATATACATACATACATAAAGAGCCTCCAATCGTTGGGAAAGACGAGTAAGGAGAGGCTGCTAAACTCTCAGGGCTGGGAGGAATATAGATGTTACTAGTGCCTGTTCGAGTAAACTGATGAACAACAGATGACAGTGATATAGTGATACAGTGATATTCTCTATATATAGATATTTATATTCTATATATACATATAGTTTATATAAATATATTTTATTTATTTATTTATTTATTTATTTTTAAGAATGTAGGAGCACTGCTATTTATTCAGCTATTGATAAAGCTGATTGAATTGGGCATGAACTCCACATTACTTTTTATTTTAACTATTTTTTATTATTTTTTTACTTTTATAAGTTAGTTCACAATGTTTGATTACATTCAATATTCGAACACCAATCCCATCACCATTACACCTTCCCACCACCAAATTCAGGATGTTTCCATCCCAAACCCCAATCCCTGTCCCCAAACACAACCAAAATAATATATTTCATATTGTCTGTTGTGAAGAACTGCTGAACATGCTTACAAAATGTGTTCATATAGCAAACAGTGTGAAGATTGTTCTATTTTGGCAGGAACCATTAAGACATTCTATAGGATATCAGTAACATGTTGTTAAAGTTCGGGTGATGTGAGCTTTGGTATATATATCTGAAAATATTTATATATGCATATATATATTTACATATTTCCCTCTATGATTTGTTGCCTACTGTCTGAACCCCATCAAATATGGTATGGTAATTATGGAGAATGGAGAGGGAGTGTCTTATGATGTGTACAGGAATATGTTTACTCATATGTGAGGCTTGGCCCAAGTGTATGGGGAACGGCTTGGAGCGTTTTGGCGGTTGGGTGTGGAGATTTTTGGCTGCCGGAGCTGGGTTCCTGGGGCGGGAAGGGCTCTCATTTGCCCACCTCTGTGGTGCCCCGTGTGAAACAGCTTGGCGCGGAGTCCGGTGGCATGGTTCTGGGGACCTCATGTTATGCTCCCTTCCGGGAGAAGTAGCCATGTGATCTGGATGGTGGCCGAAGATGAGATTATCTGGCATCGGCAGTAGGTGGTTTATGGGCATGATGGAGACTGGGGAAAATGGGCAGAGAATCTCTGTTCCTGTTCCCATTGAACCCAGAGTCCAAGCTCACAAAGTTCCGCATTACCTAGGTTCTGTAGGACTTCACTCATGCATGAGGCTCGGCCCGAGTGCATGGGAAGCTGCCTTGAGCATGGTGGCGGTTGGGTTGTGGCGGTTTTGAACTGTAGGAGCTGGGTCCCTTGGGGCAGGGAGGGCTCTCAACCAACCACCTATGGGGCGCCTGTGTGAAGACAGCCTGGTGCGGGGTCAGAACATTCTGTGGCGCTCTCCTTAAGAGTTTTAGTTTATAGTCCCTGGGTCTTGGCCACTGATGAGATTACATGGTACTGGGGGCAGCTTGTGGGTGTGACTGCCAAACTACTGGAAAACTTGGGATTTGGT
The DNA here is from genome assembly GCF_027595985.1 of Sorex araneus. NCBI lineage: Eukaryota > Metazoa > Chordata > Mammalia > Eulipotyphla > Soricidae > Sorex > Sorex araneus. Next base: position 44,244,969 of record NC_073302.1, on the reverse strand, counting down.
GGGAGGAGGCCCAGTCCTGATCCAAGTGGACCTGGAGCTGTCAGTCACGGGTTTGTTCCTACTTCTGTGCTATAGGCCCTAACTGCGTCTTTTTATCTCTTTTGAGATTTATGGGTCTCTGAAATAAGGCCAATAAATGAGCTTATATAGCTGAGCGAGAGACGGTTTGTGGGTGTGTTTCCCACATACCTAGCTTTTGGCTATTTAATTCTGTTAAACTTGGCCCCAAGTTGTTGGTGTCTGGCCAAAGGCAGAGCAGTAATTTTGGGGTATCTGGAAGTCTGAAGACACCATCAGGCCGAAAATGCACTTGCCCTACGGGTACAGGTTGACCTGCTGGTGGCACCAAACCCCATAAATATATTTTAATATAAATATATTTTATATATACATGTATATAATTATAAGGTTTTGAAAATTTCTTTATTTCAAAACCTTGAGGTTTTAAAGGAGATTTGCAGAGTACCTTGGCCAATATCTGAGCTTTGGTGAAATGATCCTTTACTTATAGATGATTTTTTACCAAAATGCCTATAACTCTTATCTACCCCCCCAACTTTCAGACCCCAATTTTAATAATATCTTTTTTAATTTGCCAAGCTCTGGTACTATGTGTTACTGTCTTTTCTCCAATACATATCTTTCTCCATATTTCTTCTAATAACTGTCTTAAATCACCCAGTTTGAATACTCCATTTGTTTTCTGCTTTGCTCCTTACTGATAATAAAAACTGTGCTACATTAAAGATGTCATGCTTATTTAGCTGAACATGTATTTTGTTCACTGTAAGACTGTTTTTGTCAATCATGACACAAATTATATTAATAGGTAAAAAAAGTGCTACATTTGCCTTTATTGATACAAGCAAAAGCCTGATTCTCCACAAAGGGTTAGATTTATATTTTAAATTGGGAACATAAAAAATTCAGTAAGTAGTTTGTATGTTTTTCAGGCAACATCCAATGGTATTTAGGTCTTATTCCTTGCTCTTGGCTCAGAGATCATTCCTGGCAATGTTCAGGGACCAGATGGAGTGCCAGAGATTGAAACTGAATTGGCAACATGCAAGGCAATTGTTGTACCCGCTATACTCCTGCCCTCAGTAAGTTTTTTTTTTCTTAAGAAAATATGACCGTATTCAATGTATATCCAATACAGGAAAGAAAATAAAAGTTTTTAATTATAGTAAACAATCTTCTAGTAAATCATCACCAACTTCAAATAATGTTATTTGGTTCCAAGATAATTCTTGGGGTTAAAACACTAATGAACGAAAAATCATATGATGAACATTAATTTTTATTGCATGTTTAAAGCTAATAAAAGATTTAACACCTGTTTTTACTATAACACAAATAGGACAATTTACTTTCTCCCCCCAGGCATAGGTAGAATAAAAATGCTTTCAATTACATCCAACTATTTGTCTTCGGAAGCTATGATCTGCATGTGGCAAGAGGTGCCTGACAAGTGTGATTATATTCAATGTTAGATTATGCAAAGAATTCTGAAATGAGGAGACCATTTCTGTTCTCTTCAGACAGACCCTAAGTGTAACAACAAATATCCTTTGTAAGATAAGGGCAGAGGGAGACTTGACTACTGAAGGAGGCAATGTTAAGATTGATGTATCTAAGCTAATGATTGGCTATGAAGAAGGTGTAAGGAAGGACCCAGAAACCTAATAATACAAGAAATGTATTTCAGAAAGGAAAGGAAATTAGTTCTCTATAAAGACCTCATGAAGAAGCTGGAACCCCAATTTCAGACTAGAAAAACTGATTTGAGACTTCAAAATTGTTAAGAAAATAAATATTTTATGATACGTGAAGCCAAAAGGTGTGGTCAGGTGTTAATTCGAGCATCAGAAACAAATACCCAGCTACACACCTGGAGAGTTGTTTAATTTTCAAGAAATAAAATCTGTCTTTTATCACAATCTTTAAGAAAATAATTACCAAAGAGTAGAGAGATTATTTCATACCTTACACATGAGTAAAATGGTTCATCTAAACTCATTTCAGAGCATTTTCTTTTGATTAATTTATGTAATGATAGCATTTCACAAGTATGTGTTTCACAATATCCCTTACTTTGCAGAGGCTCAGGTAGTAGAAATCACATTCACTTATCTAATTTCACAAGGTCACCACTGAGACATTAGTACTTAGTAAGTACTCAAGTCAGCCCCTCCACAGAAGATCTAACCTGTCAGAATCTCACTAGTGGCTTTTAATTCAACCTTATGGACAGCTGATTTGCTTTTGAAATAGCACTAGTTTCTTGATTAGTAATCTGGATTTTCTCACAGAACAAGTTTAACGTAGAAAGTCTTAAAAATAAATACAAGAAAAAAGTTTTCAGTCCCTGTAGGCCAATAAAACTTAATCAGCCAAAAACACTGTTCTAGCGTCTGCAAAAAGAGACATCTGTTTTTGATATGGATTGGCAGATTACAAGAGTGACTCTTAGGAGGAAAAAAAAATAATGAGTTACATGTCATACAACAGTATAGGCATAAGTCACTCAGGGACAAGTGAATAAAAATAGCATAAGAAAAAAACTTCAGATTCAGGAGCTAACAAATAACAACTAAGACTGTAGGAGTGAAATACTGGTCCAGTTATGAATGGAGCCAGAGAACAAAAAAAAGATTTTAAAAATAGTATTCAAAGTTAATATTATTCAAAGTCACTATTATTAATGAGTGAGTTTCAAGAACTATTTAAAAATAAAGAGGAATTAGCAACCCTTAAATTTAGCAAACTTAGTAAAGTCATGAATTTATCCTGTGAAGAAAATTTATAAAATAAATAAAGGATCAATTAACAAAAAAGAAAGTACTGTCACAGACTCAATTAACTATAATTAGCCTGGAAATTCTGGTTGTAAAGAAGCACACAACACTCATATAGATATGTAAAATGTAAACTGAATGACATAAATAGCCTCCAAAGTTTTCTCAAAAACTTTTACGCTTGTCAAAATTCTCCAATATTCATTAGTCTCCAATATTCATTAGTACTCTGAATATGATTTCAGTGTCTTACACATACATTTCAGTATACAAATGTTATGATATGCCTGAGATATTGAGCAGGACTATTTCGTAAAGAATTTGGGCCAGACCCTGCCACAGAGGCAGGGTGGGGTGGGGGGGGAGATGGGATTGGTGGGGGGGAGAGGTACTGGGTTTATTGGTGATGGAGAACGGGCACTGGTGGAGGGATGTGTTTGTGAACATTGTATGAGGGGAAAAACAAGTTCTAACGTGTGAATCTGTGTCTGTATCCTCATGGTGATTCACTAATTAAAGAATAAAATTAATTAAAAAAAAAGAATTTGGGCCAGAGAGATATCACAGAGGATAAAGCACTTGCCTTACTCATGGGTAATCCATATTCAATGCCTGATACCCCATAAGGTACCCTAAACACTTCAAGGTGTAATCCCTGTTCACAGAGCCAGGAGTAAGCCCTTGGCACAGTTGCATGTGGCCTAAAAGACAAATAAAAATATCATTATGATTTAAGGTGATATCTTTGCTTTTGCCATTGGCTATTCACAGGTGATCTTAGAATTCTTGGAACATTCTCCTTGAGAGGAGTGTGTTTACTAAGAGCACAGAGGAACCATCACTGATGTGTTTTATAAATGGAGCTTTGGGTCACATGGCATCAACTTGACATCTGAAGAATTTAGAAATGGTCAGTCAGGAAGGCAGTCAATTCTCTTTATGTGCTCGAACCCCGATATCCCTCTTAATACTCAAAGTTCAGGTGAATTTTAATAACTGGAAATATTCTGTGGGGACTGTCGCACATCATTATTGAGGAAAAAGTAAAAACAGTAATCCTTAATTCCAAAGTTAAATAACTGCTGGAAGTTTCAGACATGGAAATTCCTGGGTTCTGCCAATTCTATCCTTTCTCGTTTTTGCAATGCAGTAGTTTAAGTTTCCTTATAGTTTCCAATCATTTTGGTGGGTTTCTTCTAGCAAACTGTGAGAACTGAAGCATGATCTTGGGATTCCTCAATTTTTAGCACTGTGTCACTGCCATCCCGTTCATCGATTTTCTCGAGCGGGCACCAGTAACATTTCCATTGCAAGACTTGTTACTTTTTTTGTCATATCCAATATGGCATGGGTAGCTTGTCAAGCTCTGCCGTGTGGGCAGGATACGCTCTGTAGCTTGCCCGGCTCTCCAAGAGGGATGAAGGAATCAAACCCTCAAACCCGGGCCGGCCAGGAGCAAGGCCAATGTCCTACCCGCTGTCAACATAAGGGATTAGGGTCATCCACAGAAACTGGTGATTTGCCATTTCAAGTATAGCTGAAGCACAAATAACCTTCACTTTCAAAACGGTTGAGTCCAGAGAAAATATGCAAATGAGATAACCTAATCAGGGAATGGAAATAAAATCTAAAAGGAGAGGGAAAATTAGGAGGACTTTGCAGTGTCAAGGATTCTTGATGCTTGTTATCCATGAAATAAGTCATGTGATTCAATGATCAGTTAACTTTCACCACATGGCATTCAAAGCCATTGTTCTAAGATCATTCTATTTTGCTATAAGCAAAATAGGCAGTTTGAAAACTTTACTCCTGCACCAATCATACAGGGAGTTGTTATCTGTCGTGAAGACCTAATAATATGAATTCCAGGACACGTGCATTTATATATTGTTAATATGCATAACAATTGCTGTGCATAGCTATGTACATGATTTAGAACTTCATGGACTATTTAACAAAGTTCTCTGAGTAATTCAGACCACATTTCTGTATTAATCCAATCACAACCAAAATGAGAAAACTACGTCTCTCTATTATTCTAGGTGTAGACCTAACAGTGATAGTTTTTCACTAATAAGCCTGGCCTTCCTTCTCAAAGCTGCACTCTCCTCATTCTCAGATTTCAATTTAAATATCACCATAACTGGGAAACCTTTCTTACTGCCTAGCAAAATGACACTACCTCCTTATTGGCACAGAATTTCTTTCATCACAACTGTATTTCATTTTATATTACATGCATACATCTACCTATATTTTCTGTTTATTTATTTTAACATTTCCCTCTTAAAATAAATTATATACTTCTTACAAATAATATCATATCCTCTTGGTTTGATTACATTTCTGGCAATAGTGTAACTTGCAGATGAAGCTGCAAAGAATAGAGATGTGGAATTCTTGGGCATAGGGTGATTGGGTAATACCTTGTAGTATTCAGGGCTTATTCCTGATTCTGAACTCAGGGGTCACTCCTGGCAGTGCTGTGGGTAACTTGTAGTGCTGAGATAGAACTGTGGCCTGCTATATGCATTATAAGTACCTTAACCCCTGTACTAGAGAAATAGAGACCATAAATGATTTAATTCAGCATTTTGTACTATGGGTAATGGCATAGATATATTTTATTGGTTATCAGTAAATTATCCTTTTTCTATGAATTTTCTGTGGTCTTCTGGTGTTTTGGACACATTAAACATCAGAAAAGAACATAAGAACAAAGATTCTCATAACTCACTTTAGCACTTGCAAACAGATTTGGAAAACATAACAATGAGGTAACATATAACGAAGTATACAGATTTTGAAAAACATAATAACAAAGTAGGACTGGAGTGATAGCATAGCGGGTAGGACATTTGCCTTGCACGAGGCTGACCTGGGTTCGATTCCTCTGTCCTTCTCAGAGAGCCAGGCAAGCTATGGAGAGTATCCTGCCCGCATGACCAGAGCCTGGCAAGATTCCAGTAGCGTATTCGATATGCCACAAACAGTAACAAGTCTCACAATGAAGACGTTACTGGTGCCTGCAAGAGCAAATCGATGAACAATGGGACGATAGTACGACGGTACTTTCTTTGTGCCATAACAAAGTAACACATAATGAAGTAATATGGTATCTACTCTCTATAAGAAGCTATATAATAATCAGAGGGAATGGAGCAAAAGCATTTAAACCATTGAGATAGATACCTTAATGCTCACTCTAGCACTTGTAAATAGATTTAGAAAACATAATAATGAGGTAACATATAACAAAGTTATGCAGATTTTGAAAACATAATAATGAAGTAACACATAATGAAGTAATACAGTAGTGTCTACTCTCTAAAAGAAGCTATCTAATAACCAGAGGAAAGGGAGCAAAAAATATTTAAACCATTGAGACACGTACCTTAGTGCACCAGTGAGGTTTACTTTAAACTTCTTACCTGATCTAAAAATTAAGGAAAGAACTCCATACTGCCCTAGAATTGTTGTGAAGATGATTGGAGATAATATATAGGTAGCAGGTTCAAGTAATGTTATATATTTAAAATGATCAATATTAGTTCAGTTTGCACCCTTATTTCATTTGTTGAATTTTTAAAAATTTAATAATATCTAGCACCTGCTGAATATTCGCTTAGTGCTCTACCATAATACCTTTACACATGCTAATTCATTTCATTGTAGAAACTCTACTAGGATGGTATCATTTCATTCTACAGCTGAGGAAATTGAGATAAATTGACTTTAATTTGCCTAAGGTCACATATCTCATAAATGACAGGGTTGAACTCGAATCAAGCAGTCTGACTCTAGTCTTCATGTCCTATTTTGCGGAAGGGGAGGCGCTGGGGTTGCTATGCTTAGGGATTACTCCTGTTTCCTGGCTCTGTGCTCAAGGCTTACTCCTGACAGAGCTTGTGGGACGATACGTGATTCCAGGGATCAAAGTCTGATTAGCTGGATGCAAGGCAAGTACTGTACCCACTATACTCTCTCTCTGGCCCTGTGCACTATTCTATAAGTTAAAAAAAATAGCACTGTACTGTCACTGTTGCCCCGCTGTTCATCGATTTGCTCAAGTGGGCACCAGTAATGTCTCCATTGTGAGACTTGTTGTTACTCTTTGTGGCATATCGAATATGCCACACGTAGCTTGCCATGCTCTGCCGTGTGGGCCGAATACTCTCGGTAGCTTGCCAGGCTTTCCGAGAGGGATGGAGGAATTGAATGCAGGTCAGCCACGTGCAAGGCAAATGCCCTACCTGCCGTGCTATTGCTCCAGTCCAGTTAAATAATAATAATAATAATAATAATAATAATAATAATAACAATAATAATAATAATAATAACCTTTTTGGTGGACCTGACTGTCTTCAGAGATTACTCTGATTCTGCTCTAAAGGATTGGTCCTGGAGGACTCAGAGGACCATATGGTCAGTGTCACACCTTACCTGCTGTGTCATCTCTCTGACTCTTAGCCTTTGCATTCTTAACCTACATGTTCTGTAGTCTTTTCAAAAAATAAGCTAAGAACTCTTTGTTAAATATTGACTTTATGTTACGAATCTGTCATTGTCATTTTATAGCTGATATGACATAATGAAATAATCCTTTGCTGGGGTTGGGAAGGGGGAGGTGGATTTGTGCCACACCTGACAATCCTAAGGAACTACTCCTGGCTCTGCACTCAGGAATTACTCCTAACAGTACTCACAGGATCATATGGGATGCCTGGAATTGAACCTGGGTTGGCCACTTGCAAAGCAAACACCCTACGTGCTGTGCTGCCGTTCCCGCCTCAAGGAAAAAATCTTATGCACTATTGTCTAATTTATTGCAACAGAGAATAAAATACCCTCACTCCAATTTTTTAGGAAGTAGAAGCTCAAAAATAAAGTGTTTTATCAGGCTATCTTAGCTGATAATTTAAAATGTAAATATCTGTTAAATTAATGGCTTAAAATAAAAGGGTATTCTGCTAAATGAAAGAACTATACTGAAACATTACTATATCAAAGCCTAATCATAGGTTTAAATTTTAAAAGATATCTACAAATTATATATAATTATGAAATTATTAATATTGCTGACAGATTCTCTTGTAGTTATTTCTGCTACTCTTAAATTGTTTATATTAAATATTTTCCAATAGAAAACTATATCTTTCCCTAGAAATATTCTATTGATATTATTACTACAATTAATACTAATTATGATAGTTTTATTATTAAGAATGTTAGTAAAATGATTAATATTAAAATAGTGGTACAGACATACAATTATTTTATATAAACTTTAATCAATAAAACATCAAAACAATGACATATAGTCTCAATAACTTAATCATGTATTTTTGTTTATTTGCTATTTTAACACACATGACTAAACTTGTGTGCTAAACAAGAATCAGATAAGACCAAGCTCCCAGAAGAGAGCTACACGGAGTCTCTTGCCTCTTGCGCCTGGCTGTCTCCACCGGGGCCCCTCGGAGGGGATAGGTTGCCTTTCCCTCCCTGCCTCAAGCAGACCCTTGACAGTTGAAGACCTCCAGAACCCAAACATAGCCATGCTCAAAGCCACTCTCCACATGTTCGGACGAGCCTCACACATGAAGGGACCAGCAGAGGTACCCAGGTGTGCAGGACCCGGAGCTGAGATCTCCAAACCTGTTCAGATTGGGACTGGGCCTTCTCCACCCAGAGCCCCCATTTTTCAGTAGCTTAGCAGCCACACCCAAAAACTGCCGCTGGTGCCATGTAATCCTACCTACAACCAACATCCAGGGAGTATAAGACCATGCTCCCGGAAGACATCTAATAGCCTTGTTCTGCCTCTTGGAGAATCTGAAAAGCTACTAAGCCCACATGGGAGAGACTTGCAAGTTCCTCATGGCGTATTCATATCCCAAATACAGCAAAAGATATATACATACCTATTGGAGAGCCCAGTGAGCTACTGAGAGTATCCCGCCCACAAAGGCAGAGCCTGGCAAGCTACCTGTGGTGTATTCGATATGCCAAAAACAGTAACGATAGGTCTCATTCCCCTGACCCTGAAAGAGCCTCCAATTGTCGGGAAAGATGAGTAAGGAGAGGCTGTTGAAATCTCAGGGCTGAGTGTAATAGAGGAGCTACTGGTGCCCATTCGAGTAAATAGACAAACAACAGGATGACAGTGATACAGTGATACTATTTTAGCAAAGATGGGAATGTTTATAATATGATTGATTTAATTGTTCTGTGATACTTCCCACTGTGTTGTGGAAAGTATATGTAAATGTTACCACTTGTTTGTGAAATCCTTCAGTTCTCTTGGGTCAGATAATTCAGCGTAGTTATTTCAATATTTTTTCAACATTGGCTGGTAAATATAAAGTTTTTAATTTGATTCTTAATGCAAAAAATGTAAATAACACTAACAGTCAAATGACCTTAAAGTAATACCTCAATTTTATTGAAGAGAACTCTATTAATATCTAAAAATTAAAATTAAATTATATATTATGAATATTTTGCATAACATCATTGTCTTATATATTATAATTGATTTTGTTTTATAACATTTATTAAGCATAGGGTAATATGTTGTTTGATTATTATTTTTTGGGGGGATAATAAACCTGAAGACGTTCATTTGCTGTTTTGAGTACCCTTTATTAAGCATCTTGATGTATACAGCTTTTTTCTACATTGGTTTAATTTTCTCAGAATAGGTTTTAGACATATAGCCAATAATTCAAATGGTGTACCTTTCTTAGTATCTTGCTCTCAGCAAAGTAATGTTTCATTTTAAAACTGTAAAGCATATTAAAATATTTGATAATATTAAAAAAGGAAAAGCAAGAAAACATATTCAATGACTGAAAAACTCATCTACTTATCTTTCCTCACAGGGAACACAAGTAGTAGTATCATGATTATCATTAGTATCGTGAGCTACTAATCACATGTGTTCAGAGATTCCACAGAGAATCTTAATTTGAGTTGCTATGAATTTGACTAAGGAATGCATAGTATGTCTTTCCAGAATATAGATTTATTTCTCCATAAATAAAAACACATAAGCAAGTTTCAGGTTAGTTGCAAAGACTTACTTGTTCTGTAAGGCGACTGAATTATAAGCAGCAATGATGCTTTAACACTTCCCTTGTCATAGTATTAGATGTTCTCACTCACAGCCCTACTCAAATACTAAAATAAGTCAAATTAAAGAGCAAAACTGAAGAATTATATTCCCTAGAATCTCTTGTTCCCAGCCAAGGCACTAAAAGCAGAGAGTAAGGAAACATGGTATCCACTGGAAGTGAGACTATAAGATATTTTCCCCCATCTCCCTGTAATTCCAGAAGTGTCAGCAATCATGAACACATCCCAAAGCCGCCACCCAATTAAAACTTTAACTCCAGTTGTATCACCTCATTACAAATTTTGGGCTTCCTGTATCATGCAGCCGCATTTGTGCCCATGTGACATCTCAAACTCCGTAACAGTGATACACCAAGACTTGCACACTAGATTGGATGGGATATAATGTAGAAGGCAACCAATCTCGATTAACAAAATATAAACACAGAAGACTTAACCTGTAACAATATCTTGGTTATGTCTAATACAAGGTGGCAATTACACCACCTCCACTTCTCTGATGACATCATTCTAATAACATCAAACATTAGCCAAGCAGCACAAACATTAGCCAAGCGGCACAAATGCTGGCCAAGATTGTGGAAAGGTCAGACTGCAGCTGAATCTCACCAAGACAATGTTCATGAAAAACGAGCTAGTCCCTGACATGCCATTTGCTCTAAATAGAACAAACATCTCTGAATGCAGCTATGAGTACCTGGGTAGAGAACTCAACATGAGGAATGATGTGGCGCCAGAACTTTGCAGGAGAAAGAGCATCCTGGAATGCCTTCAAGATCATCGAAGAAATGATTAAGAGGACAAAGAAACTCTGGGTCCAAGTGCATCTTTTCGACTCCACTGTTCTTCCTGCACTAACATACGCCTCAGAGACCTGGACCCTACGTAAACAGGGTGAGAACGCTTATTTGGGTATCCCAAAAAGTAATCCGAAGAGCTATGCTTGGGTTCTCACATTTCGCTTAAGTGAGAGAAGGAATCTGGAGTTCCGACCTCTGTCGATGATCAAGAATCAGGGATGCTGTCTCATTTGCTAAGGCGTCAAAAATCACATGGACTCTGTCCGATGGATTAGAGCTGTTGCCAACTGCATTGCACAGGACGTCAAAAGACGGCATGGCTGCCCACCTACTAAATCGTCAGACTTCTTCATCAAAACCGTGAATGAGCAGTTTGAGGCTATTCCTGTTCCTGGAGCGAGCAGATACCATTGGGCTACACTAGCACATTACAGGGATGAATGGAGACGTTTCTGGTGTCCACTTGAACAAATCGAAGACCAACAGGATGACAAGTGATACAAGTGATGGTGAGATAGAACATGCTTCAACAACTTCTAAGGAAACATTTTTTTTCATTTTTTAGCAAATTTTTGTATAACAGGCAATTTAATAAAATTATTGAGGATCTGCAATGGGGGAAGGGGAAGGCTTAAGGGTTAGTTGGGAAAATTGGGAATGACAGTGGTGAGAAGGTGCAATGGTGGGGGGACTTGGTGTTGGAATATCAATGTCTGTAACAAATCATCATGAACAACTTTGTGAATCACAATTTTTATAATAGTGTAAGGGGGAAATAAAATTTAAGAAATAAATAAAGTGCACTCTTATTATTTTGAGTGCACTTTATTTATTATTCAGTGACTATGCCTGGCAGTGCTCAAGACTTACTCCTGGTGGTAAAAAGGACTCATATCATAAGCACAGGTAGAGATTCTTCAAATATGGCACCTATTTAGAGTATTCAAAGAACCAGAAAGCACTAGACATGGGGCCTCAGAGAGTAGGCTCAGTTTCTAGGTTTGACTACAAAACCTACAGGAAGCAAGCAGAGTAAACCAAGGAAATTTCAATTATTTGTAGAGACAGATGACCAGTACGTACATTTTTGACTCCAAGATACCATGGTACTGTGTAATCCTGGGGTGGATGGCACAACTCTTGAGATCTAGGTAAGTTTAGCATTCGTCAATGGGTTAAGTTAGTAGTTTTCTAGTCTATAGAAATATAAATTTATAGTAAAAATTACATGAGCAATCAAAAGTAAATTTTGTGTTCCTGGACTAAGAATATTATTTAGTTTAAAATTATATGGGCAGTTTGCAGCTGTCTTCAGTCTGAGTCCTGGCATCACAGAGGCTCCCCACGCATTGCCAGGGGTGATTCCTTAGCCCAGGGCTCAGAGAAAGTCCTGAGCACAGCTGGGTGTGACCCCACCTCATACAAAATAAATTAAATTGATCATATAGTTATTTTTCATTTTGCATAATTTTCCATCAAAATTAAATAAAATATGGTTACAGTGGAAGGTACTAAGAAATGTCTCTACAGCATTCCCTTAATTCCTTTCTTATAGAGTAGATGTTTTTAAAGTTAGTTATTTTTGTATATAAAAGGCCTACTATAAATCTATCCTTGCCATCAAGATAAGGTCAAAAGTCCTCTGAATGATTCTTCATGACTTCTTCACTATATCAATTTCATGGTTGTCTATTCTATGATTTTGATCACAAGGAAATCCTGAATGTCAAAACCACAAAGAATTTGAATCGTATGACCCAGCTTCATCTCCTCCAATTCTTTTTCATGACAGAAGAATATTTATCTTTTCACCTCACAAGATAACACAATGCTGGTACAGAGCAGATATTAGAAAGAAGGAAGGGGGAAAGTAAGGATAAAACGATGGAAAAAGGACGTGAAGGGGAAAGAAAGAGATATGGGGAAAAGAAAAGAATTGGAAAGAAAAGGAAGATTATTATAGAAAGAGGAATTTAAAGTTCCTACTATTATTTGATAGCAGATTTAGGTGTAGGTTTCACACATCTTTCCAGTGTTCTTTCAGAGAGCCTTTGGGTATTAGTAAATCACCTGTGAAGAGATATGTCTGTGCAATATTACTGCACTGCTTTTCATTATATGTGTTTTAGATGCAGAACACTCCTGTCGTATGAACGCAAGCAATTAAATATTTTCCACATGAGCCATTTCCTCCTCTGGCAGAACTCAGATTGTTTAATAACACCGAGGAAGAAAAAATCCTGGAATTTCATTTTTCATGACAAATTAGATATTTTGTGATTTAAATTGAACTTTCAGTGGCAAATAAACTGACACCATATCCCCTGACATATCCAATACTGTATAGATGTCGAATTCTTTCCTATAAGTTTTCAGGATGACTCAAATATGTAAGAACATAATTCCGGATTAAATGACAGTTTTGAGTATGTGAAAACCCTAAACAGCATTTATAGGAGTTAGAGACACTAATATACAAAAGTGAATAACCAAGCCATGCTTAATTTGCAGTTCTTTTTCATTTCCCTGCAGACAGCTCAGTGTCTCTTTGCTGTTTAGTGGCTTGTTTTACAACACCTCCATGAGCACTTTTTGCTTCAATCTGAAGAGGTAAAGTACATTTTGTCAGCTAGTCAGTTATTTGTTGCTATCACATAGATTTGCAGAAAAAGTAGAGACCATTTGGCTTAACTTCTTTCTAACAAAAGTGTACATATATGATGGGGATTGTACTTTTACTTATCTCTGCTTAACCATCTCAAGTTTTGTCACTGGCAATCACTGTATCACTGTATCACTGTCATCCTATTGATCATCGATTTGCTCAATTCTCTTTGCTTGTTATTACCAGCAGTGCTGCATTGGAGGCTCTTTTAGGGTCAGGGGAATGAGACCCATCATTGTTACTGAATTTGGCATATCAAATATACCACGGAGAGCTTGCCAGGCTCTGTCGTGTTGGCAGAATGCTCTCAGTGCCTTGCCAGTTTCTCTGAGAGGAAGAACTAGGCTATAAGAGGTTCAGTTATACATAAAATTCAGTTATATATAAACTAATTTTTTTGGCTTTTTGGTCACAACCTGTGATGTCAGGAGTTACTCCTAATTCTGCACTGGGAATTACTACTGGCAGTGCTTGGGGAACCATATAAGATGTTGAGGATCAAACCCAGATCGACTGCATGCAAGGCAAACACCCTACCCACTGTACTATCACTGTAGCCCTATTTTAACTGATTTTTTATAGTTTATTTTTAGTAGATTACCCTAGTATTTTTTTCCCAAACTACCTCCCTACATCACTGTCTGGACTAGCTGAGAGTTAATCAGATTAAAGGAAGGAACTGAGGGGGCTTCCAAATAATTTCCTTCAGGCCCTTTTTGTAGGGGGTGGGCAGTCTCATCTGCTGCTGGAGAAGGTCTATATTCAGCTCTTTCTTTATCCACAAGGTGGGTCAGGTTTAGGACTGGTGACTCTGTCACTTACCAGAAATTTCATTGCCATGATGTGGGGAATGAAGGAACCAGCAACGGAACCCAGGTATGCGGGACCTGGGGCTGAGGACTCCAAGGTTGCTTAGATTGGGACTGGGCCTCTTCTGCCTAGATCCTCCATTTTCCAGTAGCTAGGCGGTCACACCCAGGGACTACGCCCAGCGTCCTGTAATGTCACCAATGGCCAACATCCAGAGACTATAAAACCAAGTTCTCGGAAGACATCTTATAGCCTAGTTCTCCCTCTGGGAGAACCTGGCAAGCCACCAAGAGTTTCCTGCCTGCATGGGAGAGCCTGGCAAACTCCCCATGGCATATTCACCTGCCAAAACTAGTAACAATGATGTCTCATTCCCCTAACCCTGAAAGAGCCTCCAATACGGCACCATTGGAAAGGACTTGTAAAGAGAGGCCTCTAAAATCTCAGGGCTAGGACGAATAGAGACGTTACTGAGACTGCTCAGGAAAATCAACAATCAACGGGATGATGATGATGATGATGATACATAATTACAGAATCCTCTTTTATTAAGCTATACTGAGCATACATCAAATTAACCAAAGCTTTCCACTCCCTCCAAAAAATCTGAGCAAAGTTTCTCAAACTTTAATGAGCCTCAAATGATCCAAAGAAATTATTAAAACACAGACTTCTGACCTCATCACCAGAGTTTTCTTCAGTATATCTGGGATAAGACCAAAAATGTAAAATCTAATAAGTCTTAGATAAGGCTGACAACACTGTTGAAAACTCACACTTTGGGGACCACTGCTTTATACTAACATAGCCACTCACCTCTACCCCTGTTGAGTTGTCTCACCAAGCTGATGGAGTCCAGTCAAAATTGTTGATTATACTTACAATAGATATACAACATTACATAAACATGTTTTAAAGTCACTTTTCAATCACCTATTGAATTGTAGCACTGTAGCACTGTCATCCCGTTTTTCATTGATTTGTTCGAGTGGGCACCAGTAATGTCTCCATTGTGAGACTTGTTGTTACTGTTTTTGGCATATCGAATATGCCACGGGTATCTTTCCAGGCTCTGTCATGCAGGTGGGATACTCTCGGTAGTTTTTCAGCATCTCCAAGAGGGATGAAGGAATCAAACCCAGGTTGGCCTCACCCATGAGTGAATCTACTGAAAAATCCAGGTATGCCAAAATGGTGACTGAGATATTCAGGCTCGCATGGAGTCCATAAATCTCATGGCTGGAGAGACAGTACATGGGTGTGGCATTTTCCTTGCAAAAACTAACCTGGGTTCAATCCCCAGTATCCCATATGGTTCCCTGAGACCCACCAGGAGTAATCCCTGAGTTTAGAACAGAAAATAAAAGGAAAAAAAAATGAAAGAAATCTCTTGTCAGAGTTGGGGTACATATAACATTATTTTGCTCTTTGACTCTAAGGTCAGCTTCGGAAATACACATCTAGGTAGCATGGCTTAGAAGTATAATATCTGTTGATTTCAAATCAAAAGTTAATACACAACGCTAACAAATGAGTAAAATATAAAACAAATAGGAAAAAACTGAAATGTTAGAAGATGATCTGGTAAGAAGACTAATTTTAATGAAGTAAAAGAATTTCAAAGACAAACTATATTTTTTAACCTCAGTTCCTTTTACTTATAGTCTAGTAGATTTTTTCCTTGAAATGTCTATTATAGAATAGCACTCAGGGCAATTGTTTTATGCATCCTCTCCTCTATTCTCAGTTAATTTTATATTCATGCTCCATCTGATTAGTACAAATTGCCATACTGGATAAATCCAAATATCTCTCTTTTCCTTTCCATTGCCAAGAATAAAATGTAGTTATTGAGCATTTACTATATTTTAAGACTGTGCTGAGAATGTTACAGACATTATATCATTTAATACTCAAGACAAATCCAGGGAGATGGATACCATGAAACAATGATGGAATTGACTTCTTTAAAACAATTTAAAACTGATTATTGTTCCATCTAAAAAATGAAAGACACCCCAGTTATTAAACAAAATGGAAAACTCCTATAGGCAGAAAGCAGATGGGATTAGAGATCACACACAAGATGAAAGAAAGATTTCTATTTTTTTTTCCAGGCAGAGTACCTCACTAGTGCTAATCAGGAAATTCTAGACTGATTTAATTTAAAAAAATTAAGTTTTACTCTGGGAAGATTTGAAATTATAATTTAGTTAAGTATTAAATATTGTTTAATGATGTGGGTGGGACTTATTACAGAGGTTCAATTTGAGTTTGATGCCTTATTATCAAAGATACTTTGAAATCTTAACCTCACTTCAGAATTTCCTCTCAATTCCAGAATATTTCCTCTAGCTGTTAAGGTTTTCAAATGTAATTTATCATTAAGGAAAACTGGGCTTTCTTCTATATCATTCTAATCTCAATCACGGTCCAGGAACTCACTCTGGTCTCTCAATCCTCCCTTTTGTTCTATGTCTCATTACAAACTTTTGTGAATGTATTACCACTTATTTCTTTATCTTTTTCCTGTATGTTTTTATTGTTATCACACTGGATTTAGTTTATATTTTAATTCTTCAGTATATGATACTAATACTCTGCTATGCAATTTATTAGATAATCACCGTTCTACTATATATTCTCCATGCTATTGCCAGAGGCATTATGCTAAAATATAATTCTCAATAAGCCACTCTTGCTTCAACTCACCAAAGGCTTCACTGGATTCCTCAGAGCATAAAATGTTATCTCCTTTGTCACATATGTAAGACTTTACTTTAATCTGTGACTCTAGCCTGCGTGTCCAGATGTTGTACACAAACTCTTTAATATTCTATCTTAGCCACTTCTAAGCATATCTCTGATGTTAACAAATTAATTTCCTCTACTTTGAGTTGTTACTGAGATGTTATTTTTCTATTGGAAAAAGATTTTAAAAAGTAAATATGTTTAAGACGTATCCATTAAAAGAGTATAGGTTACAGCTGGGCTGGAGCGATAGCACATTGGGTAGGTATTTGCCTTGCACAAGGCCAACCAGGGTTTGATTCCTCAGCCCTCTGGAAGAGCCCTGTAAACTACTAAGAGTCTCGCCCACACGGCACAGCCTGGCAAGCTAGCTGTGGCATATTCGATATGCCAAAAACAGTAACAAGTCTCACAATGGAGATGTTACTGGTGCCCGCTCAAGCAAACCAATGAGCAATGGGAGGACAGTGACAGTGACAGGTTATGGCTATAGGCAGACACCAAAAATAACAAAAAACAAAAAAAACTTAATGAAGATGCAGGAAGGGAGGAAGATAGGGAAAAAACAACAGAATGTGAAATTTCTCCTGAATAATATAAAATATTGATGGGCAAATATTTTGGTATATGAAAATGCCCATTATTTTCTTAAATAACCTCACTCATTTATTAAAACTTGTCTTATTTTTCTTTGACTCCTTTCAGCATCCATAAGATTCAATGTCTTTTACATTGCCTTTTGTTGATCTTCATGGCTTTTTTACAAGAGAAAAATGTCTTTCAGCAAAAAGACACTGAAGGCAATATGCCCAGACAGTGGCAGTCATTTTACAAATAGATTATCTAATGATTCCTTTAAAAGAGTTCTAAATGATTTATGCAAACTAGAAGGGTCCATACGTTAAATGGCTATATTTGTACACCTTATTTAGAATTGACTTGACTGACAAGTAAATTAATAAAATTTGATAGCAAGGTTTTCTTACTTTTGCTTTCTTGGCAGGGGTGTGGAGGGGGGGCACACTCAGTAGTTCTCAACACTTACCCTTGGCTCTCTGTTCACGGATGACTACTGGTGGTACCCAGTGCTCAGGTTATTATATGAAGTGACAGAGATGGAAACAGGGTCATATGTGTGCAAGGCAAGCACCTCAACTCCTATACTACACTCCAGTCCCACATCAACATTTTATTTTGTGATATGATGCAAACAATTTAATACTGAATTTAATACTGAATTTTATTTACAGTTTAAATATAAAATGTACTTTTTAATTTTGAGTGTAAATAAAAAATGTACTTCCAATTGCTGAAAACATCGTATAGAGTAATACATATATCTATATTTGATTTTCAGTATGCACCTTTCATACCTTTAGAAAATCATCTTTGCATTTAAAGAGTTATTTTTATGTAAGCCCTGTCCTTAGGAATTACTTTTAAGACCAAATTTTACCTTTTAAAATGGAAAGGGAGAATTTATGCATCCCTTTTTTTCCATGAAAATTTTCCTAATTGACTTTCCCTTTCTTTACAGAATTCTCCACTTTAAGATTACTTAATAATCTCTGGGGGTTGGAGTTAAAGTATAGCCAGTAAGGCATTTGCCTTGCAGGAGGATGACAAGGGCTTGAACCCCAGCACCCCATATGGCTCCCTGACCCTTGAGAGCAGAAACAGGAGTAATCCCTGAGCAGTGCCAGTTGTTGCCAAAAAATAAACTATTATTTTTTAAAGATCTCTAGATCCACATGGGTGACTCAATCTTGTCTCTATCCTGAACAGAGGAGATACACTTGTTATATTCATGAATGTTATAGCCATAATTTTTCTCTTAACAAAGCTATATAAAGTATGACAATAAAGAGTTCAATCTATTTTGAATTCTATATAAAGTTTACAACATGATGTTTATATATCTAATCCAAAATTTCTCAATTTCTACAATGTTTATACAAGACGTTATTCAATTTCAGATCAATTCAGATGGTCTTAGTAACAGAGCTATTGTCTGCTAAATAAACCCATCAAGATAACAGTGTTGTCCATTTAAAATGGAAGGCTTTATTTTCTGAGATCTGAGCTTTGACACTAGTTTTGATTTTGCTAAAGATGTATAATCCCATGTTATAATTATTTTTCTTTATATAAAATGTGTCAAAAATGAAAAGGAAAAGGAAAACAATCAATACCAGTCTTTTTGTTTTGAAAAGACTTTTATAGGCGTGGAGATAAAGATACATGGGCAAGGACACTTGCCTCCCTGTGGCCAGCTTGATCTGATATGAGCGCTCTGTGACATGCCAGCACAGAACAAAGCATAGCATCCCCCCAACTGCCTCTGGCACCCCACTGCACCACTGGAAATAGTCCAACTACAAAACAAAAAAAAAACTTTTTAAGATTTATATGCAAAAATGTAAATTAAATGATATGAATTTTTGACATACGTTCTTGTGACTTTACATGATAAAAGATCTTTATTTTTTCAAATATTACAATTTCACAAGTATGACAATACTCAAATGGGATGAAACTATCATATACACTATAGGAAAATATAATTATTAGTAAAACTACATAGTGAAATATACATGTTTTATGTATCTATGCATATATTCATTTATCTATGCATGTATTGATACACAGAAATGCAGCGTAGTACTCTACACTAATTTTAACTACCCAATACAAAGCATCATAATATATCTATCAATACATAATCTATTAAGCTCCATGAAACCATTAGGAAAGTTGCTCTCTTCCACTAATTTTCCATCTGAAAAGAAGAATGATGGTAAGGGAAAATTTCAGTAAAGACAGGTTTGTGTTTAAACTTTTCTCAGAATAAATCAGCAGTCAGAACAAAATCTCATATACGTGAATTTAAGAATACCACATTGGGGCTGGAGTGATAGCATAGAGGGTAGGGCGTTTGCCTTGCACGCAATTGAGCTGGTTTGATTCCCAGCATCCTATATGGTCCCCTGACCACCATCAGGAGTAATTCCTGAGTACATGAGCCAGGAACCCCTGTGCATTGCTGGGTGTGAAGCCCCCCCCCAAAAAAAAAAAAAGAATGCCACATTGACATGTGTTATGGAGACATCAGTGATAGTCCATAAAGGATCAGCAATATATGATAGTGATAATGATAAAGACATTAATTTCTATAGTTCTTATCTTATCTAACTTAGGGGAATAAGTTATCTATCTAACTTAGGGGACATCTCTGCACAGATATGATCACTGCTGAATAATCTATTAAGCTAAAACTCTGAAAAGTTAAAATGCCAGTCATCACACCAAGCCCTACTATGTTGGAAAACTCGGTAACCTACTCCTTCTAGATAGTGGTTTTTCTGTTCAAATTTCTTAATCTATAAAATAGTGATAATTTAATACCCTCACTAATATTGAGGGTATTAAGGACACAATGTAAATTTGAGTCTTAGTGTACAAACCGATGATGATAATGTAATAGTTGCTTAGTCACTTTTAAATACATATCAGTCAACTAGGATTGCTATAACAAAATACTACAGATTGAAAGTTTAAACCACAGAAACTTATTTTCTCACAATTTTATAGGCTATAGTTATACTATTAAGGTGGTTCTTATTGATTTGAGTTTGGACCAGAGATCTCTTTCAAAGATTGCAGATGTTTGCTATTGTTCTACTTTCTTTTATAGTCTTTCCTTTCTAGGCCCAACTCTTTCTCTTCTGACAAGCACCTTAGCATTATAGGGACAGAATACTACACTTAAAAAAAACTTCAATTGCTTCCTTAAGGTGTGTCTCTCTCAATTTCCTACATTGAGTACTTCTGGATATTGATGAAATGTGTTCAGCTCATAGCATTCTTTACTGTGACCATCACAAATTCAAGTCCCTTTGGCATAAAAATTTACTCATCCCATCTTTCATACCCCAAACATAAACCATCCCTGCAATACTTTGTAGCCCAACATATCATTAAATGCAATGTAAATGCAATCTAAGAGCCAAGGTAGAAGTTTTACTGAGGCAAACATATTTAAGTGTGGACAAGTGAAACCTGAAAAGTTATGAATTTCCAAAATGAAGTTTTGGAACAAACATATTACAGACATTGTCATTTCATAAGATGCTGATATTTAAAAAAAAGATTAAAAAAATGAGTTTGGAGCAAGCTCAAATTTATCGAGATCAATTAATTACACCAGATATTAAGGCCTGTGAATATTCCCCTGATTTCATGCTCCATGCTCTAGTTCTATCCTGGTAGCAGCCCCACTTTCTGGTACCCCTGCAAAAAGCTACTACTCTTTGCCTTGGGGTTTCTGCCTTACCCATCAGATCCGGAGCCGACAACAAAGTCTTTTGGGGTTTGAATTATTCTTCCATTTTCTTGTGGAATATGACTTGTTCTTGGCTATAAAATTTGGGAAATCAAAAGGTTTTCTTTGCTTCATCTCATTTGTCCCTTTTAGTTCAAACTGACAGTCTGTGATATCATCTCTGTTCCTGATTTAATGTTGAGATGGATGGGGTCAAGCCCAGAGATAATCTCTCAGGGAGTAAATGTCTAACCATACCCTCTGCGTTCTCTATAAAACATGCTTTTCTATTTTTCACAAGATCAGTAAATTGACATATTTCCTGTCTGTGATAGTTCTGGTCTGTTTTGCTTAAATCCTCCCTTTTCAATTGGTATCTTTTTTTTTCATTTTCCTCTAAATTCACATACACCATATATTATTTATGTGTTATACTATTTCACACCTCCATGTTTTATTCTGGTTCTTCTTTCTTGAAATAAACCTATCTTAGCCAGAGGTTGAATTACCAACTAGGAAGTATTCAGATTAGGAACAATTATGGCCCATCATATTTATGTAAGAATAGTAAATGGTTCAATACATTTTGATATTTTTGTTTCAGCTCCTGAGCTTATCTTAGAAAATTCTCAAGTTAGCTTCATCTGTTTTATAGTTTCTGGAAATAAGAATAGAAAGAATGACCACAGGAGTGAGTCAGGAGGACTCTGTAGTCTGAAATTATTGGGATATAGATATTCTAATGTGGACAATGAGGGAATGACATGCAGATTGATCTTTCACTATTTCTTCAGTTAAGATGTCACTCAAAGACCTACTACCCTACACATTGTTGAGGTCAGTGTTACTGCCCACAAAATGGCTTCCTCATACTCCAACATCTATGACAGTTTCCATATCCCAGGCATGTAAAAGTACGTTCTGCTTCTCTCTCTGACACATTATTTCAAATCCCTGGGTGTTAGTGCACTTATACACTTGCCTATGAGTTTTTCTTTATTTCTTTATTAAATTTTTGGATCACATTCAGAGGTGCTCAGGGGCTATTCCAGGGGTATAGGAACCATGATCAGGGGATGACATGGTGCTGGGGATCCAATCCAGGTTTGCTCTCCAGGCTACTAAACTATATACCGTCCCTGATCATAAGTTTTCAACGTTCCCTAGAAACGTTTCCTTTCAGAGAAAGAACTCATTCTTCTGTTCTTCTAATTCCCAGACTAAACTACCTTCGTGATAATACTGTTCTTAATATTTGTAAGCAGTTGACTTTCTTGATGTCTGTCTGTAGCAGTGTCCTCTGGCTATTCATCGATTTGCTCAAGTGGGCACCAGTAACCTCCCCATTGTGAGACTTGTTGTTACTATTTTTGGCATATTGAATATATTGAATAAAAAATCACTCTGCATGTCATTACCTCACTTTCCACATTAGAATATCTATATCCCAATAACTACAGACTATAGAGTCCTCCTAACTCACCCCTGTGGTCATTCTTTCTGTTCTTATTCTTTCTGTTCTTATTTTCTCAGGTAGTTTGCCAGGCTCTACCATGCAGGCAGGATACTCTCAGTACCTTCCTGGGCTCTCTGAGAGGGACAGAGGAATCAAACCCCGGTTGGCCACAAGCTCTTGATGTCTATAAGCAGAAAACAATCTTTCTCATAACCATGCCTTTATAAAATTATAACTATGGTGGTATAAGTTGTTGGCACTTAGGCGTGTTTCCTCCACTCATGCACGATATCTGGAGAGCAAAATTCCATCATTAATTTATCTGCTTTCAAAGCTGGTAAAGTGTCTGGTATATGTAAAGTATTCAATAAATGTGAGTGAGATACATAAAGGAATGTCTGCAGTGCATTTCTGTACCTGTTCTCATGAATTATCTACCACCAATAAGATGGTATTTGCCTTTTTAATACCTGAAGTCCTATAAAACCCACTCTGCATAAAATCAATATAGGTATAAAATCATGTATAAAGTACTAAGTTATATTTTACACCTTTTCCATTGTCTTACATCTGCCTCTATTCTGTTTTCATCATTCCTTCTGTAACAATATTGATGACTGCAGCTTCGAGTTTTAAACATGCTTGGAGAGAGACAGGTTAGCAGCATTTCTCTATTGTTTTGATAAATTCTAGCAATGGAACATGAGTAAAAGTGCATATATGATTTCTGAATGAGGTCCACAAACTCCCCCCTGCTGACCGCAACCCCACTAATCATCCCTTATACATTTCCCTCTATCTTCTATTTCAATGATTCTTAGCAGGAAAATCTTGGAAGTAAAATTCAGAGAAAAGGAAGACATAAGATGAAAAGCATACAGATCACTGAATTTCTGTTTAAGTGAGTCGTCCTTGTGCCAGTGACCTTAACTTTCATATGCCTAAAACATAAAATTCTATTGTGATTAAGGCATTATACAAAGGTATTTGCTTGTCATGAAAGGCAATAATGTTTTTAACGAACACAGTAATCTTACTTTGCTTATATGCCTACACACATAGCAAGATTATTGCAGTTAATAAAATCATAAATGAGCCCTAAAATTTATTTGTGTCTATGTGTATGAAACAGTAATGGGAAAGGTGGATGTGTAAGACTCAGGCTACTGGTTGTGATTACTATAAAGGATGGCCAAAAGACCTTCCATTACTGCCAGTTTCCCCTACTTAAGAGGCAGCTCTCACACTGTCTGTGTTTCTGCTGTTTTTAAGACTTACTTTGAATATAAATGCCAATAATAGGGACTGAACATGTCAAGATTATGACAGGTGTCTTCAGAGTTGTGCAATTAATTTTATTTATGCACTTTCTGCTTTAAATGCCCATGAAAAATGAAAATTGACTGAGCATTTTAAAAGGAACTTTAATATTTACTTCACTAATATTAGAATATCACTAATATTCTTCCTATAGGAGAGAGAAATGGAGAGAGGGAGAGAAATAGAAGATACAGAATATATAGGGAAAGAAATGTAAAAAAGAAAGAAAAACAGATTCAGTAATGTGTTTTAGTATGAGATGTTAAATGATAAAAACTCTCAAGCTAGTCATTAGCTTTAAAACGCTAGAAAAGAAAAATAGGGAGCTTAGAGATTGTGACTACTGTGAGTAAATGCTGACACTCCCTTTGAATTCCAGGACAGCAGGACATTCATTAACATCCAGATACACAGATTTAATTATCTCACAATCATAATTTTACTGTCACTCTTCAAAACTAAAAAGAAACACACTCATTCCTTCCTCAGTGATTGTGTGATAGAACTTGGAGCAATAATGACAACACTACAAGTGCCTCACTACATGATAATGATACTGTGCAATTAAATGATCTAATACTGTGGGATTAGCCCACGCAAGATAAAGGAAGCTCAGCAGATCAGAAAATAAGTCTTCAAAACTAGACACATGCTTATACATATAAATAGTATAATAGTTCTCCTGCTCTCAAGAAAAATCTAAATTTCTCATCATTTTGCTGTATATTTTAGAATCTTCAACACATCTATTCATTCTTTTAATACATATGTACAGAAAAAACACCATGTGTTTCATTTGTAAGCAAATAACATGTATGATTTATACAAATAACCTGTTAATTATATAAAAACTGTGACGAAGTTAGAAGGGGTCAAAGATATTGTATAGGCATTAAGTTGCTTGCCTGCATGCAGCTTACAACTCTCCAATACCCAGCAGCACACATGGTCTAAGTGTCCCTAGGAGGAAGCCCTAAGCACAGAGCAATATAAAATCTGACGGTCACCAGATGTGGTCTAATATCACCCAAATTAATTAGAGAATTACAATATAAAACACTTGGATGCATTTATCTTGGAGAACTAACAGTAATTTTTGAGTCACGCTGAAGGTAAATATCCAACAATCTCACAATAAGTCAAAATAAACTTAGACGTAGGGAGTCTATGAATGAAGGAGACCTAAGAACAAGTGTCCTCTCATTCTCCCTTAGCAGCTTACTAGAAAAACAAGTCACTTGGAAAGAGTGTCTCAAATATGTTTTCTTAGAACTAGTAATTTGAAGAAAATGCATATGATATATCTGTATATACATAGTATACATTCTCCCATACATCTTCAACATTGACTTTAAACACATGCATAGTATTTTTGTATTTTCCCAAAGAATATAACTTCTGACTTAGCATATTCACTATAGATGTATTGAATGTGTGTTTCTTAAAACTATGTATTTATTTTTGACTTCCATCTGAGAAGCAGGTGTCTGAGAGGAGATTGTAATGGATGAACAGAAGGCTTTATTTATTTTAACTTTTATTTATTTATTTATTTATTTATTTATTTATTTGTTTTGCTTTTGGGGTCACACCTGGCAATACACAGGGACTACTCCTGGCTTTGCACTCAGGAACCAACCCTGGCAGTGCTCAGGGGGCCATATGGGATGCTGGGATTCAAACCCGGGTCGGCCGCGTGCAAGGCAAACGCCCTACCTGCTGTGCTATCACTCCAGCCCCTTAACTTTTATTTATTAATTCATTCATGTTAAGGTTTCATTTAATTAACAAGTGTTAAATAATAGGTCAATTATGGCAGCAAAATTGTTAAAAATTTGTCACCAGAATAAATGATGTGCATCTATTCATTTTTTCCCAGATTCACCTACTTTTTTTTTTACCTAGAAGTATCTTGTTTGGGGCAGCATCATACTCCTGAATTCTCCCTAGTTGATCATCAGGGAATATTTTACCAGCATTGTATAGGAAAGAAAAGAGTGTCTTTGATTGCAAAATGACTGAGAAACAATGGCGGAAGAGACATTGGGAAGCTATACAGGTAGACCTTAACTGGAATCTCAATTGGATTGTAGAGAAGAGATATTCTCAAATGGGTGACAGGAGTTTTTTCTCAGTTTTCCACCAGTAGTCCTTTTCCACTAAGAGTTACATGGTATGGGGCATAAAGGTTCATCTGGGCTTCAGAAGAAACTACTGCCATAATATAAGAATGCAGATTCATTTAAGACAGTGAAGGCTCTCGAGACTGCAAGCCCTTATCCTCATCTGGCTTTTACCTTTTTCCTAGTAAGAGATGCTGTCACTGTTCTTACTTTTTATGGCCTAGAAAAACACAGCTTGGTGGTGGTTGTTGTGGGGTGGCTATCATCCAGATATCAAGATGTGTGATATTAGTGGAATTTCTTTCTGAAAATTCAGTTTTTTTCACTCATTAAAGGTAAGCACCCCTTTCTCATTATGGGAAATCTTCCCTTAATACATTGGTAATGTCCCAAATCCCATTATACTGAGTAAAAAATCTCAGGTCCACCTTGTTTGCCTTTAGAATATTGTACAGAAAACTGCATCTACCATCTGTTACAGTATAACTATAGCTGAGAATAGAGTGGTGTAAGTATTGGAGAAGAGGAAAGGCCCCAGTGCTGAACTGCATCCAAACATAGGAGTAGCCAAGGACCAAAGAACTCTATAAGAACTGTTGTTTTCATGAACCATGACATTATATCTAGGTATTACTCCTGTGCCTCCTCTGCCACCTACTAGCGATGACATTAGAGAAAAAAAAATCAGTCTCCCTGAGTCTCTTAAGAATTTTTGCTTATGTATTTAAGGGGACTTCACGCCAGGCTGTTTTTACTCAAGGCGCCCCAGAGGGGGAGTGGGTGAGAACCCTCCCCACCCCAAGGGACTGCAGGGCTAGAGCAACAGCACAAAGCGTAGGGCATTTGCCTTGCATGAGGCCGACCTCGGTTTGGTTTGGTTTCCAACATCTCATATGGTCCCCTGAGCACCACCAGGAGTAATTCCTGAGTGCAAAGCCAGGAGTAAACCCTGTGCATCGCCGGTGTGACCCTAAAAAGCAAAAAAAAAAAAAAAAGAGGGACCCAGCCCTGGCAGCCGGCCTCCACTACCCAACCGCTGCCATGCTCCGGGCCGCTTTCTGGATCTACACATTGTAAGACACTTCCAACCCATTTTCCATAACTACCACATCATATTTGATGGAGTTCAGACAGTAGGCAACAAATCATAGAGTTATATATATATAAATATATATAAAACTCTATAGTGTATTATATATACCAAAAACAGTAACAATATGTCTCATTCCCATGACCCTGAAAGAGCCTCATCATTCGGAAAGACGAGTAAGGAGAGGCTTCTAAAATCTCAGGGCTGGGAGGAATACAGATGTTACTGGTGCCCGCTCGAGTATATCAACGAATAACGGGATTACAGTGATACAGTGATGCAGTATTTTAAGAAGATTATGGTAATTTATTCAAGTATATTTTCCACCTGGTAAAATGGTAAAATGATTTAATGGTAAAGGCTCAACAAGTGGAACGTATTTACCTATCCTCTAAAATCAGCAGAGACACAGTTTTATTTATTTATTTATTTATTTGCTTTTTTTGGGTCACACCCGGCGATGCACAGGGGTTACTCCTGGGTTTGCACTCAGGAATTACTCCTGGCGGTGCTAGGAGACCATATGGGATGCTGGGAATCGAACCCGGGTTGGCTACATGCAAGGATGTGCAATCGCTCCAGTCCCCGAGACACAGTTTTAGATTATTTTACTCTATAACTTAAGCTAAGAAATCAGTCTACTCCTTCTGTATTATTGTTCTACTACTTCTATTTTTTAAATTTAATTTTTAATTATTTTATATTTTAGGGCAACACCCATATGTTCAGGGGCTACTCCTGGATTGTTGCTCAGGGGTCATTCCTGACAGTGCTCAGGAACCCATGGAGTGCTAAGGATTAAACCCAGGCCTCCTGCATACAAAACTTATGCCCGGGCCTGTTGAGTAAAAGAATCTTTCCAGCCCTGTTCTACTATCAAAGTAGTCTTTGATAATATATGATGACTCACTTTATGAACAGATCATCCATATTCATTTTCCAAATTACCAGAGGAAAAAGGAGATGCATGTGCAGTGCCCTTTAAATACATAACCTACAAGTGACCTATATTATCATAGCTCATATTCCATTAGCTAGAATTTAGAAACATATCTAAATGTTGGTATACATAATGTTTGTCACTGTCATCCCGTTGCTCATTGATTTGTTCCAGTGGGCACCAGTAACATCTCTCATTTAGAGACTTATTGTTACTGTCTTTGGCATATCCAATACGCAAAGGTAGCTTGCCAGGCTCTGCTGATCGGGCTTGATACTCTTGGTAGCTTGTGGGGCTCTCTGAGAGGGGCAGAGGAATCGAACTCGGCCGCGTGAAAGGCGAACACCCAACCACTGTACTATCGCTCCATAGAACTGAAAATTTACACAAACCTTAAAATAAATTCTTATATCTAAGATGCATTTTATATATGAAGATATATACTTTTTTCTTTCAGAAGGTCATATGTTCAGCAATCAATCTACATCTGACAGTTAATTCAACTGAAGAGATATTCAAACTCAGCAGTCAATAAGCACACTGTTAGGAAAACAAGTATTGATATTGGGACGGATGAAATAGTACAACGGACGAGGTGCTTGCTTTGCATGCAACTGACCTGGGTCAATCCCTGGCATCCCATGTGGTCCCCTGAGCCCTCCAGCAGTGATTCCTAAGCACAGGCCAGGAGTAAACCATGAGCATTGACAGATTTGGCTCAAAAATAAATAAGAAAAAAATTATAAAATTACACCTGAGACTTCTTTTTTTCAGAAATTTTCTTTCAGAGAATTTTATAGAGCAGATGAAATAGTTCTATTGAAGCCTTTTAAAGTCTAGCTCAGCAGGTAATGGTGAATTAAGCGGTCAGGAGCTTTAACTAACCAAATACTAGCTGATTGTTCCCATTTTTGCTTATGTAGCTGACTACCATAGAACAAAATCTTTCATAGCTGAAATTGAATTATCCTAGGGTTAGGCAGCAGAATATAACACACAGACTCAAAGCCAGATTTATTTCTCGACCCAATCATGTTCTAACTTTATAACTTGATAGACCAGTGACTTCTGTAATTCTATTAATGGGGATATTCACAGCAGAGAAGGACAAGAATAAGATTTGCTAAACTGGTGCTTATGAAGGCAACTATTTATTAGAAGATATGCAATAACATTAACAAGTAAGAATTCTTATAAACTGAAATAGAAAGTTTTAGTTTAATTGTCAGGGTTAGTTTTAAAAACTAACTCATGTCTGAAGACTAGCTCATGTCCAGTGGTTGCAAAGATACTTTACCAAGTTACTCTATCTGTCTAAAGAATCATTCTTGAAGCTTATCAGTTTCCTAATTATCTGCATTAATTTATTAAATAAATTTGTTCAAGTCAACCAAGAGTGATATATCTCTATAATTAGACAATACAAATTATATATAATTAGATAATGAAAAAAATTAAAGCTCCAAGAAAGAAAAATATTAAGGGGTGTATACCAGAGTTGCTTTTATTTTAAATCAGCATTTCTAAACCAGGGAACATACTTTTTAACTGGGAACCTTGTGGATTCCCAGGATATTCCAAGGTAGGGGTGGGGCATAAATAAAAATTACTTAAGTGGGAAACCACACCGTGAGACCAGGAAGCTGATCTATAGGCCACAGTGGAGGCGCATGACAGAAACAAATTTGACACAGAAATGGCCAGAAAATGATTGATAAACACTATTGTAGATAAATTCTTCTCAAAATATGAATTCTTAGGACACAATCCCAACACATCCTACTGAAGCAGGACACTAAGAACAGCATCCTGCTCACTATCTATATTTAATAAGCGTTTATTAAGCTTTTTATTATAGTTAAACTGTGTCTGATATACCAAATAATATGAAAGTTTCTTGATAGAGGCACAGTATCATACAGGCTACATAAATAAACCTACCCTGCTAAATTGCTTTTATCACCATTTTGGCTCTTATGCCACGATTGGTGTTATTCTAACCTCCCCCTTCATGAAACACCCCAGTCTTTTAAACCAAATTCATTACTCTGAGAGATTCCAAAGAAGTATTAATGGATATTTAGGGGGATTAAAAATGTTATTAAACCATTTAGGAAACTTTGATGTACAGTTATCATTTAAGATCATCAGCAGTATCCAAACAGTAGGTGATTTAAATTCTTTATAATCTTTAAAGTGTATGATCCTCATATTATAATGATACTGAGATTAAAACAGATTAAATAACTTGATGAGTGCCTTAGACTAAATACCAAGTGAAGCCAATATAGAGTTGTTACATAGAAAAGTAAAGAGAAATCAGGTACTAACCAATGAAAATTCAATCTCTAAAGATCAATATCATCTTAATTCAATTTAAAGCTTACTGTGGAAATTGAAATTGTTTGTTTAGGAGCTTCTATCCCAATGTAAATCCCTTGAATTATGAAGTAACAAAATATAAAAGGGATATGAGCAATTTTGCAGGTGTTTTCAAACTATAGACTAATTGAAAGTGGATTAAGTAAAGAATGGACTGGACTCCCTTCTCTGGTACTCTTTTGGGGTAACCTTTGCCTATTCATGTTGAGATTCTCACCAAATATCTTTAGTAAATTAATTAGTTTGGGGGGATTTTACTGTATCTCTAAGAAAAGGCGAAACAAACAAACAAAAACCAAGTATGATTTCAGACTTCTTTTAAGAATCTCACATTGAATTCCTCCCAGCCTTTTTCACAGAATAGAAGGTTAAAATGTAATCTTCAACTACAGGCACGGTATCTGCTCCCATGAAAAAGTTGCTGATAATTTCTGACATAGAAGGGCGATTACAAGCCTGACGGCCATTGAAAAAATGCCCAAGGTGTCACTGTTGAAAACCCAAGAAAATATGACTCACAGAACAGTGTTGGTATCTGGTATGCAATCAGCAGGGAAGAAATTGTTTTAAAATATTCAGCTACATAACTAGTGAATGACTTACAGGAATCTAGTACTCGCTTTTGGGGAGTAATAGAGATACTACAACACCTGGAGTGCTTGCCTTGTGCCTTGCGTGCGGATGACCCAGAGCATTCATTCCCTGGTATGCCATATGGTCTCTTACCTGAACCTACCAGGAATAACCATGAGTTAAGACCTAGGGATAACCCTTGAGCACTGAGGGGTGTGCCCTTCATCTCCTCAAAAAGAATTCTCCTTTTCAATAACAATTAAAACAGAGAAAATTATTTCAAGTTTATTTTTATGAAAATAGACTACTTCAACACTTTATTTTCTTAAATGGCAGTTTGAAACTTGACTATCTTGCTTCAGTTCATTCTAATAGCTTGTATCCCCACCTATCATGACGCTAGAAGGTAGCATGGAAGTGGAAAGAGTAGGTCACTGAGTCAAATCATTAATTTTGTTTTCCTTTAGATCTGGGCTATACGCACATTACATATGGTTTACTCCATGCTCCGTGCTCAGGATTCACTCCTGAGGCTGTGTTCAGGCAATACAAAATGAAGAATAAAACCAGTATTACCTACATGCAAAAAAAAAACTCACTAGTTTTTGTATTATATCTTCAGCCCCAGAGTAATATCATTCTTGGGTATTTACTGCTCTTGGACAATAAAATTTCTCTGATTTTTAATTTATTTCATTTGCCAGACTTTCATCATGTACCAATTAACAAACAAGAAAAATATAGTTAATAAGCCATTAATAATAACAAACCTGAGTTTCTACTATTCTCCTTTCCTCTTAAGGGTCAGAAAAAATATCAGTGAAAAAAAAAACTTAAGTTATTTAAATAGCAAATGTATGTAATTGGTTACAAATTTTCAAATTTTTATTTCCACAAACATATATATACACACACAAGCATGTATCTTTTTCATCCCAGTTTTCAAAGGTCAATATATTAAAAATCGTTTATCTTACCACAGTGTGAAACGATTTCAGTGTAGATGCTTCAATTTCATTTGGGATGCTTCAGACATAAGAATTCTACATCTTGAAATCATCTCCTCCCTAAATGGAATGAAACAAAAACTTTGGGAATATAGAAAAACAAAACATAATAGCTTCTTCTTAGAGTACTAATCTCAAATTCTTCGTGTCAATTTCATTGAATTTCTTGTACTCAATTTTTGAAAAATAAAGTACATATATTTTAAGACTCCACATTCACAACTCTATCTGACACAACGATTCCTGAAGATACTAATTCTTGAGTTTTATAGGTAATATTTTTTTGCTTTTGTAAATCAGTTCATACTCAAAAATAAATATTAGAAAATAATTAGAAAATAAAAACAGTTTCCAAAGCAAAGAATTGTTCTGAAAAAATGATATGTATACCAAGTTATAACACATACCCATAACCCAGTTTATAAAACTATGAAATTAACTAACTTTAAAACTTATGCTGTATATTTAGCAATTGAAAAAAAACAAAGGGACAAATATATACCATGTAATTTTTTGCATGTTATATGAATATGAATATGTTTGGAAATGTATATAATAAAGTGCTTTAAATAACAAAAACTTTATATTTAATTCATTTCTTAACATACATGCTATTCCCCACCCTTTTTTTTTCCACTCTGTATTCCTTGGAATGATAGAATTACTTTGGGATACAATTTGCGAAGTGTTGAGTTTGGTAATCTCTAAAACACCTACTAACTCTAGAATTGTGTGATTCTAAGCAAAGCAGTTATTTAATAAAGCATAACTAAATGACAGCATAGGGATTTTCCTTTTAAAATTGCTCAAGTTGCTTCTATATCCCAGTTGTGTGTAGTAAGCATATTCAAGAACTTGGTGATTGAGAGCTATGGAAAATGATCTATGACTCAGATTCAGGATGGAATGTAGTAAGCATCACCTTAAAATGTTGTGTCTGAGATATTTATGGGAGTGCTATTTACTCACCTTGACTTCATTTTTAGGACAAAGAGCACAATGGGGAACTTTTTTTTAAAGGATCAGAAGAGAAGGAGGGTCATTTAGCTCCTCCATCCCTGCAGAACATTGCCAAACTGGAACATACAAACTTACACAACTCAAAATTAGCAGCATTAGGATTTTTCCTTAGAAGAGAATCCAAAAGGAAGTTTCATACCTGAAGGAAACATTATTATTATTTTCTTTATGTATATGATTCTTATTTTAGAGCTGCATTTCAGAGTCTCCTAATGTCATGGTTTCTTTTGATAGTCTTCTGTCTTTCACAAGTAAGGCTTCCCAATTCCAGGTGGCAGTAATAAAATCTATACCTCTAGTGATCCCATAGGTAACCCCAATTTTTTAGGACATAAACTCTAATTTTTTTACAAGGACAATGGCTTCTATTTTCAGGATGAGAAATTTCTCTTCAGTTTGTTTTTGTTTTAATTGATAATATGTTTTAAAAAGACAGAAACAGCATAAAAAAGTGGATCTGGTACAATACCTACTTTACATTTTATATTTACATGAAAAATATAGTTTGTGGAAAAATATTTTACCTTTTGCTAAAAACTCATTCCAGTCATTCATAGATGACTTTGCTCTAGAATTTCTAGTTAGCACTACAAAGAAACAGCACAAAGGATGTAGGCATTATAACTACAAATGAATTCAGTCAACGGGAACAAAGTAGGTAACAATGATGAATAAGTATTTTCAGAAGTAGTGACAAAGTATTTTTGAAATAGTAACAAGTAGACCCAGGTCTAGGGATCTCCTTAGGTACTGAAGAGAGATGTACAGGAACTTTTTGTTTATAAATGAACAGTTTACATAATATGGTTATAATAGTGCTAATATTTATGGCCTGCATGTACAAAGCTATTACTCCTTCAAGAGTATTTCTTGGGTGTTTTGTTTTGTTGTTTGTTTGTTTGTTTGTTTGGGTGTCAGACCCAGCAGTTCCCAGGGGTTCTTTCTGGAACTGTGCTTAGGAATTACTCCTGATGGTGCTCAAGGTATGCCAGGTATTGAATGTCAGGGTATGGGATGCCAGGTAGGAACCTAGGTGGGTCATGTACAAGGCAAATGCCATACTTGCTGTACTGTCAGTCTGCCCCACCCCCATGGGTAAATTTTTAATAGAATTCCTATAGAATCCCGCATAAGAAGAT
Organism: Sorex araneus; assembly: GCF_027595985.1. Classification (NCBI taxonomy): domain Eukaryota; kingdom Metazoa; phylum Chordata; class Mammalia; order Eulipotyphla; family Soricidae; genus Sorex; species Sorex araneus. Next base: position 44,210,637 of record NC_073302.1, on the reverse strand, counting down.
CATCTTTGAAAAAGCATCAAGTCGGATATATGGCCCTCTGGAAATAAGTATGTCCCTTATATACAGTATAGTAAATCTCTGTTAAAATATTTCTTATATTTAACCCTTGTGCAGGCTGCACTGACTAAGATGAGAGAGGAGAGGGAAAATGAAGATCAAGACAGAAAGCCTAGAAAAGGATAGGGCAGAGATCGAGAGAAAGAGTTTTACCAGGGCAACTGCATCAAAATGATGGAAAATGATACCTAAGACTACATCAAGACAGCAGACTCAGCTTAAAATGACCAATTACGGGAGTAGGAAATCAAACTACTAACAAGCAAAGGTAACTTCCAAGAACTGGTATCTAAGGCAAGGTTCAGTACAACAGTATGGAAAGCTTTATGTTTGATCTTGATGTTTTCTATCAACTGGTCCTCAGTGTTTAGGTTGTTATTATTCTACATATGTGCCATAAGACCCTGTGAAGTTTCAAGTCATCAATGTTTAGTGAATTTCAGCATTAGAAAAAAATAACTGAAATGTAATTAAGAAACAAACCCACAAGACATTGTGTAAGAACAATGTGCCAGAGATATAGGGACAAGGCACACGCCTTGAGTTACAGACCAATGGTCTTATCTCTGGTATATCACATATGGTCCCAAAGTTCAGGGGGTTAGTCCTGAGCATAGAGCCAGGAATACATCCTGAGCAATACCTGGTATGGCCTCAACCCCCACAAATTAAAACAAATAAACTGCTTCAGCAGTATAAGACAGAAGAGAGAAATTCCTCTGGCAAACCATTATAATTAATTGCCAATGAAGGAGAATATAGTGCATGAGAAAGAAATGGACAGAGGTTACAAAAAAGTTGAGATGAGTTCTAGAAATCATTAGGATACATCAAATAGAGTATATTGATAGGAAAAATAGAAATAAATTAAAGAATAAAAGATGTGGACAAAATAGAGGAGCCTAGAGAAGACAAGCCAAGGGAACAAAATATGTGTTAAAGGAAAAGGAATTATATCCCTCATTTTTCGTAATCGTATTCTCTCCATATTGCCATACTGCCCCCATTCTCCCTCTCTTTAAGAATTATATCCAAATTTGGCTTATTATACTTATGATATTTGGTATTTTCTCTGTGTGTTTAAATGCATGTATAGATATGCATAATATATTTGTGATTAATGGGTCTTCTAGTAACCTCTGTTGAATTTTGAAGAGCAACAGAGTTCTGCAACTATTTATTCATAAATGGCCACTGCTTCCCATCAATTTTCAAAGCTTGGATGAGAGTATAAATGCCATCGAGATGTAGTGCAACATAAAAGACATTTTGATATTAAAGCTCAGACTTTAATATATATCAAACTCTAAAAACTGCAATTTTGTGATGGCAATAACCATGCAGGCAAATATAATGTACATCTCAAAGATAATGAAAGCAAAGTTCTTCTTAGGATATTTTCAAAGCTAAATTTTTTGATAAGAAATAAATTTTAAATCTTTAATGCTTTTATTAAGGTATTCTGAGTAGATTTTTCCTCAAAATACTAAAAACTAAAAAATAGCATTCATTTTAAAGCAATGAAGAATAAAGAAATTCTACTTTAGTCTGCCTGCATTGATGAAAACAAAAAAAATATTTAATTACAAAACAGTTAAAATGATAAAAGTCTAACAAAAACAAAGTCATGGTACATCCATCCCTTAAAAAGTCTGTATGTGTGTTTGTGTGTGTGTTTCACATAGACTACATAATGATACTGAGGGATGGGGTAGAGTCACTCTGGGCATCTTTTACTACACAGATCATATACATGAAACTGAGCACTAAGATAGGTCTTCCTTCTCCTTCTCCTTTTCTCATCTTGGTTAGACATTCCTTGCTTTTATACCCCCAGCAGTCAAATAAAGAATTGGAAGCAAACTGCCCCTGGCATAGTCTGACACTTCCAATATGGTTCAGAATTGGATATGCAGAGGATAGCTGTAAAATAATCATACAAAATAGCGCCTGATTGTACTCATGCATTTTTATTTAAAAGGACTAAAAGAATAAAAAAAAATCCATATCCTTTTCTTTCAACTCGGGGAAAGATATGATATGAATTTAAACCACAATTTATCATCTTAGAAACTCCTCCAATCCCAGTGGAGCTATTCATCATCTTAGGGATAAAAGTAACAGAGAGAGAGAGAGAGAGAGAGAGAGAGAGAGAGAGAGAGAGAGAGAGAAGTGGGATAGGGAGAGACAAAGAAAGACAGAGAGAAAGAGAGAAAGAGAGAGAGGAGGGGGGGAGAGAGAGAGAATGAGCCCCTTTGGTAATGAAAAGTCTGAAAGTTGAAGCTATAAAAACCACATGGAGAATTCTATGCTGAATTTATACAGACTTTAACTCTGGTTCAAGGTGACTAAATCAATGACAAGAGAAAAATCAGCCACAGAACCTTAGGAGATGCCTCACTCCCTCTGCTTTTGCTTTTTCTACATAGAGTCTGATTTTTCTGATCAAGCTTCCTCCTCAGGGGATGCTAATAGGTTAATAGCTACAGTAGTCAGCTTTATTCTCTAAACTAGCAAGATCAAAGGGTGCTCTGTGGAAAACTTAACACTACTTCTGACTTCCTCTGAGGGCCGCTATCTTTCTACCATAACTTTTGATTCCACTTTGGAGTCTCCTTACTGAGCTCTTCAAGATACTTAACAGGCTTTAAGGAAAAAGACATTTCATTAAAAAAAAATAAAACAAATAAGAAAAAGGCTCTTCTTATTTCATGGATTAAAGGATGAACAACCTATTGAGCAAAAGATATCACGAGCGAAGAGAGGGTGAACTATTTGTATAAATTTCTAAGATGTCAATTTCCTAAAACAATTAGTCCATGATTACCAGGTAATAAGCTCTATTATATGCACATTATCTTTATTGAAAAATCCAATCCCCATTATAAAGTCCAGCAAATTGGTAGTATTCTTAGAAAAAGTTTACTAAAAGTCAACTGAAGGTTAGAGAATTTAAAAGCAAATAATGTATTCAAAGACATGCAGATGGCAAATATGCAACTTTTTTCCTCATTATATTATAAACAATATATCTAATTTATGGACTTAAGTTAGTTAAACTTTTTATTGTTATATATTTAATTATAGTTGAAATCATGCATATATTAAAAATTCAAATATTTTTCAATATGTCAAACATGGAGATACTGTAAGAATTTTTTCAGTGAGCACATATATTTTAATAAAATTTTACCATTACATATTAAAGTATAAAATTTATATCTATTTCATACAATATTAGATATCCTCTTTTCCCTTTTTTATTTTTAGAATTCTGTTATAAGAATTTTTGTAGTTGTATGCAGTTGTTAGAAGAGATGAAGTCATGAAATTTGCTTATAAATGGATAGACATGGAGAGTATCATGGCAAGTGAAATGAGTCAGAAAGAGAGGGACAGACATAGAAGGACTGCACTCATTTGTGGCGTATAGAGTAACATCACATGAGGTTGACACCCAAGGACAGTAGATACAGGGCCAGGAGGATTGCCCCATAGCTGGAAACCTACTTCATGAGCAGAGGGGAGAAGGCAGAGGAATAGAGAAGGGATCACTAAGAAAATGATGGCTGGAGGAATCAGAGGTGTGTGCTGAAAGTAGGTAATGGACCAAACATGATGACCTCTCAGTGTCTGTGTTGCAAGCCTTAATGCTCAAAAGTAGAGAGAGAGTATGGGGAATATTGTCTGCCATAGAGGCAGGGGGAGGGTGGGAAAGGGGGGGTAATACCGGGGATATTGGTGGTGGGGAATGTGCACTGGTGGAGGGATGGGTGTTTGATCTTTGTGTGATTGTAACCCAAACATGAAAGCTTGTAACTATGTCACAGTGATTCAATAAAATTTAAAAAAAATATATAGTTGGGTTCCATCATTTTTAATCTATGGAAGGCTTCTAAATATTCTTTAATGTAGCCCATTATTCTCATCTTAAATCTTATCTAACTTTAATCCTAAACATACCATATCGACATCCTGCAGGGCCATTTATCCACCCACTCAGTAGGTTATTCTCAGACCCAATCTTGAATCTCCTCCCTCTCCCCAGGCCTCCAAAGTGTGTTCTACAGGATGAGTGACTCTTTCCACTGAGTACTGGACTCAGAACTAGGGCCCTTGCACAGACTGCTCTGAACCTATGGTGCTGAGATCTTAAGGGTCACTTGGTGGTGCTCCTCAGAAGTGTCCAGGGCCACACCAATGAGGACCATGTGCTGTGGGAGATCAAATTGGACCAGTTGCATGCAAGGAATGCACCTTACCCCCTATACTCTCTCCAGCCCCCCTCCTAGAGATTTGTTTAATTGAACTCTCAGTATAGTTCAAGTACATAATGGTAACTCATAAATTCATATCAATTAACAGCAGTCTTGTCCTTGATAATAGCAGTTGAGCATGGTTATGATGAATGCCAATTTCCCAGTAAACTGCAATTTTTCCAATAACTAGTCTAGGTAATCCTAAACATCACATACCAGAAATCCTAATTATTACAATTTCTGTAAATGTGAACAGTTAACATTTAGCGCCCCCTCCGAACCCCCATCACCTCTATGTGAGGGTGGGAGGGAAACTGGGGATATTGGTAGTGGAAAATATACACAAGTGAAGGGATGAGCGTTAGAACATTTTATGGCTGAAATCCAATCATGAATAACTTTGTGCTGCGTATCTTATTGTGATTCAATTAAAACATAAATTTAATAAAAAGTTTACATCCAGTATCCCAACATAACATTTAATGCAATTGAAATTCTTTATCCTCTAGAGGAAATAATGAATACTCTCACTTCCTATCAGCTTCTGCACCTCTAATTTGCAATACCAAGGAGCAAAAGCAGTTTGCTACTGATCCAATGTTCTGATCTATATGGAGCATCCGTTCTGCAGCACAGATAACTGATAATAAAATGTGACTCAAAGTTCATTTGAAGACTTCCAGAAAATATTCACATTCTTTTCACATTATTATTTTGATTCAGTCAACAAATTTATTCAGCATCTTCACTGTGCAGACACTCTGCCAGGTGCTGGTTATGCAAAGATAAATAAATCCTTACAAGAAGTTCACATAGTGAAGGTAAATTAGTGACATACAATTTCTAACTTCCAGCTTGGAAATTTTATGAAAATACATGGTGTTAATATTGAAAGGGGCACCAGCTCCTAGCATCTGTGATCAGCTGAGGAAATAACCCTAGAAAAGCTTCCTTCCTACAGTCCTGATTCCAATCTTGACATCTAAGAAGGACCTAGGAATAAAGGCATACAGTGATACTCTCAGTATGAGATTTATAAAAAAAATATACAGAAGAAAGAAGCATCATATTATACACAGATATCTTTAAACACAGTTTTCCTCATCTAATTACAGATGAGAAATGTGAAAGATGTATAGGCTGGGGGGAAAAGAAAACAATCTTAAAGCTGTATTCATTACGGAATCTGATCTTGGGTTGGGACAAAGGCCTGGACATTTTTTGCTTTGTTTTGGGGCCATATCCAGACTGCTATGGGCTTATTCCTGGCTCTGAACTCAGGGATCACATCTGGTGGGACTCAGGAGAGGAACATATATGGAGCAGGGAAACACCAGAGTCAGCCGTGTGTGCAAGGAAATCAACCTACCTGCTATACTATTGCTCTGGTATCTGAAGTATATCTCAAAGCAACTCATAGAATCCTGAACATCATTAGTTGTAGCCCAAGAGATTCCTGATGCAAGAGACAGCCCTGGTGACCCCTTGCACCAGCACTAATGAGTCTGAGCAGCATCACACTCCTGGCCTGAGCATTGATGCATATAACTCTGTTGTCAGGAGGACCCCCATCCCGTTAGTTTTTTGAAGTCTCCCACTTCAAAAATAAATAAATAAATAATGCAATTTATTCTATAGTGACACAAAATCATTGAGGAGTTTAAAGCCAGGAGTGACAGAATCAGATTCTAATTTTAAATGACTCATGTAGACACAAGGAACTAGTTAGAATAATTATGCAATGAATCATGAGCAAAGGTCCTATCCACTGGCACTGATAAAATAGAAGAAGCAGGAGAGATTCTGTTTTATGTAATTCCTTCAATAGGTAGTTCAGAGGGAAAATGGTCTCAGGTAAATTGAATAGACACTATAAATGATGAACAAGGAGTGATTTAGAATGCTACAGAAAGCAACTGGAAAGAAGGAAACAATTCAAGTACAGTTTGGGACTTTCACTTGTCAACAACAGTGAAATTGTAACTGTGTTTCCTACTTAGAGTTGATTCCATTATCTCAGTCTCTGTGTCATTCTTCCAAGCACACATGGTGAAACTCTAACACCAAAAGTGAGAGTATTAAGAGCTAGAGATGTTAGTGATGCAAGTTAAGCTCCTATGAATGGGATCAGTACATTTATAAAATCAACTTTCCTGCCCCCTGCCCCACCCTAGCTAGTTCCACCATGCTAGGGAGGTTACAGAAAGCAGCCAACAATGAGGAAAAGAATTCTCACAAGTCTCAATATTCTAGCACTGTGATCATGAACCTTCCCTCTATTTAAATCTGTAAGAAATATGCTTATTTCTTTACAGTCACCCAATTTGTGGCATTTTTTACACTAAAGAAAGAATATGAAATTTAAAAATAGTGAATCAGGCAGCCAAGTCATCTTCCTTTTAAAATTATATTGCTATTTTACTCACTAATAATGAAGTTGCAAAAAGGGACGTGTTTCTACTAATGATAAGAAAGCACCTATCAGATTTTATTTTAATAAATAAAAATGTAATACAAAAATTTAAGGGCTGACAGTATTTATTTACTTCCGGGTAAATATTATTTCTGGCAGAGTCTCTTGCCCTAGTGCCTGGCTGTCTTTACCAGGGCCCCTCGAAGGAATGGGTTGAGTTTCCTTCCCTGCCCCAAGCAGAAGACCTCCAGAGCCTAGCCACAGCCATGCTCAAGGCCCCTCTCCATACGTTCAGATGAGCTTCACACATAAAGGAACCAGCAGAGGAACCCAGGTGTGTGGGACCCGGGGCTGAGATCTCCAAGCCTGCTAGGATTGGGACTGGGCCTCTTCCACCCAGATCCCCCATTTTCCAGTAGCTAGGCAGTCACACCCAGAAATGGCCCCAGGTGCCGTGTAATCCCATCAACAGCCAACATCCAGGGACTATAAAACCAAACTCCCAGAAGCGCATGACATCTTATAGCCTAGTTCTCCCTCTCAGAGAACTGGTAACCTACCGAGAGTTTCCTGCCCACATGGGAGAGCCTGGCAAACTCCCCGTGGCATATTCACATGCCAAAACCAGGAACAATGATGGGTCTCATTACCCGACCCTGAAAAAGCCTCCAATACCGCACTGTTGGGAAGTATAAGTAAAGAGAGGCTGCTAAAATCTCAGGGCTAGGACGAATAGAGACGTTATTGAGACTGCTCAGGAAAATCGAAAATCAATGGGATGATGACGATGATGACGATGACGATGATGATGATGATGATGAAATATTACTAATATTAAAACATGATTAAATATTTTCAAATTATTTTAAAAATAGAATACTAAAAATTAAATGAGACTATACATACCTTAATTTTTTAAATTTAAGTAAAGAAATTCCAGAAATTTCAAGAAAACATAAAAGAAAATCTCAAAGTCTACTCAGACATGAAGAGGAAACATTTATTCCAATTGCCTACATATTTAAATCACTGAACAATGAGGATTAATGTCCAGAATCATGATTTTCTGTCATGAAACTTTTAAAATGAGGTGATTTAATTATCACCACCATATTATTTTTGCTAATGGTAGGGAATTAATAAATGCACATTTTAAAAAGAGGCATATTCAGCATGGGTCAAACAGTAGTTTTTTGCTACTTGATCTATCACTAATTGAATTAATGAAAACAACACTGGCACTATAATTTAAATCACTTGTGTCCCATTATTTGATTCGTAGTTTTTTAAAATCTATCACTGTCACTCTCATCTAGTTGCTCATCGATTTGCTGGAGTGGGCACCAGTAACGTCTCCATTGTGAGACTTGTTGTTACTGTTTTTGGCATATGGAATATGCCATGGGTAGCTTGCGAAGCTCTACCATGCAGGCAGGATACTCTTGGTAGCTTGCCGGGTTCTCCAAGAGGGACGGCAGAATCAAACCTGGGTTGGACGTGTACAAGGTAAACGCCCTATCCATTGTGCTATTGCTCCAGTCAAGTTTCTTAAAATACCTTTAGTATTTATCAGATCTCTATAATAACTGGACATAATGGTGAGCCTTCTTTAATCAAATAAGAACTACCTATTTACAAAGAAAAAACTATAAATATAACTACATATGTCCATTTGCAGGATAATTCTCAGATTGAAATGTTCCTTTATAAGTTACATGAGAAACATTTGACTACAAATTTTGCTAAGGAAAGCTTCTGTGAAGCAAAACTTTAAAATCCCCAAACCTATTTGAATACTGTTGGCCTCATCCTACTGATGAATAGGAGATGAGAATCACAAACCTATTGATATAGGTAGCCTCTAGATTGGTGGAAACTCCCTTTCCACATTTTCTCCAAGATTCAGTTTGGGGATGTTGATTGGTGAAGCCCTGAAAAGCTGCTTAACATAAAAGTTGAGATAGCAACATAATTTGCATTTCAAAGCTTCTGTTGAATGTCTTTATGAGGTGGAGAATTTGAAAAGAATATAAGGGTACTTGAGAAGCAGCACAAGAATCAAGGACCCTTTGCTTTTGAAAATGTAAGAACAAGCTACATATAATATGGTGACATGGGATTGTTCTCCTTCCTTAAATGCAGACTCCCAAAGGCTTCTGCATATTTATCTAATCTGATCTGCATGTCAGGTCAACCTTGTCAGGTAGGCAGAAGAGATTTTTTTTTTCTTTTCAATGGAATGAGGCTGCAGACAAAATTAACATTTAAATAAGTAGCCCACAATGTGTTGATTACATGATAATTATCACAATCAATGGATTCTTGAGTAAAATACATAGTATTTTTTCTATTTTCTAAATTAACTGAGGTGTAAAGATAATCAAGTGACCCAGTGACTTAAGTAATTTGCTAATAACAGAGTAAGGGTTAAATAAAAAAAAAAAACACCTTAGTATCTTGACTAGCAGCATGGTGTGTATGAACGTGTGTTTATTTTCCAGTATATCACATTACCCCCCTATGAGAGATTAATGTGTTCCAGAAAGCTATTGGTAAATCCTTAGAATAAATTGCTTTCCACATAAGGAACAAGTAGTTTTCAATGTAAGAAGCTGAAGCAATAGTGCAGTGGGTAGAGTGTTTATCTTGCATATGATCATCTTGGTTATCACTGATGATGCCCCCAGCAATGACAGGAATGATCTCTGCTTACAGAGCCAGAGTAAGCCCTGAGCATTGCCAAGAAAAAAAAAATGGGGAGGGGGCAATTAAAATAATAGTCACAGAGATCTGGATAGACATATGGGGTTTAAGGTTTTCGTGTTTTATGTTTTTTTTTGGCACGCAGTGATATAGGTTTTATCTACAAGACCAGATATAGTTCCCGAGTACCACCAAATATAATTACTGAGCAGAGCCAAGAGTAATCCCTTTGCTAAGTGGAGTATGACCTGAAAATTACTACTACTACTTGTATAAAGATTTTAAAAAATAAAAATAAAAATAATTTAAAAATAATAAAAAATTAAATTAAATTAAAAGAATAGCACAACTTTTAGAAAGGAAAAAGAAATATATTCTCTTTTTCCTTTAACCAGAGGGTGATATTATTATTATTTTTTTAAATTATCCCCTTGAGATAAACAGTTACAAAGTTGTTCCTGATTGGGTTGCAGTCATACAATGTTCCAACATTGGTCACTTCACCAGTATACATTTTCCACAGGGGCGGCGGGGGTGGGTGCGGGTGGGGGATATGGTGGATATTTTAAACTATTCCCACTTACTGTTTAACTAAATTGATTTTTCCCTTGATTGTAATGGATAGATAATGAATGCAGTGAAAATTGAGTATGTGCCAAGTGCTTATAAATTTCATATTTTTTAAACATATTTTACCCATTTTATGTAAGTAGTAGGAGGCTCATACACAGCCTACAATTTATAAGACTAAACAGTATCTTCAATGCCAAATATCTGGCAATGAAAATCTTCTATCACGGGAAACTCCAGGCAGAGCTGGATCTTATTCTCACTTTTGTAGGTGAATCTGCTTTGAGGATTCAATTATTTTTTTCCATGCTCTAAAATGATGGCTTACTCCAGTTCTTATATCCGGCATAATTCCAAATAATTTTTACTGACAGAAAAATGCCAGGAATTAGAGCCTAAAAAAATTAACTGAAAAAAATAACATTATAAAAATCTATCAAAGAATAGAAATTAATACATTAGGTCAAGAACAAGTTCCTAGGCAACTGATGAAAATGAGAAACTAGAAAGAGAAGGGGAAAAAGTCCTTGCTCATTTTGGAAAGAATATGTGAAAAAAATAAAGTCAAATTTAACCTAGGGCCTTCCTCTACATTTTAGCTACCTATTTCTTCAATAAGAGAAGCAAGTTTCATGGGCTGATAATGTTACCACTGTGTAATTCCTGAGTTCTCCCTACTTACATCATCCAGTCATGCCTTCTCACCCTCTTCCCCTTGGCAACACGCTTAAGTGTTAGTTTGAGTTGACTGCATGAGCAGAGTTCAGATGGTTTAGATTTATTTCTGACAGACATGAAAGGAATAGATGTTTTCACATCACTCGAGGTATAGCTTAAAACCTTAATATGGGTATAGGATTCACCATCACTCACCACCATTAGAGTCCCAATGTTATTCTATCACCAAAAAGACGCCTCTTTGCACTTCCTTTACCCAACTATGCTTTTCATAAATTTATGGTAACCACCATAAATTCAGTCTATGAGCTTTGTTGATTTTTTTCCAGTTCATTTGCTTAGTTAATAGCACTCCAAACATGAGTAAGACATTCATAATTGTCTCATTTCTTATTTATTTTACTAAGAATAATCACCTCAAGGTCAATCCATTTTTCTCCTGAAAAATAAAATTTGACATTTAAAAAAAATAGAAAAATAGAATTTCCATTGAATGTTATTCTAGACAGCTACTTTATTCAATTTTATGTTAATTGGCATTAGGTTTATAGTGTGTTTTAGCTGTTATGAATATAATATTTAGGTTTATCGTGTGTCGTGTCTATTAGGAACTTACTTCTGTTGTGAATATAGGGGTGCAAATTTTATTTCAAAGTAGTGTTTTTATCTTTGGTTTTCTTGAGCAATATGGTATTTACATTTTTTAAGGGATTTCAATAATCAGAGAGCCCAGCAAGCTACTGAGTATCTCACCCGCATGACAGAGCCTGGCAAGCTACCCATGGCATATTTGATATACCAAAAACAGTAAAAACAAGTCTCACAATGGAGCTGTTACTGGTGCCACTCAAACAAATTGATGAGTAATGAGATGACAGTGATACAACAGTGATGGATTCTGCATCAATTTACATTTCCATTAATAGTTAATAGATAATTCAGCAATACTCCTTTTGTTTTCTTTTTTTTTTACAGTAGAGGGATGAGTTAGGCCACACCTACTGACTCTGCTAAAGAGTATTCCCCGGTTGTGCTTGGGACCAGATGTGGTAGAAAGTTTTCAAACCAGGATTTTCAGGAAGTAAAGCATGCACCTAAACCCATTTACTATCTCTGAAACTCACAAGGTATTTTTTTTCCTACATCCTCACCAACATTTGCTGCTTCTAAGCTTATTGAGCTCTGCCATTTTCACCAGTGTTGTATGATATAGCATTATGCCTTTGATTTGTGTCTTGATATAGCATTATGCCTTTGATTTGTATCTCCCTAATAATAAGCACTATTTTGCATCTTCAGATATTGGATGATTTCCTTTGAGTTCTGTGTATCAAGTTTTTTTTTTCCTATTATTTTATTGGGTTGTTTTACTTTGTTGCTGGTGAAGTGTGAGTTCTTTAAATACTTTAAATATCAACCACTATTAGATGCACAATGTGTAGATATCTTCTCCCCAACAGAGCTTTGTTGATTTGGGGATGGGGGTGTTAATTTATTTTCACTGTGTAGAAGCTTTAAGTTTCATATATTTTCCACATATCAAAATATATATTTTCATACATTTAGAGAAAATATAATTTTTAATTATTAATTTATTCACTATGACTTATAATGGACTGGAGCAATAGCACAGTGGGTAGAGCATTTGCCCTGCATGCGGCTGACTCGGGTTCGATTCCTCCATCCCTCTTGGAAAGCCCAGCAAGTTACCGAGAGTATCCCACCCACATAGCAGAGCCTGGCAAGCTATCAGTGGCGTATTCAATATGCCAAAAACAGTAGCAACAAGTCTCACAATGGAGACGTTACTGGTGACTGCCCTAGCAAATAGATGAACAATGGATGACAGCGACAGACATATAATACTGTTAGTGACAGAATTTCATACATAAATATTGTAAGAGCAAGCCTCCAATACCCCTGCCTTCCCAGAACCATCCTCCACAACGGGAAGCTTATTTCTATAGACCAGTCCTCAGGATCAGTAATATTTTGGCAATTTGTTATTTTCCTATTGTGTTTCATTATGCCCAACACTTTGAGCACTGCTGGGTGGGCCCCCAACACTTAGAAATAACAATAATAATGTGCAAAGATCCAAGGAAGAAAATGTTCCCAGTGCAGGCATTTTGAGGTTAAAGTAGAGTTAGCAATTGGAATATACATAGATGATAAAGTCTAACACGTAATAGAATGTTAAATGTCCTTAGCTTTGGACCCAGAGAAATGGAGGGCCACTGGATGGCTTTTGGATGCTTTGAAATTTAACAGAATTATTCTGAATAATATGTTGAGAACAGAGGTGGAAACAGAAACCAGGCAAATGAAAAAGGCTGAAGATTATAAATTTTATGCCGGCTTCCCAGCTACTAGCGTGATTTACAAAAATAGTAGCAACAGAGAAAAAGAGTTAATGACAATAATACTTAAGTTAATGACAATAATATCCTAATTAATGTATTTCATGCTAGTTTAACTTACATTTTAAAGCTGAAATCTATAATAGTTGCTACACTTAGGATAATGACTCATGGGCCAAATGATAGTACACAAGTTATCTTATATGGGGCTGATCTGGGTTCTATCCCTAGCATGCTATGGTACTCTGAACATGGCTAGGAGTGATACCTGAGCACAGAAGTAAGACCTGAGTACCACCAGGTGTGGCTCCTAAATTAAAAAAAAAAATCATATAATACTCGTACAGTAAATAAATTCAGGAGTAATTAGTAATTGCCAGAATGACTATAGCGTAATCTAAACATTTAATTTTAGAATAAAGTTCTACTGGCCAAAATATATACACGGAAAAGACAATCACAAAGTGCAAAGATTATCTGGAAAATGGAGAGAAATACCTAAAAATCACTATGTGATAAAGGGCTAATTAATATCAGTGATATATTTAAAATGCACAGAACACATGGTAAAAACAACAATCTGATTAAAAATTAACAGAACTGAATAGAAAATTTCCCCTAAGAAAACACACAGATGGTGGATAGAAATGTAAGAAGACTAATCAGGGAAATGAAAATTAAAACCACAATGAAACACCACCTCACACCTGCTAAGAATGTCTATAATCTGAAAGACACAGAAAAGCAAATGTTGACTAGGATGTGGAAATCAAACCCTTTACAGTGTTGGTGGGATTATACATTGCAGTGCTTACTACAGAAAGCAATACGAAATTTATTTTAAAATCTTAAAAACAGAACTGCTATATGATTCAGCAATTCAGCTTCTGGGATTTATAAATCAAACCATCAAACGTACAAAAAACAGGTACCAGAGAGTACAGCAAGTAAAGTACTTGTCTTGCATATGGCAGACCAGGGTTCAATTTCTGGCACCACATGCTGTCCTCTGAACACCCCTGGGTATGGCCCCAAACCAACAAATATTATTTTTAAAATGTATTAGAACCATTAGCACATTGCAACAATGCAGAATTATTCACAATAGCCAAGATAAGGAAACAACTTAAGTGTTCACAGATGGACACAGATAAAAATGTGATATGCAAGTGTACACACAGAGGAATATTATCCATTTTAATAAAGCAGGAAATCTATCTTATTGCAACAGATAATTCTTAAATCATTATGCCAAGTAAAATAAGAGAGATAGAGAAAGGTGACTGGATATTGTAAGAACTATCTCGATTTTGCAACTTCTTTTTTTAATCACAGAGCTACTGAGAAGAGATTGATGGTGGGTGCAAGAGTGGTAGAGGAATACATGGTTGAATGAATTTCAAAACTTACAAAACTAGGGCTGGAGAGATAGCACAGCAGGCATTTGCCTTGCACGTGGCCGACCCGGATTTGATTCCCAGCATCCCATATGGTGCCCTGAGCACCACCAGGAGTAATTCCTGAGTGCAGAGCCAGGAGTAACCCCTGAGCATCACTGGATGTGACCCAGAAAGCAAAAAAAAAAAAAAGTCAAAACTTACAAAACTAAAAAAAAACTGGGTTCATAGTATAGAGTATGACTATTTGTAGTTAAATACTGTAATGTACTTTGAAAATACTAAAATTATATATTGAAAGTCTTATAACGAGATAAAGAATTTTAAATCTATGGTGACAAATGTTTACTAAATTTACTATGGATGTCCTTTCATAATATGTGTGTGTATTATCATTATGTTGTTTACCAGAAACTAACATTACATTTTATGTCAAGTACATCTCATATTTTTGTTTGGTGGCCAAACATGGTGGTATTCAGGGATACTTAATGACTCTGGCTTTAAAGATCCCTCCTGGTGATGCTCAGGGAATTATAAAGTGCTAAGGATGGAACATGGTTTGGCTGCAAGCAAGGCAAGAACCTTGCTCACTGTACTATCTCTCAGGCCCCTAATTATACCTTAATTTTTTTAAATAAAAAAGTATTATCTTATAAAAGTTTCTCCTTAAACTAAATCACTTCTAAATTTTAGAAGAGCACATCATAAACTTTGGGTGCTCTCTATCTCAATAGTGGGTCATATCCTCTATTAAAAGTATAACTTAGATATGGAAAACTTTGAGACTTTAATTCCTTTTTAATAAAATTAATGTCATTAGTTATGAGGTCAGAAAGATAGACCAGAGGAAAAGGTGTGTGGCTTGCATGCAGCTACCCTAGTTCAATGATCAGAGCTACATGGCCCCCAAAGCATGGCTGGGTGCAGCACTGGAGGACTCGAGCACTTAGAGGTTGAACCAGGTAACCCCTGGCGGAGCAGGGAGGAGCATCACTTCATTCTCAGTACTGAACCACACTCAGCTGGATATCATCAGGAAAAGTCACTCAGGTTTACTAAATACCACCTAGGTAGCCCCTCCCAAAATAAATAATTAAAAACATTATTATTTACAGAGGCTCTTCCTGTTCCTGGAGCAAGCAGATATCATTGGGTTGCACTAGCACGCAACAGGAACAAATGGCGACGTTACTGGTGCCTGCTCGAGCAAATCGAAGATCAATGGGATGACAAGTGATACAAGTGATTATTTACAGAGAGCGATTGTAAGGATCTAATAATTCAGGTTAAAAAAATATCTAGCACAATTGTAATGATTTATTCCCAGTCATCTTTTGTCTACAACTATTAAAAACAGAATAACACTATATCTTAAGCTCAAAGGAAAACATAAAGCAAAGAGTACTGCATGCAAATTAAGCAAAGGTTGTGTTGCAACTCTCAAAACTACCAAATCCTGTACTTGAGTAAATTAAGCAAATTTTTGAACTAGAGAGAATGCACAGTGGATATGGTGCTTGTCTTGCATGTGGTCAACTTGGATTCATCCCAGCACTGCATACTAGGATGAATCCTTAGAGCCATTACATGAGTGACCCCTGAGCACAGGAGCACAGCTGGATGTGCTACAACACCAACAAAAAAATCAAGAATTTTTTCTGAGCTATAATTAAATGACTCATAAAATTTGGATAAGATTTTCCAAATCTACCCAAGGAGTGTGAATATCAAGTGGGTGATATTTGTGAATATTACATGACATTTATATTAGTATGCATAAACATTTGCTTAGAATGGATAAGAGATTCCCCTAGAAACTCCACCGTCCTATAAAATTATACAAATTGATCACCTTAGCAAGTAACTTCCCCCCAAAAT
Source organism: Sorex araneus (assembly GCF_027595985.1). Classification (NCBI taxonomy): domain Eukaryota; kingdom Metazoa; phylum Chordata; class Mammalia; order Eulipotyphla; family Soricidae; genus Sorex; species Sorex araneus. The sequence goes on along the minus strand of NC_073302.1, from coordinate 44,194,319 downwards.
TCAGAAGTGTGATGAATTTGATAATAATCAATAGGGATTATCAAATTTCAGAACACTGAATGCCATTTTACTTGACCATATATAAATTACTAATAGCTATGTGTTATCATTCAGTATATTAATTTTGGAGTTTTTCAGGGACAGGGGCACACCTAGCAGTGCTCAGGGACCACTCCTGGCTCTGTGTTCAGGGGCCACCCCTAGAAGTGCTCAGTGTTCATGTAATATTTTAATGACTGTCTTATTGGACTCAGCTTGAGTTGAATCCAATTAAAAACTGAACTCAATTTTTTAATGAAAGCTAAAATTATTTTCAATTTCCCCTCAAGTTCTTATTAGAACTGCTGTCAAACAAGAACATAAGTTCTTTTGTTCTCCCATTATCTGCTTATTCGCTGTGTTTCTCCTTTGACAAATTCAAATGCATTTGTCAGGGGATAAATACTATTAAGGCTATTATTAAAAGTAAACATTATTAAAGTCAATTGACTTCTTTCTCCTACCCTAGAAACAAGTAGCCCTGTCTGCTGTCCATGAAAGTGCTTGAGCTGTGAATTTTCCTTAGATAAAAAGTTACAATTTAGAACCCTACACCATTCACCTCAGCTATTCTTCTATGCCTAATGTAAATGCTATTCCCAAACCATATCACAGGCAATAAAGATTTAGCTCATTCAATTTCATACCACGATATGGAGAAAATTGTATCGAATATTTGTGCTTTGGGAAATTCATGCCAATTGATACAGATAAGCAGATATGCCCACCACATACAAATGTAAACACACTTAACGTTGCACAACAACTGATTCTCAAATACTCGGCAATGGCAATTTCATCTGTTTTTAGACACCTCCTACTAGGCTGAAATTTAAAGTACATTAAATAAAAAGGCAGTAGTTTGTTGAATTTCTCCACTATGTTTTCTACTGAGAAACCATTTCAAAACATGGATAGGAGATCAGTTATGTAAGATACTGGAATTAAGTCGTTAAGTGTTGCACTCGAAAAACCCCAAAGCACACGGTTATTTGTATTTTCTAAGTCGCAGCTAGAGGAAAACCTCACTTTTGAAACCTTTTAAAAAGTAGATTAAAGGGGACTCTCTCAAGATGACATTCACTCTCAAGTACTGAGGAATAAAGGAATGAAACTGTCCAATTTTCATTAACCCACAATATGAAAATATCTGGTAGTTGCACTAGCAGATGGCAAGAATTAGTCAGAAAGTGTGGGTTAGGGCTTATTACCAACTTTTATTTTGTTAGAAGAAAAGTAACAACAGGAAGCAGGTGTGTTTATAAATTCCAGAAAAAGATGACATATAAAAAACCTAGGTCAATTTGCCCTCTCTTGCTTAGTAATTCTTTTATTTCTGTCAATAATTTATTAGATAGAATTACTAATTCTCCTAAAATTCAGCTAAAATAAAATGAATATAATTTTACAAATATGCATGAATCCTAGAATAAGTAATTCAGAAAGATTGTGGCCAGCAATAATGCAATCATATAGTATACACAAATAAGAAGCATCTGATTAGATAGTAGTAGCACTGTTGTCCCATTGTTTGTTGATTTGCTCAAGCGGGCACTAGTAATGTCTCCATTGCGAGACTTTCTGTTACTGTTTTTGGCATATTGAATACGCCACGGGTAGCTTGCCAGGCTCTCCCATGCGGGCAGGATACTCTGAGAAGCTTGCCAGGCTCTCTGAGAGGGATGGAGGATTCGAACCCAGGTCGGCTGCATGCAAGGCAAACGTCCTACCCGCTGTGCTATTGGCTGATTAGATAATAACAAAATTAAAGATTGAATACTATCCTGAATTACTTCTCTTTTCAATTAGTATCCTTCTTTGATAATACTGTTATTTTAAAAAAAGGCATAGAGGATTTCATAACTCATGACCATTGGGAGCTTTATCTGTTCATTATGCATCTTACTTAAATGTATATTAGAAAATAGTATGTTTAATGCTTTTTCAAAGCATATGCTAATAGAAAAATTCTGGTTTTCATTGATATTGCAATACTGTGGTCAGAATAATTACACTATTTAATTTTCTGCATATCAGTGACAGTGAATGACACAGTTTTACTATATTGTCATCCTGCAAGTTTTCTAAATTACAGCAGTCAATATGAGTTTACACAAGATTAGAGACATAGGACAATAATAGCTGGAAATGATTATGCTGGACAAGAACTGAGTGTTAGAAGTAAGTAAAGGATATATACAGGACAACCTTAAGTATCTGTATTGCAAACCACAATACCAAAAAGAAGTGTGTGTGTGTGTGTGTGTGTGTGTGTGTGTGTGTGAGAGAGAGAGAGAGAAAGAAAGAGAGGAGGAGAGAAAGAGAGAGAGAGTGTCCCTCCCATAGATGCAGGCTAGGGATGGGGTGGAACATGATGGGAGGGAAAATGGGAACAGTAATGCTGGTAAATATACACTGGTGGAGGGATGAGTGTTGAGTCATTGTATGACTTAAACTTAATCATGATCAGCTTTGTAAGGATCCATCTCACAGTGATTTGATAAAAATATATAAATAAACATATAAAAATAAGATAACCTTTTTCAAGCTTAGACTAAAATAATTATATATTCACCTATCTCATATATATAATGACAGTATCATAAGATACTATTTTTTTCACTCTCTCCATAAAGTAATTGAACCAATGGTTCTTGTTTTTGAGGATTTTATATCCTAGCATAAACAATCTACTTAGACAAATTGCACAGAGTGAAAATTTGACAGTAGGTTTGTTAGCAGGTGCATTTTTCACTGAAAAATGTAATGTTGTGGCTGATTTTAAATAGAAGCCTTTTGAATTTCATAACCTATAGGATCTGTGTGGTAGAGTCTCGCATGGCAGAGCCTGGCAAGCTACCCATGCCATATTTGATATGACAAAGACAGTAACAATACTGGGCCTCCTTTCCCTGACCCTGAACGTGACAGGGACAAATGGAGATGTTACTGGCACCTGTTCGAGCAAATCAATGAGCAACGGGATGAAAGTGATACACTGATAGGATCTGTGAAGATGAAAACATTTAAAGAGGAGCCATTTTCATCTGGAAAAACAGTCCATAAACCCAAGAAGAACTACTTTTTTCCAGTTATTGATAGGAGAAAGTATAATTTTATTTTAGACATATTTACTTGAAAAGATGTTATTTAGTCTATGGTAAATCAAGTAATTTCCATAACAAAAATAAAAACATGACTAATGGAGAGTAAGGAATAACAACAAATTATCTGAAGTTCAACATCATTTAGTAGTGGATGTATTACACTTCAAAATATTGAAACAGTTTATAAAGATTAACAGAAAATCAACTGTTGGACAGTCAAATCACTTTCATCTTCCTAAAAGATACAAGTTACTGAAAATAGTTTGAGGATGTAGGAACAGTCAATTAATGATACACTCATACAAAAAATTCTTAGAAAATTCTATGTCCATGAATAGGTATAGTGCACTGCTAATGGAGTTCAGCATTTTCAGTTGGGGGAAAGAAATCCAACTCATTCATTCTGCTTTTTATAAAATAATGATAATCACACACTCTTGATAAATATCAGACTGGTCCTCCCAATATGCTTTTCCAACCATGTTCACAAAGTAAGATGTATAACAATACCATCTTCCTGAATTTTCAGGTAAAAAACCCATTTTGACTTATAGTCTTTCATATTCTACATAATATTCATCCCCAACTACATGAATTTACATGAAAACATCTTAAAAGCATTGATAATTTCTACCACCTCCACAGCAACCACTTACGTACAGGTAACATTTCATTTAGAGCCCTAACGATCTCACTAAGTTCGTCTAAACATCCCTAAGCAATCTGTAATAATAGACATTTAAAGACCATATTTAACTGCTGTTAAGGTCAAGCAGTTGTACCTGCACTACCACCAAAGTAGCCAAGTCCCTTCCTTACCATGTTTTCGCCACTTAGAAGCCACTGTTTCCCTTCCCATCACTCAGTCCCTCACCCCCAAAACTTGGTGGTAACCTCAGTTTTGTTGTCCAAGTCAAGGGTTTGTTTTAATTGGCCAGCTATTTCTTTAACAAATTAAATTAAAAAAAAATAGTGTTTTGCTCAAATAATCCACTGCTTCTCATTTCATTCTTATTTTGAATTTCTATAGTGACCTATAAATCCTTATAGAATCTGCTGCCTTCTTCTTCCTGAACCTTTCAGGAGGTTAGTCAATCTACTATTATTATTCCCATTTTTTAATCCATCTATTACCACCTTGCCATCTTCAAAAATATCAGGCAAGCCTCTGGGTCTTAGCACTTGCTATTATCTGCCTGGGATGTTTATCCCCATATCTATATGGTTTAGTCCTTCTTTTCTTTCATTCTTTGCTCAAATATTATGCCATTAGTGCAATTCCCCAAATCCATCACTTTTAAACTTTTTAATCTACAATTATTTATCCTATTTTTGTTTATTTTTCTATATTATATTTATTTCCACCGAAGGCACTGTTTTATTTACTTCTAAGCTTATGGTTTGTATATTCCTTCCTTAACAGAATGTAAATGAAAATGACAATGAGTATATTTTTTATTCATTTGGTTACTGTTGTATCAAGGATAGTCCTAGGACAAAATGTATTTTTAATAAATATGCTTGCATAAATAAAGTGATTGTTCAGAAACATGAGAGTGAGTCTGATAATATATAATTTGATAAGACAATATGAGCTGGTATAGACATCACTTACAGCTCACAGTCCCTGCATTATGCATAATATTTCTTTTATTGTGTTACTCAAAGCAGCATTTTTAGAAATTTTATAGCTAAATTGGAATAGACATTATTTTGGGGATAAAATGTCAAACTTCATTATTCACAATACACAAATATGTGTTTGTGTCTGGTAATAACCCATTGGTAGAGTTTCTGACTTGCAGGCATGAGGCCCTGTGTTCAATCACTGGCACTAACCCATATGCCAATTATGATTCTGCAGGTACTGCTGTTTTGTATTCTCCTATGCAACAACGAAGCATAAAATCTACTGTACACAGCACCCATACATGTGAGTACTACCAGTGAAATGTGCAAGTAGCACAAATAGGAATGTGAACACAGTCACAAAGTGTTCATGACCATCATTGCCATGTCACATACACTTTGTGAAAAAGGAAAAGAAAGGGGAACATATACAACTGTGTCATTTTCTTAATTGTGCTATTCACTTTATTCTCAAAAGAATCATAAGAACAATGAGGAATATCTATGAAAATAAGGACTGGGGTTCAGGAAGCCTAAGTAACTCATACTCCAGTGACATAATTTTAAATTTGAGTTCTGCTTTACATCAGTATTGCCAACGTGTTTTGAAACAAACCGAACTATAGTTTGTAAAATTAAAATCCTCAGAGATAATAAAAAAAAAACCTTAAAATGGATAGTATTTTATTGTCTTGATAAAAACATATGCAAACTAGAAACTCTATTGCCTTGTTTAATGCTTTGCTAGTGTGAAGATGGTGAATTCCCCTCTACACCAGTATCTAACAAAACAATAAACAAATATTATTCTGTTACTATCTTGAAAAAGCAACTCAACGAAGTACTAATTATTTGGAATGTGAGAAACATGATGGTAAAAAAATTTAAATAAATTAGATATAATTATGAGGTACGGGTTCCTAATGATATTATCACATGTCCATCATATCAAATAGTACTTCCTTGGGCATTGTTTTTAGGAATTTTACCTGAGTTCCCATTAAATACAGAAAATAAAATACCCATTAAAATACAGAAACAAGTATCAATATCCAGGTCTACACAGAGTTCAAAAATATATAAGAATGATCCATGCAGTATGCATGGTGCAAGAAGCATCAAATGGAAAATTGAAATGTCATCTTTCCTTTTTCAAGATAAAATTCCCATTCAATGGCAGATTTGGTAGACATTGAGTATTATGGCAAAGAATAAATGCTAGTATGAAAGTTTTGAGAAGGTTTAATCTTATTAATAATCAGGGATACATTATAAGTCATTACTATTCCTCAAAACTTGGTGCTATTCAATGTCTATATGACAAATTATATTAACACCCAAAAAGGGAAGATTGCTGAGCATCACTTACAACTATCAAATTAGAGTGTGTGAAAAAGGGAGAGACTTAGTGATGAAATATTAATAAAACCCTCCTTATTACACATACTGAGATATTTAATAACTTAGTTAAATAAGATGTGACGATTATGCCAAAATTATTTTTTTAGTCCTTAGGTAATGACTGATTTGTTTTTCCCCTATGGGGGTAAAAAACATGATGTATCAGAAATAGCATGGACATTTCTGTTTTGCTGAAAATCTATGCATTCTCTCTACTTTGATAACTTTATAGTGCAGGTCAAGACCACAAGAGCCTAGATAAATCTAGCATTCTAACTGCTTGAGAGGATTTCCTTGGTTTAAAAAAAAAAAGCTAAGGAACCAAAGTGAAATCCTCAACCAATTTTGAAGAGCTATATTTACAAAACACAGTACAACACTTATTTCTGCAATATTACATAATGTTCAACAAAGCAATGCTTAGCTAAATATCCTTAGAGATTATTTTTGTAAAACTCCACAAAAATGTCGTATGATTTCTTACATACATAATGCAAAACTACAGAGTAATTGGTATTTTTACATATGAGTCTTTTATTTACTAGAAACTGACAGTACATTTAATTATTTTTCTATGTTTCACTTCTATATTTTGCAATTTCATATCTAGAGATGCATTAAGGAAAAATTTCTATGAAAAAAGTATATAGTTTAGCAGTCTGTTAAATTTCAAACATTGTTGGTTTGGTAACAAAGTTAGGATTGTCGATACACAGTCTGTGTGCCAATTTGGCTATGGCCTCTCTTTTTAATTCTGGAAAGCTAATGATAGTATTAACATTTTAAGGGTTACACAGAAAAAGTTTAAAATGCAAGACAGATCTGATGTGTCTCACAGAGCCTAAAATAGTTACTATCTGGTTATTGGCATAAAAATGTTTAATGATGCCTCTATTACCTTATATAAAATATACTATTCAAAAGAAACAAACTTGTAATGAAATAAATTGTTTTGTGTTCCATTAACAATGCTGATAAACTCATTGTGAAATTTTGGAATTATATAGAAAATAATGGATAAGACTAGTACAAAGTGAGGTAGCAGACCAGAAGGAATTTACAATATAGCTACCATCAATGGTGACTCTAAAGAAGTAAAAATGAGAAGTTGTGGAAACGTTTTGTAAAAGAAAAACAAAAAACAGAAGACAAATAAGCAAAAAAACAACTTATATTTCAGTTGTATGCCCAGTATATTTCTTAAAGCCATATTAACTGATCCTCATGATAAACCCAAGAAATTCTCATATTATGAGTATTTATTAAATTTTGTGTTCTATAGTTTTTAAGTCCTAATTACACATCATGAATTTAGAAATTAAATCTGTATGATTACTAATCTAATAGAGTTTAGAAGTGTTTGTTTAACAAATAAAAGTAGAAGGCTTCACTCATTTCCATTAATAAAGAAATTAGCATTCAAATGTACCTGTTATAGCAGCAAGTCACTGTCACTGTCACTGTCATCCCATTGCTCATCGATTTGTTCGAGCAGGCACCAGTAACATCTTTCATTGTAAGACTTATTGTTACTGTTTTTAGCATATCCAATACAACACAGGTAGCTTTCTAGGCTCTGCCATGCGGGCGAAATACTCTCGGTAGCTTGCTGGGCTCTCTGAGAGGGGCAGAGGAATCAAACCCAGGTGGGCCACATGAAAGGCGAACGCCCTACCCCCTACCCCCTACCACTGTGCTATAGCAAGTACTTAATAAAATACCTGAAAAAGCAGCATTCTACTTTAACACATATCAAGAGCTTCAGTCAATCATCAAATTTCTATATTAGGAGTATTTATAAAGTTGGTCACCTAGAATCCTCATGTGTCTCCAAGGACATTTATTTCTTTGTACAACTGTATAAACTCCTTTAGAGGAAAAACTGTAAAAACCAGAATAATACAAACACACACACACACACACACACACACACAAACACCCCTCTCTCTCTCTTCTCTCTCTCTCACACACACATGCACACACACTCTTTCTCTCTCACATACAATACATGTTATACTACCTTCTTCAATCTCACTTTAGCCAACAGGACGACAGTGCTACAGTGCTAGGAACAAGACAAGTATGGTAATAACTGGAAATGATCATGCTGGAAAAGATCTGATGGTTAAAAATAGGTAAAGGGATGTTCTTGATAACCTTTCAGTATCAATATTGCAAACCACAATACCCAAAGTGGGGGGGGGTGAAGGAGAGGGACAGAGAGAGACAGAGACAGAAACAGAGACAGATAGATAGAGACAGAGAGAAGGGTAAAGTGGGGTGGGGGAGGGATGGGGGAGGGAACCTGGGGACACTGGTGCTAGGAAATGGTGCTTCGTGGGGGAGAGAAAGTTGTTGGAATACTGTATGACTGAAATCCAATCAGGAACAGCTTTGTAGGGATCTATCTCATATTGATTCAGTTAAAAAGTTTTAAAAAAATATTTTAGTAAGTCATAGAAAATCCCCTTTCTAGCCCTTGACTCAGCTATGAGGAAGAATGTAAACTAGTTGGGTAATGGTTAAGAATATGCAGTTTTTATAAAGTGCAAGTTGCTTAGAAAAGGAAAACATAGACTTAGAAGTTCCCATGGTGACATAACCGTCTGTTCAAATACCAAAAGTTAGGGCCAGAAATATGGATCACATGGATAGAGCACATGTGCGAGGTTGTGAGTTAGATTCCCTGAATCAAATGCTGCCTTCCCTAACATCTCATAGTGCTGATGGACCTGGGAACAAGGTGGCCTACTTGGAAGAGCCCTCCATTGAAAATGTGAAATGTATAATGATCCAAGCTAAAACTGCTGGCCCTTCTCACACTTAAAACATATTTTACTATTTAAACATATTACCATATTTTTACCTTTTTCTCCTGTCATGCTTGGAAATCTTTCAATCACAATGCAAGGTAGCAATTATTAGAATCAGTAAGTATAGTGATTTAATTGGATCACATGGAACTTGAAAGGCTTGAAAATTGCTATTGTACCTTAGGATGTCTTTCCAGGATATGAAAAATATGAAACAATAGATTTTAAAATGTTCACTTAAAGAAAAATTCCCCACTAAAATTTTAGCTGCAGTTAAAAATATAAATTAAAAATACTTTAATAATACAAAATATTGATTATAAACAAAAATCTAAAAATACATACCATGTATGGAAAGAAGTCAAACAGAAATGGGACCTAAATTATATTGCAAGACCTTTTATAAGTAGATTATTTTTACTTATCACCAGTACCTTTAAAGGAGACTAAAAATACACCACTTCCTATCTAGTGTATTTAATCTGAATTACTAGTAACAAATAAATGAAAATATTAAATGACCAATATTTAAATGACCTTTAATTAAACAAATTTGTGTCAGCTATGCCTATATTAGCACTGAACCAAAGGAAAATGGTATTTGTTATTTATTCTAAATAAACCTCTATTATTCAATACAAGCATTAACTACAGAGCTTCTAAGAGTGATGGCAAAAATTGAACTTTTTTTTTTTTTTTTTTTGCTTTCTGGGTCACACCTGGCATACACAGGGGTTACTCCTGGCTCTGCACTCAGGAACCACCCCTGGCGGTGCTCAGGGGACCATATGGGATGCTGGAATTTGAACCCGGGTCAGCCGCGTGCAAGGCAAACGCCCTACCCGCTGTGCTATCACTCCAGCCCCCCAAAATTGAACTTTTATTAGCAGCTGACATACTGGAAAGAATGCCTTGGGCCTTGGCCATTGATGAGATTACATGGCACCAGGGACAGTTTGTGGGTGTGGCTGCCAAGCTACTGGAAAAATGGGGACCTAGGGGAGAAGGCTCAGTCCTGATCCAAGCAGGCTTGGAGATCTCAGTCACAAGTTCCCACATATCTGGGGTTTCCTGCCAGTCTGCTCTCTGGTGATATTCATTGTTTTGGGTGAGGCTTGTGCCCTTTTGGGTGAGGCTTGTCCAAGCATGTGGAGAGTGGCCTTGGACATGGCAGGGGGTGGATTCTGGAGGTTTTCTGCTGCCGGGGTTTTGCTTGGGACAGGGAGGGAAACTTAACCTGCCCCTCTCCAAGGTGCCCTGGTGAAGACAGCCTCGTGCAGGGTCAGGGCATTCTGTGGCACTCTCTTCTAGGAGCTTTAGTTTATAGTCTCTGGGTCTTCGCCATTGATGAGATTACGTGGAGCGTAGGGGCAGTTTGTGGGTGTCACTGCCAAGCTACTGGAAAACTGGGGACTTGGGGGAAGGAGGCTGAGTCCTGATCCAAGCAAGCCTGGGGCTCTCAGTCATGGGTTCCCACTTACCTCTGCGATACAGGCCCTAACTGCATCTTTTGATCTCTTTCAAGACTTATGAGTCTCTGAAATAAGGCCAATAAGTGAGCTTATAAAGCTGAGCCAGAGGTGGTTTGTGGGTGTATCACCCACAAACCTAACGTTTGGCCGTTTAATTCTTGGTAAACTTGACCCCAAGTTATTGGGGTCTGGCCAAAGACACAGCAGCAATTTTGGGGTATCTGGAAGTCTGAAGGAAACATCAAGCTGCTGAAGCACTTGCCCCACAGGTACAGATTTACCTGCTGGTGGCACCATACCCCCTGTGTATTAATTATTAATTTCAACTTGATTCAACCTCCTCCCTTACGTGTGCCAAAGAAGAGATCTGTGACCTCCATGCTAACTTTCATATATTTATAATTCAGTGAATTGACTATTTCAAATTAGAATAAAATAGGAATATATAATATGGAAGAAAAAATAAAACAAATTGATCAAAACAAAGAATCTTATGAGCAGACAGAGGATTTTAAAATCTAAGCTTATGGAGTCATAAAAAGTTAAACGGTTTGTGTATATTTTAAAAGTTTCCATCTTCTGATATTTTCCTTAATCAGGGAAATACTACAAATTTGGTCATTATTTTGAATATTCCTAAGATATTATCTGGAAATATTTTAGTAGCTTATATCCTCTTCATACTTACTAACCTATGGCATTCTCTTGATAGTGATTGAAAACTACTACAATGAACTGAAACACTTGACTAAATTTTAAATTTTGTTTTTAAAGTTTTAAAAACAAAGGGAGTCAAAATGAAATAAATATGGCTAGTGGTATACTCATGATGACTCTTAACAAATAGCATTCTATTGAGTATAAGCCAGGCGCTATGTTTAATAGTAGAATTAGGAGCAATTTACTTTCACAGATAGTTAAACGCTGCTGGGACTTTTACAATGACAAAATAGTCTTGCTAATTGTACAAATTAATTGTGGTGAGGACCCTGATGCTCTGTGAGAGAATATACTATACAAAATATTACAACTTATTTGCCACTTATCATGTATTATGCACTGTGTGCTTTACAAAACATATTCAGACTTTCTCAACAACATTATGAAGAACCTGTTATTGCACTTTACAAGGGAGCAAAAGAGACATCAGGAAGGCTTTTTAGCATTCCCAAGACCATAGTGCCAATAAGTATCAGAGCAGAGATGTGAAAGTAGGCTTCCAACCCCCAAAACCCATGTATAAATATCAGGGATAGAGAACAGTCTCAGACATTAAAAATGTCTCAAAAGAAAAAGCTTGCTGTGATTATTACTAAGTTTTTTTGGTGTAGAATAGAAGAGTGAAGACATAAATTCTCTAGCTGACATATTTGATACTCACTACCTCTTATGTCCAAGTCATATAATTGAAATATGAGGAAAAAGAGCATAGTATGGTTATGACTGAAATTGAAATGTGAACATGGACCAGTGACTCTAATTCATCCCCCTTCCCACCTTTTGACTGTCACTGTCACTGCCATCCTGTTGTTCATTGATTTGCTCGAATGGGCACCAGTAACATCTCCATCGTGAGACTTGTTGCTATTGTTTTTGGCATATCAAATATGCCATGGGTAGCTTGCCAGGCTCTGCCAGATTCTTGGAGAGAAGGGGGAACCTAACCTTTTAACATGAATGATTTATTTCTAATTAGTGTTTTAGTCATAAGGTTGGCAACAAACTGCACCTAGATGACCCATATTAAAGGAAGACTGTCCTGTCACTGTTTCAATTGATTTTTTTGTTGTTTCTTTTTTTTTTTTTGCTTTTTGGGTCACATCCAGAAATGCACAGAGGGTTACTCCTGGCTCACGCACTCAGGAATTACTCCTGATGGTGTTCGGGGGACCATATGAGATGTGGGATTCAAACCCGGGTTGGCCACATGCAAGGCATACACCCTAAGCACTGTGCTATTGCTCTAGCCCCAGTTTTAATTGTTTTTAACCCTGTGTTACCTGTGGCTCCCGGTTGATCTAATCTTAATGTAATATTTTTAAATTTTGGTTTGTTATAATTTTCTTTTACCCTGGCATCATGATTTACAGAAGGGTCCATAGAAGAGATTTAGGCATACAATTTTCCAACAATTCCACCTCTATTCAACATTGTCCCTGCATTCCCTCACCACCTCCATGAACATCCCTCAACAAACCTGTCACCTTAGGAGGAAAAATTTTAAGCTTGATTGTTGTATTTTTGCTTCCATTCTTACATTACTGATGACACTGATGTTTGGATATATACATATATCACCCTAGTATACCATATTACAGAGAGGAGGGTGCTTGTCTTGAATGCAACCAAACTGGGTTCTATTTCCAGAATCCCATAAGGTCCTCAAAGCCTGCAGGAGTGATCCTTGAGCACAGAGTCAGGAGTAAGCCCTGAGCATTATCAGGTATGGCCCCAAAACAAACATATTTTTTTTTAAATTTTGGGCACTGCGATGTACAAAACTGTTCATGATAAGGTCTCATACATGAAAATGTCCAGTACCACAAACTTTACAGAGTGTTCTCTTTTTCTTGCCATTGTCCCAGTATTGTCCCTTCTCTCATCCGGATCTTTTCCTGTACCCTTCCCACCCACTTTCATGCTAAGCTTCCTACCAAAGATCAGTTCTCTGATTCTGCTGCCTTTTGGCACCTTTTATTTCCTTACTATGTTTTTTTATATCCCACATATGAGGGAGATCATTCTGTATCTATCCCTCCCTTGTAACAAACCTTATTCACTATGATATTCTTCATATCCAGCCACATAGAAACATAATGCATAAGTTTCCAATGTGTATATGTACCGGTTTATTTATCCAGTCATCTGTTGTTAAACATTTGTATATATTTAAAAATCATATGTGACAAAGATATAAGAATACACTTTATGATTGTTTTGTACTGGGGCAACACCCAGGTGCTTAATCCTGGCTCCATGCTAAGGGATCACTCTTGATGGACTTGAGGGATCATATTGGGTACCAATGCTCAAAGGTAGTTAGCTGCATGCAAGACAAGAGCATTACCCATCGGAACATCTCTCTGGCTCCAAATCAGATACACAGTATTTTTAACCTTTAAGGTTATGACTCATAGGATTATGTAAAAGTCAGTACAGAGAGTTGTATCTATGTCATAAACCTGTGCATCAACATCAGCTGATTTTTATAGACAGGAATTTATAAGCTTCATTACCTTCTCACATAGGTTACCATTTTATTTTCATACAGCACAGATCTACAGATAATATATAAAAATCTCTAAGCTCAATTTAATGGCATTTTTGTTCCTCTTCAATGATTTTCTGATGTATACAAAATAGTTTAACGTTATTATAGGCATATTTTAAATAATGTGAAATTCCAGGAAATCCTTCTAGGACTCAGGCACAGAGCTAGTTATTATGATATACTCGACTCACGTAAGTCTTAAGAGAATTTTGTTTCCAGTGGCTAAATGAATTTCAGTGATCATCAATTCCTGAGGGCACCATCAATGGGATTATACCTTTGAACAAGATTCTTAATTATGATATGTTCTGTCTCAATGCATATAAGGTTTTAATTCATTACCCAGGAAATAAATAAAAGTCAGGGGTTTGCTGTCAGTGCAGTGTCAGCTCCATCAGATCAGAGTCAAACTCGCCACTGATTTTATTTGTTTAGCTTGTCAGACATGTAAATGTACTTCACTTTAGGTGATATAGTTGCAAAGTTCCAAAGAATCTAACAGAGAAATACAGTGCTATTTTTCTGGAAATTCCTCAGTCAGTTGTGATGCATTGGTATTTATTTATGTATGCCTTATTATCTAATATAGGACCTACATATAAAAATGACTATACAATTACTCCTGGTTTTGCATCCAGTGATCACTCTTGGCAGTGCTCTGGGCTATATGAAGTGCCAGGGAATCACACCAAGTTGGCAGCTCATGAGTCAACTGTTCTTAGCCCTGTGTTATCTCTGGCTCCCATTTTTGAGTAATAAATACGTATTCCATAGTTTTAGAATTCTAGAAAAAACTGCATCTTGTGTGAAAGGAGTTTATCTTTTATTTTCTTCAACTTCAATTGTTTTTGAAAAGTAGTCTGGTGAGAAGCCCATTAAATTTCCCCAAATCTACTCCAAAACATGTGAAATAATAAATTACAAGTAGAATAAAGACAATAGAGAGTGTATGCGTAGAAAAAAATTGATTCAATATTTACAGATAAATATATCTTTACATAGATTATAAATAGATTCATGCAACCTTAAAAAAGAAAATATGCACATTTGTAGCTACTTAATATTCTGATATCTTAACTCTATTATGCCTTCCTAAATAAATACATTCTTATTTATGTTGGTTTCCATTTAGGCATACAAGAGCTCCATATAGCTTATGTCAAACTTACTGTTAAGTTATATTTTTGTTTATCTGTTTAGGGTCCACACCCAGCTGTTATCAGGGCTTCCTCCTAATTGGTCTGTTCTCAGAGGTAATTGATGGCAATGCCCAGAGGACTGCATGTAGCACTGTTGTCCCATCCATTGTTCATCAGTTTGCTAGAGGGTCATCATTGTGAGACTTGTTGTTACTGTTTCTGTTATATTGAATACACCACAGGTAGCTTGCCAGGCTCTGCTGTGTGGGCGGGATACTCTCGGTGGCTTGCCAGGCTCTCGGAGAGGGACAGAGGAATCGAACCGGATCGGCCATGTGCAAGGCAAACGCCCTAACCACTGTGCTATCGCTCCAATAACAACCAACAAAAAACAGTTCCAAAACTAAGTTTTCCCAGGAATGAGTGTGGGGACCAGATATAATAACACCGATCTATATGAGAGCTGAAAGAGAAGAGAATCTATTGTGAGAGCTACAAATACGGGGAGACAAAACTGGAAAGAAGTGAAAAATATAGTTGTCCAATTACAGGGGTTCTAATACCCTTTGGTGACAAGTAAATATTGGTTATTTTGATTCTTATCAGAATAGTGGATTTTTTTTTCTCGGAGTTCTTTTGGTTATTTCTCCTAAAATTCATTATTGTGTGCTTGTTTCTATGACCGTCATCTGCTCCTTGGTAAACATACCCAAACCCAAGCATTCACAGAGCTAAGATCTTCCTGTAATCTGGCTTGCCTTGCATGTAGTACAGAGTATCTATATAGAGTCAGCTTCATTTAAGGCAAGCTCATAAATTTGGGTAATATCTCTTTTGAATTAAAATACATCTATTATATTCAGTTTTAATTAAAATTAGAATACTAGAAAATCATTATGCTAAAATCCACTAATGTGAAGACAATTAATTAGTCGATGCTCTAAGAAGTACTTGTTCAATGATAAATATTCCTGGGCACAAATCTACGTATGGCCTTGATACAGCACCTTTTACTATGACTTAAACTGATCCTCATTAAAAATTGACCTATGTGCCTATGTTTTCTATTATTTTATGAAAATATTTTTAAAGCAAGTGGATTAATATTTATTTCAAGTTCAATCTGAGCTACATTAAAACAAACAGCAAATAAATATACTTCTAATTTACTGTCTATCCAGGATGAATTTTCTGGATAATATACATACACACACAACATACAGTATGCACTTTGCAGCTATCTCAAAGAGATTTAAGCATACAAATTATTCTCAGCAAATGAATTTAATTAGTTTACGATTTATTCCTGGAGAAAACAAAATAGCTTAGAAATCAGAAAAGATTAGAGCCTTAGAACTCTTGTGATAAAGTCAGCACGTAAGTATGCCTTCTGAAAATATCTCGAATGTTTAGTCACTAAGAGATCTCCTTCAACAGTAGTATCAGAAACCTGAGCATAGTTTAGATTCCTCTCAGGGAATATGCTTGTTATCTTTGTTTCCCAACATTATTCTGCAATTACTATTCACAGGTATTTTGTTTCTTCCTATATCTTACATAATATTTTCCTTTCCTTTCCAAATATATATTTGTCTTCTCTGGTTTTGCAGGCAAAGAACCTGTGTTCAGCTTGAAGCAAATTTACAAGACACATGCCATGGCCTATGATTCTTGATCATGTATAAAGCAGTGCACTGAAAAATGTAACTTGTAGCTTGACCCTTTAAAATGTTATGGCATAATTTAAAAATCACCTAATTGTAATGATAGAAAATGAACTGAAATAGAATGGAACACAACACAATAAAATGTCAGAAAACTCATACATAAAGTAAAAAGATAATCACTTTTCAATAAAAATTTTGAACAAGTAACATGTATATGTGAATTTATGTGTGTATGTGTGGCTTGCTGCACTGTGAACTGTGTTCCCTATTCTGGAAACTAGTCAAAGAGTTTGAAAGGGACACAAGTAGTTAAAGGCACATTGCTGATAAGCATGAGGCTGTGAGTTCAAGCCTGGTGCCACCCACATACTCAGCAATCCTTACAGCTCTGATATTGGGATTCTCTGTGAGTCAGTCACAAAAGATGGTTCAATAGTTTTAAGTTCCCAGGGCAAGCATAGGGCCAGGAGCTTAACTCTCAAGTGCTCTTGTATCATCAAACCAACCTCTCTGGACAGCCTTACTGCCTGAGTGAGATCCCTGTAGAGAGAGAAATAAAAAAGTTGTGAAAGTGACTATAATATTCTATCTTTATAAGGATAAAATGTGATGCATCATTACATATGAAGTAACAATCTCCTATAATCAAATAGCAATTGTATTTCCTCTTCTATGGTTAACACACTACAGATATTTCCATTATTTGTGTATTTTTCTAACCAAATAATACTTAGCATAGTATAAACATACCACAGATTTCACAGAATTCATAAGCAGATTATTTAAGGAAATGAGAATCTTCTTTTTAATTATGGTGAGAGCTGACCTCAATATGAGATTTAATATCACACATGATCATCAACTTCACTCTCTTGAACTTAGGCTATTTGGTCAAGAGCAAAAGACAATAAAATTAAATTTTAAAGTGAACAGATTTTTAATGATATGAATATAATTTTGATCTATACAATTATTTATAAAGCTGACCTAAGGATCAGAATCTTGATTGTAAAATTTACTTACAACAAGAAGTTTCTTTAACTGCAAAATCATCATATTTCATATAGAAATAAATGCATACAAAGGAATTTCAAATAAACAGTTAAGTTTCTTTTAAAACTTAAAATGGCAGGTTCATTTCCTCCAACATTTAGAAAAGTGAGTTTTATTTCATTGCATTCATTGGCTATGAAAATGAACACCCTTTGCTTTACAGCTGTCACTGTCACTGTCACTGTCATCCCGTTACTCATCAATTTGCTCCAGCGGGCACCAGAAACTTCTCCATTGTGAGACTTGTACTGTTTTTGGCATATCGAATATGCCATGGGTAGCTTGCCAGGCTCTGTCATGCGGGCAAGATACTCTCCGTAGCTTGCCGGGCTCTCCGAGAAGGGGTGGAGGAATCGAACCCGGGTCGGCCGTGTGCAAGGCAAACACCCTACCCGCTGGGCTGGGCTATTGCTCCAGTTTACAACACAGTTTATAACTTTCCTAAATTTACTAGACTGTTATTAAATCATAAAAATTACTTAAAATTTCTTCTAAGGTTTACGTTGCTATAGTTGTTTCTTTTTTTTTCTATTGGTACTTGATTTTAAAGTGTTTAATTCTTTGAATTGTGTTAGTTTCTGCTACTTCTTTTGTAAAAGCAATGTCACTAAAATTTCTATATTTTTTTATCTGTCTCAGAGAAATAGTCCTGTATTCTCTAGGAATATGCCTCTCAATGCTTATATCCCTTCTTTCTCTAAAACTTTTCTTTGTACTAAATATTAAAAATATGTGGCTAACATAATATATGAACAATAAAGGTTTATTTTAGTATTAGAAGTTGCATACTGGGGCTTGGAGACATAGTGTCTCCAAGTGCATATCACTTGCCTTGCATGTGGTAAATCTGGATTGAATCTCTAGCACGACATACGGCTGCTCCAGCACCTCCAGGAATGGTCCCTGAGCACTGTGAGGTGGGCTCACATTCCCAATAAAAGTAGCATAATGAATTTATCATGGATGATCCTCACAAGCACCAGTATTTAATCATTTGGTCCATATTTAGAAATAATACACTAATCTCTTGATCTGCAAGCAATTTAAGGAGTGTATGGGTACATCTAAAAAATAACTAAAAACATTCAGTGGCATGGCTCACTTCAACTTCAAATGTCACATTTAATGTGGATTTTCAATGTGGCTCTCAAGAGATCATAGTGACATTTATTTAGATAAACATGGAACAGAAGGGCCAGAGGAAACGCTCACCTGACTGAGGTGCACGCTTTTTCTTTAGGAAGCCTGACTTGGTCCCTGGCACTGAAGCACCTGAAAGAGTGACTCCTTCCACACACAGTCAAGAGTTTCCACTACACACAGGTGGCTGGGCTCCAAACAAGCAAAATAAAACAAGTTTAAAAATATGTGGAATAATATCATAAATCTGATACAA
This sequence comes from Sorex araneus, assembly GCF_027595985.1. NCBI lineage: Eukaryota > Metazoa > Chordata > Mammalia > Eulipotyphla > Soricidae > Sorex > Sorex araneus. The sequence continues at coordinate 44,175,332 of NC_073302.1, read as the reverse complement.
ATTTCCCTCACATTTATTTAAATATTATAAAATATACAAAAGAAAGGAAAAAAGTCCAGGTAGTGCAAGTAAGCTCTCTTTTTTTCTCTCTCTCTATTTCATCCCTCTTCTCTCTCTCTCTCCTCTCTCTCTCTCTCACATACACACACACAAACACATATACACACAAACTGTTATGTAAGATTACTGACCCAGGGGACTGGATATTACTACCCAAAGATATTACTTTTATTACTTTGGGTAGTGGTGCTTGTCTGTCTGTACTCACCTAACCTAGGTTTGAGTTCTGACATCCCATAAGGTCCCATTGAGCATTGCCAGGAGCTAATTTTGTATTCAGAATCAGGGGCAACCTCTGAAGATCCCTGAGTGTGTCCAAAGATCAAATAAACAAATAAATAAATAAAAGGACACGGACCCGGTAGTTAGTTTTTCTTGAATTCAAATGTCATACATATGTGTTTATTTATGTCACTTTTCTCAAGCTAAATTAACCACTATTAGGATCACTTTTATCATTTATGAAATAATAAAACAATCCTTGTGAGACTGCACTAAATATTAAACGAGTTAATATATCTCTTGTATTCATAAAAACCTGCCGCATTAAAAGTAAAACATAACTATTATTTATACACGTGACACCTATAAGTATTACTATATTTATACAAGTACATTTATATGTTTTTGTATGTATAATGGAATAATATGATGGCGATTATATAACACACAAATAGTAAGTAAAAAGTGTTCAATTTTACTGTCAACTTAAAATTAATTGCTTTTACAGATTCATAAGTGAAAGCACTGTCCTGACATGGCAAGATTAAATTTGCTCAATAAATTTTAGTATAAATATGAAGGCTCACTTATAAAATTTTAACAACAAATTGTAAATAAATGTTATTTATTGTAGAATACTCATTGAACATTAAAATTGTAAGAAAATAGAACCAATAATAGAGAATATAAAAAACTAGAAAAGACAAATTTACATAAAATATGTTCTATTATAGAAGATTTGAAAGTAGCATCATCTCAGTTCATCTCATTGAAACAGACCATACTCCTGAGTACTTTTATACCTAAAATGGGCCACTATTTTATATAAATAGTACACCTCTTAATTTTCTAGTTTAAATTCTGGTATATAATCAATACTCAGCAAAAATTTCGGTGGATTTAAGGGAGAATGGGCCACATCTAGCTGTTCTCAAGGTTAATTTCTGATTCTGCATGGATCATTTTTTGGAGGAATTTGGCATTATATGTGGTGCTGGATATTGAAGTGGATTTGTCTGCATACAAGGCAAGCACGGTACCGATGTCTACATATAAGAGAAATGCCTTATCTCTCTGGTATCCAAATGTAGTGGATTTATTGATGAGTTCATATGAAAATTATAAAGCACACACATATAAATATATTGACAATTTGAGATAATACCCATTGTTTAATATTAATCATACAAAGAACTAATTTTACAACATCATTAATATGTTTCTTGTTCCCAATTAATTTCACTAAGAGATAAAAACAATTGACACTTCATAGTTTCAATTGATATGCCAACTAATAAATACTAATACTTGTTTTCACTGCCAGTCTAAATACAATTCCACCTACACTAGTTAGTGACTCAGAATTCATACAAGTTTTGATTTAGTACAAATTGTCTCATATCCATCCCGTTAAGAACTTTGATTATTCTTCCATGAGAATCTAATAAAAATACATTATACTTAAAAACTTGTAAAGAAAAAATAAATCTTGTGGATGTGTATTTTAAGTATGTCCTCCAATATATAATTAAAAAATTATTTAAGCTACATTTTTTTTTGTTTTCTTTCAATTGCAGGAGAGGCATAGAATTAATATAGTTAGACTTTCTTAAGTCTCTACAGGTTAAATATGCAAATATAAACATGTATTTACCGAAGATCAAGGCTACACAATCTATTTCTGCTAAAGGCCTACTGCATATTTATTACATTAATAAAGGTGCACAATAATGGCAGATTGAAAGCAAGAAGTCAATATGAAGCACACATTTCTCTCTTGACATGTACCAGGGCCTGGCCACATAATTTCATAAGTTTTATATAGTGTTCAATCCCCATTCCTGTATTATAGAATCAAATACGTTAGAGACTAAATCAAAGAGGAAAAACCAATATTAAAAAAAGAGACCTCATATCTCTTCATTCTTAGCAAGGGAAAACAAATTATCAAATGCTGTCTTTTCAGCAGGTTCGATTTTGGGGGGAAAATTCCAAATAATAATAGTGAGTTTTATGTTGAAATACTGAATGGAATCAAAGTAAAGAGAAAGTAAAGTGAAAATTATCAGCTACACAGGCAGGGGGTGGAGGTGGGGTGGGAGCTATACTGGGGTTCTTCGTGGTGGAACATGGGCACTGGTGAAGGGATGGGTGTTTGAGCATTATATCACTGAGACTTAAGCCTGAAATCTTTGTAACGTTTCACATGGTGATTCAATATAAAACTTTTTTTTAAAAGAGTCATTTATAAATCAGTGTCTGCAGACCAGACAGACATTCTTCCAAGATCCCCTTAATGCCTTAATGCAACATTAGATTTTGCTCTGTGAAATAGTAATGAAAAACTGATGGGAATTAAGCACCACAGATAACTGCTGAATTCTATTGCTTAAGGTACTTCAACCTGAAATTCTACAGCTGAATAGGTTAAAACTCTCCAAAAGATATCCTATTTTAAGCCTGAGATTTCTCTACGTTGAAATGAGAAATAAGTTTTCTTGAAATATTGTAAGTAGAATTAGTTTGGTATTAATTATAGTAAAAGCTCCAGTTGATTTACCATTTTAAATATACTGCAAAATGTAATAGAAATGAAAAGAAAATTAACACTCCTGGAAGCAATCCTTAATCAGTACTTTCAGAACTTTTGGATATCTAAACCAATTAGCCCTTGATATGAGTAAATCAATCCAATGCATGAGCTCTGAAGCATTTTCCAGGAGGACTGAGTTTTAGAACTAAAGTAGACAGTCATCATCATCACTCTTGTTAGCAATCTCTATTTTTCCAGTACTCCATGCATTTTCTAAATAAACTACTTTGGCTCCTGAACTAACTAAACTTTGAGACATAGGCTTCCCTCACAATACCAACAATCTTAACCAAAATAGAGAGAGGAGATGAACATACACTTCCCCAAAAATATATAGTATAATTAATAGACATGAAAAGGTGCTCATTGTCATTTATGATAAAGGAAATGCAAATCAAATCAGCAATGACATATCATTTCACAACAGTGAGAATTATATATATACATATAATATGTATATAATTCTATATACATATATAATTCTATATACATATTATATGTATATATATATAATCTTGAAAAAGCCAGTGTTAGCAGGGAAGTGGAAGAGGAATAAAGGATCCCTCATTCACTATTGTTGGGATTGTACTCTAGTTTAACCTATATGAAAGCAATACCGATATTTTTCTAAAATGGAAGAATAGAATTCCCATAGAACACAGTTATATAATTTTTTGGCCTCTATATCTGAAACACAAAAACATTCGTTTGAAAGGTTATATGTACAACTATGCTTAAAAATTGCTGCACATAATTACAATAGACAAGATATAGCAACAATCCCAATGCCCAACTACAGATGAATGGATGAAAATGTTTTGGAATACAAAAGAAAATACTGTGAAACTGTAAGGAAGTTCCCCAAGCCACACAAGGAGTGATTCCTCAGCAGAAAGCAGGAGTAAGCCTTAAGCACCACCCATGTGGGCACCCCTCCCCCAAAAATACAAAATAAAAATAAAGATACACAGAGAGGAACAGAATAGCCATATGCAACATACTGGACAGTTCATCCAAAGAACTGAATTGTAGGGGAGACTGTTGAAACGAGGGCCTCTTTGGACCTTGGTGGAGGAAACCAAGTACTCTGTTTGTGGCATTAGAACAATGTATGCAAAGAACTATCATTAACAGTATTGTAAATAACAGTATCTCAATAAATACTTTTAAAAACTCTAAAAAATATACATTCACCTAGATAAAGTAGTTGAACCCAAGTTTTCCTCATAAGTGAATGAAATCCGGAATTTATACTCTTAACTCTTATCAGTTTAGCTTACTCTCTAGTTCAATTCTAGCATTATATTTTTGTTTTGTTTAGCTTTTGGTATATATCACCATTCTAACTCAGATAATTAGAAGAATAGTAAATAATTTTAAATATCTGTAGGCTTAAGACTTATCATTAATAATCCTAGAATTAATGACCTGTTTAGGCCTTTCTTTCAGAAAATAGAAACATTCAATATTAGATGTAATAAAAACTAATTTCATTAAATAACTTATAATTCAGTTTCACCTGTTCAGTAATTAGAAACTTTTTAATTGAAGTGATTATTACAAAATATCTAGTCAGTCAGAAAAATTTACCAACAGTATATCTTGTATGGGAGAATGAATGAATAGATATATACTATGTTTTGACCTTTTGGAAACAATATATAATTTTAGAATGCAATTTCAGATTATCAGGAAAGGACATTAATATATTAATAAAGTATAGTAAGTTCTGATTTTCTATAGCTTCCCCAATAAGCCCATACCCTCGCTTCCCAGAAGTTATTAATTTTACCTATCCCAAAATTATTATAGTTAAGGAGTTTGGGGCATGAGAAGACTTAAACACAAGTTTTAGATCTCTTCCCACCCTCCTTTGCAGAATGGGAAAATCATGTATTGACTGCAATTGTTCTGTTAATACACAGGGACAGAGAAGCCATTTATTCAGCCAGATTCTTCTAACTTCAATTGTTCCCCAGAGTAAAAAATAGGCACTTTGAGAAACTCATTCACTTTTTTTCAGATCTCTTGGGAAGTTTGCAAGAACTGCTCCAAAATGGTAAATGGCACCCCAGTGAGCTCTGAAAATGCATGTATGTAACAAAGTACCCAGTTCACTTTTCAGATACAGTTTATACTTTAGGGGGAGCATCTAACTTAATATTTTATTATGAGTTTCTCTTGGTGGCTCACTTTATAGCTCTTTAGCTGCTCTAGCTATAAAATGATCTAGATTAGCATAGAGCATCCCAAGACAACAATGTAAAGAACCTTAAAAAGTTTTCAACAGTGGTATAATTTCTTAGACTATGAAGCAAGGATATATAGTCATTTGAGTGCTTGGAGCCTTCCAAATATAATGTTATAAAAACCCTGTTTTTATTGTAGGGAAAGAACAAAAGACTCATAATTAACTTGTAGTCCAGTGGGTGGTTACATGAAAAGAGCCCCAGTTCACATTAATTAACATATTTATTAAAGCATTATTAAAAGACAGAAGTATACCAGCTTGTGTTTAAATAAATTTCATGATATCTCTAGAGAGGGAACAGAAATTTTAATAACTCAAGTTGGATGCCCATGATATATTTTCACCAGAAGGAAAACAATCTCTTAAATTATGTGTGTAATAACTACTACATTATTAATATTTACCTATTATCTTTATTCATTTTTCCTTTATAAATTCTCCAATATACTACCATCGAAATAATTATTCATACTTGATTTCCTGACATTTAACATTCTCTGATGAGCTTTTTCCCATTTTTTTCTCTATTTCACTTTTCCCTTTCTCTAGTCATTCTTTGAATAAAATTTATTACCCACTGAAACATAGAGAAATTTAGGCACAGATATGTAGGGCTCTCTTCCCATAAAATTTACTAAATTTGCCTCAGGATTTTACTCAGCTCATTGGAACAAAAACAAAAACAGAAATATGCTGTTTAATGTTGTTTACGGAAATGCACTAATAACAGATGTAAAGAAGTTTGTAACATTTCATAGAAATTTTAGCCCTAAAATATTTTTTTATGATCATGGATTGTCACTGTGTCATTTACAGTATTTTTGCCTATCCTGTATTCACTGAATTATTTAATCTCACAATAAATCTAAAATGAGGCATTATCTTCCCATTTGATAGATGAAAAGGACATGAGAACAGAGACTTAATAACTTATACAAGTCTCGGTAATCCATAAGCAGTTGAGCTCCAGCTTTGAACACGAGTTATTAACATCCCAACATATAATATAGTACATCTTATCACTTACTTCTGAAAGAATAGCATGAAGTCTTACATGCTAGAAGATTGAGGCATATACTAAAATGTTTCTACAGAAACATGTATGAGGCAAGAAATCAAGGATTTCTTAAGGTATTTCTCTACTCAAGGTTAAAATCAGCCAAAAATATTCATAGAGGTAATATAGAGCCTTAATGTAGAGGTGGGAATTACGAGAAAAATTAAATAAGCTATTCTAAAATTAATCTTTGAAATATGTGATATCCCTGGTAATGTTCCTGTTTACATTTTTGGTTTTTGTAAGCACAAACAACTGTGTTGAGGGCTTATTCCTGGCTCTGTTGTCAGGGATCATAAAGGCCTGGGCTCAGGAACTGCCTGAACCCAGACCAGCTGATCACAAGGCAAATAACTTACCAATTGTACTAGGTCCCCAGCTGTTTCACTGGTAATATTCACCCAGAGAACTATAATCAATGGTATTTAAATCAAGTCAGCTATGAAAGTGATGGAGCAGTATGCTTAAGGACATACAAAAATTCTGTGACTTTTGCAAAATTTCAACTCTTGGGATATTTTTTCATTACGCTGATTCATACATTTTAACAACAACAAAAATGAAAATACTTTCCTTTGCATTAGCAATGTAGGTAAATAAAACTTTAATAAATAAAACTCTTGATGAGATCTGTTCTATAGAAAAATTACCCAGTTTTGTGGCCCTTGGCCATTTTAAATACACTTACAGTGTTTTTTATATTCCATACATAACAGAAATCATTCCATATATGTCATAGTCCTTTTGATTGACTTCACTTAGCTAACATCCTTTCTTTCCATCCATGTGATGAGAATTTCCATGAGTTCATCTTTTCCTATAATAAAGTAGTATTAAATTGTTTATATACACCCCAAGTTCTTACAAAGTCACCTATATTCAAACACAGGTCATTTCAAGAAGCTGGCTGTTCTGAATAGTGCTGCAATGAACACAGAAGCACAAGTGCTTTTCAAAACAGTATCTTTAGTCTCATGAGGTAGCTGCCTCGCTGCCAAGGAGCGAAGTTGCTGAGTTGTACAGAAGCTCAAATGTCAGTGTTTTTGAAAGTGTTTTTATTGTTTTCCAAAGAAACTGAACAAATTTATAGTCTGACCTTTATCCTTATATTTTTCCTTATTTACAAATGCTGGCAGAGATATCATTAAAATGGAAAATTATAGACCTAAATCATTAAATAACATAGAACAAAGAACCTCAATAAAATTTCAGCAAATATTACCTAACAGCACATCAAAATCATCACATACACCCATAATCAAGTAGGATTTATTAACAATCTTTTAATATATCCAGACTAAAAATATAATGTATAAATATAAGATAATGAATAAATACAGTGTATAAATCATGTGACCATACCAATAGATGAAGAGAAGCATTTGACAAGATCTAATACTTTTCATGATAAAAACTTGTAACAAAATAAGAAAAGAAGGGAATGTCCTCAATATCGTTAAAGAGATTTACCACAAACCCAGAGCTAACATTGTACACATTGATGAAAAATGAAAATTCTTCCCTCTTAGGTAAGGCACAAGATAAGGTCTTCTACTTTCACAACTACTATTCAATGTAAGTATTGAAAATACTTGCCATAGCAATAAGACGAGAATGAAGTACTAAGGGGATCAGATCAGGAAAGGAGTCAAATTATTACTAGTTATATGTGGCATACTATACTCAGGAAACACCAAAGGCTGCCAAAAAATCTAGAAATAATAAACTGGAATATGGTAGGCTACAAAATCAAGATGCAGAAATCCACGACATTTCCATATGAAAATAATGACATGAAATATAAATAAATTTTAAAAAGTCACTTTCAGTTTTATCTAAAAATTGAAGCACTTGGAAGTTAGCTTTAAAAAAGAAGAGAATTACTTATACAAAATAAGCTATAGGTCATTATTTTTTTAAAAAAGGAGGGAGACCAAAAGAAAACGGAAACATATGCCCTTCTCATGAATTGGAGGGGTTAATTCAGTCAAAATGATAATATATAGATCCAATTCAGTCCCTATAAAAATACCCACGACATTGTTAAGACACATATATGAAATGCTGTTAAACTTTACATGGAGTAACACCTGTGACCCTCCCCCACTTCCCGAAAACCAGTCAATGTAATCCTGGAAAAATAGAAAATAGGAGGCTTTTCTTTGCCCAAATTTAAACTACACTATAAGGCTACGATAATCAAGACAGTGTAGTCCTGAAATAAAGAATAGCATTGCGATACTCAGATATATGGGCAGTTTATCTTCAGTAAAGGAACTAAGTATAAAATGGAGTAAATAAACATTCTTTAACCAATGATGCTTTGAAAATGTTAATCGTGATCAAAAATTAAGTAAAAAAAATCTGAGACCCCTATTTGACTCTATATACATACATCAGCTCAAATGGATTAAAGAACTTGATATCAGACAATTATTCATACATCCTAATGAGGAAAATGTGAAAAGAAAAATTTGTGCTACTATATTTAGATGCATCTTCAATGACTCAATGCCATTGGCCAAGCAAAGGAAAGCAAAGATAAAGAAATGATGCTTATATCAAGAAGATTCTGCTTGATATCATAAAGCAGAAAGAAATCATAGCTAGAATATACATGCCAAAAACTGGGAGAAAAAACATTTTCACATTCATCTGACCAAATGATAATTCTCAAGATACATCTAAAACACCGGTAAAATTTAACTGCCTCTGTATCACTGTCACTGTCATCCCATTGCTCATCAATTTGCTCAAGCGGGCACCAGTAACATTTCCAACGTGAGATTTGTTGTTACTGTTTTTGGCATATTGAATACTCCAAGGGGAGCTTGCCAGGTTCTGCTGTATGAGCAAGATACTCTTGGTAGCATGCCGGGCTCTCCGAGAAAGGCAGAGGAATCGATCCCGAGTCAGCCGTGTGCAAGGCAAACACCCAACCTGATTATTAAAAAATGGGAGAAGGGATGAATGATGCCTTATTCAGGAAGATATACAGATGGCCAATAAGAATATAAAAAATGCTCTTAATCATTTCATCTTTATTTTTCCTTGGTATGTGGAATAATATCTTGAGTATAATAAGTTTTCAGGAAATATTATTGGCAACAAATTAAAAGGTAAACATTTTAAATTAATTTTATAAAATAAAAAAATCCATAAGGTAAATGACTGGTGGATTCAATCACATTTCTAACATTGATTAGTAAGCATCTCCTTATGAATTAAATCTTAAGAATCAGAAGATCAATTCATAGTAAACATATTGAAAAATATTTAATAAAACTTTTATTGAATTAACCAGTAAATCTCAGTCAGAACATTTTCAGTGGATTTGTTAACATGGTAAAAATACCTAAGACAGAACTTGCATATTCAGCAACCTACCTAAAGGGAAGAATGAATTTAAGTAAGAGATAGTACATGATGGCTGAAGGCATATGTTTAATAGCCATATGTTTTGCTGAGTGCTCCCATTCACGGTTTAATGGGATATCCAATATAAAATTCCACTTACACTTGAGTGCTTAAGGTAAAACACTGAAATGGCTAACATATGCTCAAAACGATTTATATATTCATCTTCCTGGACTTATATATAGCTCCGGAAAGAAATGTAGTATAGAATCTAGGGCACTACAACTAGCGTATTGCTTCAGAGACAAAAGTCAGACACAAATATCCCAGATAGATTCCATGTTTTAAAATATAGAAACATTTTTATTTTAAATAAAAGCATACATGAAAATCTCAAACACCTTTTTCTTCAAGTGTATTCTTTTTCCTAAAATAATGATAGTACTTACAGATTGGCCTATTTCAGAAGAAAGGAATCCCTCTTTGTCAATTTATAGTCCATACTGCTTGCCTGAAAACAATTACAAGAAACACTCTATACTGTGATTTTAATAAAACATGGTTCCTATTCTTAAGTTTGTAAAGTAGCAGTGGAATATGTCCTGTTGGCCAGCCATAAAAGTTCCATGATGTCATGTGGTCTGGCCCTGGTACATGATAGGACATATAACTAGACTTCTCATAAGCCGCCTGTAGTTTTCTGAATTATATTGCCAGTGGATGGTGTTAAAAATATCCAAATGGATCTTGGCAGAAGAAAAGGTTACCAGTCTTATTCTAAAGAATTAGGGAAAGGAGATAATCAAGAACCCAATTTCCATGTAGAAACAAAATACATCATTAGAAGGCAGTAATTAGACTCAGATGGGAATATCTGGTTGTGGACATCTCCATAAAAGAGAAAAGAATAAATTTAGACCTACAGGGCTCACCAAATTATTTACGAAAAAGAAAAAAAATAGAAGTAATGGCACAAAGGTTACTATGAAGATGGGAATTAAGCCAGTGAGTTAGTTGGGCCAATTTGGGTAAAAATTATGTTAGAATAAATGGGAAATATCACTGTAACAGGGAACTGTTAAGTTTTAAAGGCAAATTAAAGGAACATTAATTTAGTTTTAAAAGGTTATAAGGGCTAGAGAGAAAGTTCGGCAGGTAAGGCAATTGTTTTGCATACACCTTACATAGGTTTGATCCCTAACACTGCATAGAGTCCCCAGAGTATTGCCAGCCAGAAGTGATCTATGAGCTTGGATCCAGAAATAAGCCCATAATACAACCATCCAGGTTTATATAATCACTCCCCATCCCACCCCCAGGTATTTTTTTTTTAATTAATGAGGATGTAATAAGGAGGCAGAGGCCTGAGAGAATAAGAATTTTTTTGTTTTGTTTTTGGGTCACACCTGGCGATGCTCAGGGGTTATTCCTGGCTCATGCACTCAGGAATTACTCATGGCGGTGCTCAGGGGACCATATGGGATGCTGGGAATCAAACCTGGGTCGGCTGCATGCAAGGCAAAAGCCCTACCTGCTGTGCTATCACTCCAACCCCAAGAATTTTGTTTTTTAATTAAAAAATATTGGCTGATGTGAATCAAAGAAGAAATGAGAGCCATTTACATTATTTCAAACACTTTGAAATACTAGAGTATATTTGAAAGGACTTCTATTATACTATATATTGGACAAGAACAAAGACAGTTTGGAATAAATCTCTAATCCATTTATGATATGCTGCTTTTTTTATTAGCTCAAACTGCAGATAGATTATGAGGAAAGGAAGTGTATATAAAGAGGAAGGAAGAAATAATGAAAAAAAGGCCAATAGTTATAATTTATATATGAGAAAATGGAAGTTTGGCCAATTTATGATAGTAAAAAACAAAATTCCAAGTGTTTGAGGCAAATTTTCTTTTTATTATATACTTTCAATTATCCACACTATATTAGAGCTTATGTATATAAGAGAATCTTATGCAAAACCTTACAGAAAAAAAAATCCAATTTAGGGCCAGAGAGAAAGTAAAATGGGTAAAGTGTGTGCCTTCTATATGGCTGACACAGAATAAATCCTTGGCACCACATAGGGTCCCCCGAGCATCACCTGAGTGATCTCAGAACACAGAGTCAAAAATAACCCCAAATTTTAATATTATCAATTTCTAGCTAGTTACCTGGAACTTGCTAACCATACAATGTACATTTCTGAATAAGAAGTTCCCATCAGTGAACCAAGAATGACAAAATTAATTTATTCATGGAAAAAATAGACAATTCTTAAATGCTGTGAATTTAAGTAACAAACAACCTGATATGTCCATAGCATTCAACAAATATTTTTTGACTCAGAAGTATCCAAAGAATTGAGCAGCCTTTTGACCAGAACAGATACGATACATCCATATGGTCAAAATAAAAGTTTCAGGTTAATCAGCTGATTTTGAAAATATGAAAGTGTTAGAAATATACACACAATAAAATAAATTTTCAAAAGAAATTGTTTCATAATGTGGGATTTATTTTAGAAAATAAAAGGTCTTTTATGTTTTTGCACAGTTGGTGCCATAGACAAGGCAAGCACCCTTTCACTTGTTTGTTCGGGGAAGCGACACCCAGAGGTATTTAGGCCATACTTCTGAGTTTGCTCCAAAGGATCACTCCTAGAGTGGTCAAAGTCCATTTGAGTTTTAGAGGATCAAATCACTATGAGTCATGTGCAAGGCAAATGTTTTACCTGCTGTATTACCTCTCTGCCCATAAATACCTTTGTATTTTTAAGTGACACATGGTTTCTTAGAATTCTGTTAGATATGTCTGATAAGATCACTGATTAGAAAACACCTGTATTTATAGCACCTTGGAAAATAAAACTAGGAAAATTATTACATCTTACTCATTATTATGCTTCTAGAATTAAGTACATAATAAACAATAAATGTCAAAATATTGAATATATGAATAAGCATAGCCAAATATAGATTTAATATTACTTCCAATTAAATTACTGCTAATTTAAGTATAGTTGAAAAAGTAGAATTCCCTCATACCTTTAAATATGAATAGATTGCATCATATTATTTTAATAAGTAGATTACTCAGATCCAAGATCAGTATTGAAAATTATATACTTGGAGAATCTGGTGGCTGATAAGAATGGAAAATTTTAAAATGAGATGAAAAGAGAGAAGGGAGAGTCACTAATATGTTTCTCTACCTTCATTGCTATAATCCCCAACCCACTAAGATATACATTATGATCATAATATTGCTACAGCTGTGAGAATCTACTAAGATGTATATTTACCATAACTCTTTGATGAAATGTTAAGTTCTAATCTGGAAGACTTTATTTTAACTATACTATAAATCCAATTTCTACTACTAAATTGTTTTCTTTAGTTGTATTAAGCCTGTCTGGTGGCGAATGAATGACTCTTTTTGCTGAAGCCACACAATGAGTCATAGTGTTTACCAAATAAAAGAGAGTACTTTTACTGAGAAAGAATCAACTATAGTTCCCTGATGGACCATTCATATTATCTCTACTACAAGATGAGAAAATGTTCCCTTCACAGATTAGAACCTTTTCTCAAGTATTTCTCAGGTCTTGACTAAATAAAAATGAAGGGGATTTAAAAATACAGAGGATGCATTGAAGACCCAGTGTACTGATATTAGGAATCAAGTAGGACTGATGTGCATTTTGGTTTTAAAAAACAATGTAAAGAAAGACAGGATCAATGAATGTTATCACTTCCCTTTGGAAATGCTAATTATTGAGTTATCTAATTTCTAATGAAATACTATGTTAGGTTTCACAAATGAGAACTCATAAACTGAATGTATATATGTATGCTTATATGCCAAACAAGTATACAATAAACTTAGTTACCCAAGAAATATTCCCTTGTATTATCCACAGAATAGTATATATACCTCTTTATTCTTATCATGAAATTTTAATTTTTCCAGCTTAATTTCTATAAGAATGACAAATGCATATTCATGTTTATAACTACAAGACTTCCTAAAAGAAGATCTTCTGATAAAGTACTAACAAATGAAGTCTAGACAATTTTCTTTCTAAAAATAATTTGCATAATGTATTTGTCTTTCTTGGATTCTTTTACTTTACTTTTACGCTAAAGAGTTTTTATGCTTTACATGTAGATAACAGCATATGCCTTGCCACAGTGGCAGGGTGGGGTGGGGGGGAGATGGGATTGGGAAGGGTGGGAGGGACACTGGGTTTACGGGTGGTGGAGAATGGGCACTGGTGAAGGGATGGGTTCCAAACTTTGTATGAGGGAAGTATAAGCACAAAAGTGTATAAATCTGTAACTGTACCCTCACGGTGATTCTCTAATTAAAAATAAATAAATTTATAAAAAAATAAATAAATAAATAAATAAATAAATAATCATACACCAATCCAAAAAAAAAAAATAGAATGTGAACTTATTTCAAATTAAATAAGATATATTGCACAATTAATTTTGAGATTTAATTAAGTAATTTAAGATTAGTTATGAAAATAAAATCTCTACAATTTATTTTCATTGTTTTTGTTAATATTAATTTTTCTGTTATTAATACAATTTATTTTGTAATCAGAGATACATATATCATTATAATTTGATTAATCTAAGCTGTTACACATATATACCTTATGTGAACTCCCTTTATGTATAAGCCTTAACTTTTGATTTATTTTAAAATGATAGATTACATATCTGAAATAAACCAAGTCAGTATCAGTCTAAGTTTATGAGTAAATGAATAGAACATATTCTAGCAGTTAGATATTGAAATGATACAAAATAATCATGAAAAAAAGAATAACATATTGGTGATTTTAATATACATGGAATATTACTTCTCAATAATATAAATGATTATGTCACATTTTAAGCAATGACACAATTTATTGATCACTTTGAGTGGAAAGAACACACACATACATAAAAGAGGACTTTAAAATAATAACAGTGACACCATATATAACCTACAGTAAATAACACTGGAAGGAAAAAAGAGACCAAAAATTAAGCAAAATAATTGATCAATATATTACATTAAAATCTTAAAGTTTAATTTTTCTCATAATAGTAAAATAATAGTTGTATCAGTAAAACATTATTTTAATCACATTATTACCTCTGAGTCTGTAAGGCAAAAATGAGAGCACATTATGATTTTTAACAATTGCATTATGCAAATCATCTAATTGCTTGCTTGTTCTAAGATTTACACAATACAATTTAATTGTAATGAATAATCATTTAAATATAAATAAATATGAGTTTACATTCCCCTCTAAAATAATATGGTATGGATATGCTAATGTTGTAAGATCTGACTTCATTGTGTTGACCAGGTCTGATGCCTGGCACAAAATATCATCTACTTAAGCACTTTTAGCTGTGGCCCAACTAACTCCCAAGCAACACTGGGAATGGTGTCTCTCAAATGAAAAAAAAACAAAAAAAGCATCTTCATTTTGACCTAGGCAATTTAGCTAATTTCTCTGAACAACAATTTTTCATTAACAAATTGGAAAAGATATTTAGTTCATGGAAATGCTAGAATATACTGCATATAGAGTTATAAGTGAGGCATAGAATGTAATAGGATGGAGTACAGACATATCTCCTAGTACCATGTCACAAAAGGGATTAATTAAATTTAAGGAAAGTAGATGACAGCAAGCTTAAAAAATTATTGAGGTAAAAAAGCTATGCTAAGCAAGGTTTGCAAAAGCATGGCTCTTATCTATGTAGTGCAGGGCATCTTAAATTTGATCATCAGGAAAGACTTTTCTCAGCAAACTCAGACTCCTGCTATATATTTTTCGAGACTATGATAGAAACAATTCAATTGTCCAGAGCCAAGTACAGCTACTCACAAAATAGGTAAAAGATTTGGAGTGGATCCTTTCATCTGTTTCAAGAAGGTGTACCAGTACGCATGTAATAGGCATCTAGCATATATATGGAAGCATGTGAGATAGAAATATGTGTGGGTGAGGGTATTATTCAACTGTACATTTTACATTAAATGATTCAATGTAAAACAGCAATACATAAGGGAGATGGAGAGGTCGAGAGAGCAGTAGAATAAGCAGGGCAAAAGAACTGATCACAAATAACAAATATGTCCCCAGTTACTGAGTTCACTTCAAAATGTGTCTTCATGCTGTTTTCATCCACAGATGACAGGAATTCTAGTGTTCGTTCTATATTGGTTTTGTAAATAACTCAATCTAATAAAATGTTACAAAAATTATGAAGTGTCAGCTCTGAAACTAGGACTCAAAAATATTCCAATATTCTATTTTTCTAGTTTTTTGGGGCAAGGTTGGGCACCCAAGTAGTGCTCAAGAGCATTGTGGTGCATTCTAACCAAGCCTTTGATACTAGATTTCTGCAGAGCCAGGATTACCAGGGTGCCAGGGTCACCCTGCTATTTTTCAGGGGTTGCACAGTCACACCCTGTGATATTGGCAATACCCTGAGAAATTCAGGGACCCATTCAGTACTGATCATCAAACCAAGTTCATATACATGCACATGCATTGTTAATCTGTACTCTCTCTCCTGTCTAAAACCTTTTAAAGAGTCCTGTACACCATGTGAACGAGGCCAGGCTGGCCTACTGGGTGATTAGAGCCATAAGGATGAACTACTCCCTTTGTCCTAATAGCTAGTCAATAACCATACTTATAAATAAAGCTACCCAGATTGACAGTCAGGAGACAGAATGATAGATGAGCTGCCATAATTAGTCAAACCCAGTTCAAACTAGTTGACTAAGCAGGGTGTCTACATGTATGGTGTGATGTTTACAGCATGGCCTTGGAAGAAAGGAAGGTTCTAGTTAATTTCAGAGTTAACTGGAAACACACAGCCCTCATTATTCTTTTGAAACTGTGCAGAAAATTAGAATGTAGTTTTTAATCTATAAAGTCTGAAGGACTAGATAATTGTTGGATACACTTTTGAACAATCAACTTGTATTTGTAGTGTGTTTCAGGGGTTAAGAAATGGGTCCTGAAGTTAGATTTATTAGGTTTGAGACATAGCTGAAAAACCTGAGGAAAGTTCCTTAATGTTTATTAACTCAAATTTTATAATCTCTAATTTTGGAATATCAATGCTTATACCTTAACATAAATAAAAACCACTGCACCATTATGATTACTTATGTTAAATCACAACAAATTTATGGTCATTCGAATTTGGTGTTTGAAAAAGAGCTGTGAAAAATCAAATTTTTCAATGAATGAGCAGAGAAGTCTGTGTTCTTTATTATCTTTGACATTATAATTTTAGAATTCAATATGTACTCCTCAGGAAACTCCCTACTATTTGAGTTGTCATGCTTAGAATGACTACTTGTTGAATTGAGGGCTAGGAAAGCAGTAATGGATGCTCCATGAAGTCAGTCTGACATCTTTGAACTCATTTATTTCAGTACATTAAGCACCAGGAAAATGTAGCATGTTGAAAGATAAATGTAAAATGTTAGTGGAGGATGCAAGTCACCTAACTTCTTTGTATATGGAGGGGCAAAATCCTCCCATCTCAACAAGGAAGTTTCTACTTCAGTTATTCTACATGATTATGCAATTTGAATAGGAAAAAAAAGTGTTAGATTGTGAAAGGACAAACCAATTGTAGGATAACATTGCTTTGTTCTTCCAGATTGTACAGTGTCTGAATGAATGTAGAAATCCTAAAAAACAAAACAAAACACAAAACTGCTGTTTTCCTGAAAAAGTGAAAAGTGTTTTGTGTATTTTCTATGTGCATTTCACAGAACTTCTGGGTGACATTTAAAAAAAATAAATCTGGACTGATTCAGTAAATGTTTTTTGCACCAGTTGCTATAGTAATGTGCAGCCACTTAAAAAAGTTAAAATTTTGAATGCCTCGTGGTAGAAGTATAAGCTCGAAAGGTGCTATCTCTTTGCGGGGGGAAAGTGAACATTGCTAAAGGTCTGACGGAAATTACTTGAGTAAATTCATATGCTAAAAATTGGATCCTATTCTAGGATACCAAGTGGAACCACATAATATATGTACTATGTATCTTCATGATTTTGGTATATGCCAGTAATCAGTATGCACCTAAAACTTGATGATCTTTCCATTTAGCTATCAACCCATTAGCAGTTGTAGGGTATTGGCTATGTCTGTGTAGGATTACATTTGTTTCTTATTTCTGGTATCACGATGGACAAAGTCTATTACTGTGTATTTTTAAATTATTTTTAATTAGTCACCAGGCAATTACAATATTATTCCTGATTGGATTTCAGGCAAATATCCTTTCAACACCAGTAACTTCACTGTTACCCACTTCCCTCCACCAACTTCACCCATTCTCCCATTTGCCTCCCACCCACCAGTCTGCATCTCTGAGGGACAATGTTTTTCATATATGCATTTTCGAACAGTGGTTTACAGTATGTACATAATATGATAGGGCTTCATACATAACACTTTACCACCTTTCAGCATCACCTCCTCGCTGTGATCGAATGCTTTCTTCCACCATAGCTACCCCTCCCTTTCTTATCATGTGGCATGTTTCCTATAGAATACAAGGTCTCAAATTCTCTGTTTCCATTGCTTTGAGTATTCATTATTTTCCCATTATGTTTCCATACCCTCTGCATATGAAAAAGATGATTTTGTGTCTCCCTCCCTCTGATTAATTTCACTCAGAATGATACCTTCCAGGTGCCTCCAGGTAGCAGCAAATTGCATGACTTTGTCTTCTCTTATGGTTAAGTAACATTCTATTATGTATATGCACCATATTTTATTTATTCTATTGCTCTGTGCTTTTAAATAAATAAAAATGTTTTATAGTTTAATAGGGGCAGGACTATGAGTACTGGTTATGATATAAAAACTTTCCATTGACAGTGTTTGGTAAGATAAAGATATCAAGAACAAATGTTAGAGGGACTGGACTAATAGTACAGCAGGTAAGTTAGGCAAGGTGATTGCTTTGCATGCAGATGACCAGGGTTCAATTCCTGGCAATACAAATTGTTCTCAAACCTCAGAGTGCAAGCTGAGCTAATAGTAGGAGTAAGTCCTAAACACATCTAGGGTGGTTTCAAAAGCAATTTATATACTGTGTATATATACTGTGTTTTATATATATATGTGTGTATAGATATATATATATTTGGTATATATATTTGATTGTGTTTGTGTGCCTATATATATTTGGCATATATATTTGATAGCACAATCAAATGCAGGTTTTTTGTTTTTGTTTTTGTTTGCTTTTTGGGTCACACCCAGCAATGCACAGGGATTACTCCTGGTGGTGCTTGGGGGACCATATGGGATGCTGGGAATCAAACTGGGGTCGTCTGCATGAAAGGCAAGTGCCCTATCAGCCCCTCAAATGCAGTTTTTAAATTTTGGAATAACTAAAAATTTTGAACTTTTTAAAAATAATTTACTTTACATTTGCTTTATTTCTAAGTAAAATTACATATTTTTAAAAATTACATAAATTACAATAAAGCAATTTCTCCAATAGTCTTGCAACTGTTAGTGGTAAACTGTTATAACATAGAAAGTATTCATCCTTTAATATCTTTTTTAAAAATGAATGCAGTATCTTTTAGTCACTGACCTTTGTTTCAATAATGGAGCAAAATATTGAATGAAGTAGCAAATTTATTTTATTTTTAAATTTTATTTTATT
Organism: Sorex araneus; assembly: GCF_027595985.1. Taxonomy (NCBI): domain Eukaryota; kingdom Metazoa; phylum Chordata; class Mammalia; order Eulipotyphla; family Soricidae; genus Sorex; species Sorex araneus. The sequence goes on along the minus strand of NC_073302.1, from coordinate 44,156,057 downwards.
TTTATAAAGTTGTTCACAATGATTTATTATATTTTCTATTCCAAATCCAGAGCTACCTTCCTGCCACCATTATTTACAATTTTCCCAATCACCCCCCAAGCCTTCCCCAACAGCAGGCACTAAATGATTTATTTTGTATTGCTTCTTATGATTAATTCACTAAAAATGGTCAAACAATATTTCCTTAGAGGAAAGTGTGTGAAGATTGTTGTATTTCATCCTGGAGCCCTTATTCCTTGTATCAGAGATTATTAACATATTGTTGCAGTTTAAGTCTTGTGTATTAATATTTTCAGAATATCGTTACATATTACTAACATATTGTTACAGGTTAATACTTGTGTGTTAATATTTTCTTAATTGCCTTCTACTGCACATTCCATCTTATGTGAATTGCTACTCCTGGTATTGCAGTGTAGAGAATGAGATATCATGCAGCCACATTGTCCAGGAATTCTAAATTTCGAATTGGATGAGTTAAAATTTTAACTGATTGGTGACTTTGCAATTTGAAGGCTTCTCTGCAGCCTGTAGATATCTTCTGAGAGGTATTTGAGAGTCTCTGGATCATGGCCCATTAAATGAGCTTACATGGAGCCAAAGGCAGTTTGTGGGCATGACTGCCTGGCTCCTGGCAGAAAAGGAAGATGGGGGTGGTCACCCATCTCTGACTCCTTTAAATGCCTAGAGATTTCTGTCACAAAACCTGCATACCTGAGTTTTTCAACAGATTCATTCCTAGATGAGGCTCATGCGAGCCTGTAGGGACCAGTCGTGTGCACAGCAGCAAATGGATTATGGAGTTTTCAGCTGCTGGGGCTCCATTTGGTGGGAGGCGTGGGGGTAGAGGATTTACTTGCCTCCCTCTGGGGTGCCTGAACATGAGGCTTGGTCTGGTGTGGGGTCTGGAGGCATATCTGTGAAGTAGCAAATTTTATATGGTAATTAAAGTATCATTTAAGAAAATAAAAGCAGAATCCTCTTATATGATTTAATTGTGGACTCTGCAATAATTTCCTCCCTGCAGGATTCTAACCAGAATAGAGCTCAAAGTTGGAGTCCCTCTTGGTCTTCTATGCCATACACAATAAGGGAGAAACACCGGTTAAGGTGGTGTATAACTATCATATTTTAATTATTTCAAAAAATAATAATACATTTGGGGCTTATATCCCACCACCGCTGCTATGTAAGCTCACATATTGGCCTTGTTCTGGAGACTCATAAATAAATCTCAAAAGAGATCAGCCAGCAGCAAAAGTTTCTCAGATATTTGTTCCTGGCTGCAACCTGTGGAACAATCTCTGGAGTGGGTCAGGCCAGTGCCCGCCCCACAAAAGCCCCAGCAGCTGCTCCCACATCCCAAAGCCGCTGCTATGCTTCTGGCCATAATGCCCAGTTAAAGATTCTAGAATCTCTAATACAAAATCTTCAAACTGTACAACATTGACATACCAATAGTAGGCATCAGATTGGATGGATGTAATGTTGAAGCCACCAATCTTGAATAACAAAAACATTAACACAAAAAAGGTTAACACGCAAAAACTTAGTAAAGCCTCAGACAAGGACTAAGTGTCCCCATGATGAGATGACCACAGTTTTCTTCTATGGAAATACTTGTTATCATTCCACTAGTCATTTAGTGGGAACAAGTGGTATAAAATAACTTATTTTGGGCTGACTCCGGGTTAGGAGGTTTGAGAAAATGGAGCCAATGGTGGAGGGAACGTCACGGTGGTGGTGGGTAATGGGACTGGTGTTGGGATATTGAATTCCTATAACAAATCATCATGAACAACTGTTTAAAACACAGTATTTAAATAAAGGGGGGGAATAAAGGAAATGACAAAATAAAGGAAATGACAAAAAATATACATTTGACTACAAATGCACTTCATATAAAAGTTTAAAACAGTAAGTAGGCAGAGTAGTTTGTTTATAGGTACCAGTATATATATAAGAAATAATGTTAAAAAATAAATAAAGAGAGAGAGAGAGACAGAGAGCGACAGAGAGACAGAGACTCAGAAATAAAGCTCCCAGAAGAGAGAAACACAGGCCTCACACATGAGTGAATTTGCTGTAGTCTAAATTTTAGAATTTCTGGAGCGACCTCTCATACTCAACACCACTGATATATCTAAAGTAGCACACATTTGACTGGCTATAACAAACATATTAATAACCTCTCATACAAGGGCTTAATTGCTCCAGGATGAAATACAACATTCTTTACACACTTTCCTCTAAGGAAACATTATTGGACCTGTTTTAGCAGATTATTCAGAATAAGCAATGAAAAATTAATGGTTTTGTTTCTGCTTTGGGGGTACATTTTAGGATTTGGGTTGGAAATATTTGAAATATGCTGGTTGGAGGGTGCAATGGTGGTGGGATTGGTGATCAAATATTAAATAAAATGAATTGTTGTAAAAAGCTTTATAAAAATAAAATAAAACTTAGAGAGAATATCTGTTTTGTTGTTGTTGTGTTTAATTCCCAAATTACGCTAGAGGTGCTCAGGGGCCACTTCTAGCAATTCTCAGTAAACCTGGTACCTCAATGGGAGGTCTGAAGATTATATTGTGACTTGTGGTCTTCAGCATTACTAATTACCTGACAGCCCCAGAAGTACCTGATGCCCTCCAGGACCTGGAGATCTTCAGTAGACTTATGGTGCAGAGAAATAAATTGTGTTTGGCCACATGTAAGGCCTTGTCCTGAGCCCTCAGGTTCCAATGTCCATACTTTTGGTCTTTTTTGTGTGTGTGTCCAGGGCACACCCAATGGTGAGCAGGGCTTATTCCAAGCTCTGCACTCAGGGCTTACTACAGTGGGACTCTGAAGACCATTTATGGTACTGGGAATCAAACCCAGTCGGCCTCATTCAAAGAAAGCACCCTGCCCACTACTATCACCCTGGTACCCAATGTCCATTTTTTTTTTTTTGCTTTTTGGGTCACACCTGGTGACACACAGGGGTTACTCCTGGCTCTGCACTCAAGAATTAAGTCCTGGCGGTGCTCAGGGGACCATATGGGATGCTGGGGATCGAACCCAGGTCAGCCGCATGCAAGGCAAACGCCCTCCCTGCTGTGCTATCGCTCCAGCCCCACCACTGTCCATTTTTTAAGGTGATCTGCTAAAAGCAGTAAAATACTTTTTAGTTTGACTGGTATAGCTGGAGGTTCATGAGAAAATTCTGAAACAAAGTTCCTAAATCAGTAAAAAAATAAGCAATTGGAAATAGCAGGGGTGTATTTTGAAAAATTTAACTAAGTTTTAAAAATGAAATGAATGAAACAGAATTAAAGTATTGGAGGATTGGAGCAATAACACAGCAGTTAGAGCATTTGCCTTGCACGTGGCCGACCCAGGTTCGATTCCTTCGTCCTTCTCAGAGAGCCCGGCAAGCTACTAAGAGTATCCTGCCCTCATGGCAGAGCCTGGGAAGCTACCCATGGAGTATTGATTGGATATGCCAAAAGCAGTAACAACACGTCTCACAAAAGAGACATTACTGGTGCCCACTCTCAGGCAAATCGATGAAGAACAGGACGACAGTACTACGACAGTGCTAAAGTATTGAAGGGCAATTTTCATAATACTGATAAGTTCTTATCATCCTATGTCTATAAGCATGATGTTTCAATGTACCTTAATTTCTTACTGGGAAGTACTTTGAATAATTTTGAAATTTACCATGCTGAAGAGTGATTCTAGTTTTTGAGATTTTGTGGTATAAGTCAGGCAAATTTTGTAAATGAGCATTTGAACCACAGAGTTTAGAAATAGACATCAAAGGGTCTGCAATTACATTAACTGATATAGTAACCATTAGCCACATGTGACTATTTACATTTAAATCAGTTATAATGAAACTGAATTAAATATTCAGCTTCTTAGTTACACAAGATTCTTTTCATGTTCTATATAACCACATATTGAGAGTGGTTAGTATTTTGGAGAGTACACATGTGAATTACTTTTACAATTTTAAATGCTCTATTAGGGAGACCACCTGTAGATAACTCTCATGCATTCACCAGTATGTTAAACCTATCCTGATTCATCTAGTCATAGGACTAGAAAAATAAAATTTTTTAATATCTCATATACAAAACTAAAATACTAAAATCTAATGTTTTAATAGCACATCTAATCTGATCATTCTGACCATTTTATTGCCATTAAATTTGCATGATTTCTTAACTTTTCATCATATAATGCTTTAGATTTAAAATTATAGTTTCATGTGGATGAAAAACTTACTACTTCGTTTTGCTTTCCAGAATTTTCAAAGTTCTGGTGAGGTTGTATTTATAGGAAATCCTTCATTAGAGTTCTTAATATTACACCCGTTGTTATTCCAAGTTGACACATATATGAAACACAAAAACATGGAAAGATAGATACTGATTTAGCCTGATTTTGCAAATGTGTGATTCTTCCTCTATATGTATCTGCTTTATTAACAGACCATGTTTTAGATAACTATCATTTGATTAAAAACAGGGAAGAATTTATTTTTGATACTTATAAGCATCATACTTATTACATCATTATTCTTAAAAATCACAAAAATTGGGGCTGGAGTGATAGCACAGAGGGTAGGGCATTTGCCTTGCACGTGGCTGACCCAAATTTGATTCCCAGCATCCCATATCTGAGCACCGCCAGGAGTAAGTCTTGAGTGCAGAGCCAGGAGTAACCCCTGTGCACTCACAGGTGTGACCCAAAAAAGCAAAAAAAAAAAAAAAAATTAAGCCAAAAACCAAAGTTTTAAATCCTAGCTTTGGTAATAGCTGACTTCCTAACTGGAACTGTCTTCAAATATGTTTGATAATTTGTCTTTCATGAAACCAAAATTATTGTGCCTCAGTTGTCTTTGTTCATGGAGGAATTATGACAATAGTGTTAGGATAAATGCCTGTTCTTTAAAATGTATTAGGAAATAGAAATACTAATTTTTAATATTCTGTTTTCCCAAATTCATAGCATCATATACAACATCACTATTTGGCACAGTATTAACACATAGCAACAATACCATATTTTAAACAAATAATAAATAAATGGATAATTAAAGCATAAGTAATGGTTTGAATAGTCAAATTAAATAATGCAAATACTGAAAAGATTTTATATATTATCCATACATAATTTTTGGATTTCTAAAATATAAATAAAAATATAAAGTATGTACAACATAGAAAACATAAAATCATATTTTATTGATTTAGAATTTACCTTTGTGCATAAAGTGCTTTATGTAGCATATTTATTATATTATGTTGTATAAATGTAAAGTTATATTTAAGTTCAGAAATTTTATCGATGAATGCATTCAACTTAATCAGACTTTTGTACGAACATATTGTGTAACCTTGGACAAGTAACCTAGTACTTTGAAAGCATTTGGGCTTGCAAACCACAGCTTGAAGAAAGGAACTTCAAATTAATCTCTGCCATAATTTTGTTAGTTCCTTTGTTCCTTTTTTTGCAGAGAGGGACTTTCCTGAGTCCATTAAAAAGTAAAAGCCCAACCCCACTACTTTCACCACTTCTCTAATCAATATTTAACTCTACATTCAAGAGCATGTATCAGTAGTTATTTTAAAATATCCATTTATCATTAATCATTAAAATGGAACAATATCAAGCATTAATGAGATGAGGAAATTCAGAAGAAATATCTTTCTCCTAATATCCAGTTTCTGTTTATAGCTACCCTGTGGTAAATCCTCTGTGCTGTGGTAAATCTTCATGTCTGCTGCTTTTAGCTCTATAGATTTACTGACAGTGATACAATAGACCTGTCTCTGATCTTGCTCTAAAGTAAGGGTGGGAAAGTTAATATAAAATTCATTTTATTTCCTGTGGCTTAGTGAAGGAAAATAAGCCAGCTTAAAATCACAATCAGTTCAGAATTCTATATCCAAGAACATGTTTAGTGATTATTAAAAATAATTTCTCAGATCTTGGCCATGTAGTTACTATATCATAATCTAATAGTTCCAAACTTTTATCAGTGATTTGCTCAGTATTGCAAGTTAACCTCATTGCAAAATTTGTACTAATATACCTAATGCACACAATTGAAAGTTAAAATTCTCATATTATATCTTAACCTGGACTGGAGCGATGGCACAGCAGGTAGGGCTTGCATGCAGCTGACCCAGGTTCAATTCCTCCATCCCTCTTGGAGAACCCGGAAAACTACTAAGAGTATCCCGCCCACATGACAGAGCCTGGCAAGCTACCCGTGGCGTATTTGAGATGGCAAAAACAGCAACAAGTGTCACAATGAAGATGTTACTGGTGCCCTCTCGAGAAAATCGATGAGCAATGGGATGACAGTGATACAGTGATATATAGTATATTCTATTTCACTTTTGTTAGTTTTCTCATTTTATTTTTGTAAATTTGTTCACAATAAGTGATTACATTTAATATCTGAACACCAATCCAACCAACATTATACCTTCCCACCACCATATTTCAAATATTTCCATCCCAAACTCAAAACTCTGCCCTCAAAGGAGAATCAAAATATATTTTGCATTGCTTCTTATGAAAAATCTGCTAAAAATTATCCAAAAAAGTACCTTACAAGAAAGTGTGCGACGATTGTTGTATTTCAGTACAGAGTCACTAATCCCTTCTATAAGAGATTATTAGCATGTTAAAGTTTGAGTCTTGTGTGCTCATTTATCTATATATCTAGATATACTAACTCATATTTCCCCCTAAGATTGGTTGCCATCTATTTTAACCCCATTAGATGTGGTTTGCTACACTTGGTATATCAGTGGTGTAAAGTATTAGATGGCATGTGGCCCCAAATGTGGCCACAAGCTCCAGGAATTCTAAGATTGAAAATATGGTTATACAGCAGATTCACTCATGGGTAAGGCTCATCCAAGCCTGTAGAGAGCAGTCATTGAGCATGGCAGTGACCAAGTTCTGGAGGTTTGCAAGTTCTAGGCTCACTGGGGTGGGAGGGGAACTCACCTACCCAACTTCGGGTTGCCCCAGGTAAGACAGCCTGGTGTGGGGTCTGGAGACATCTCTGTGGCATTTCATTCTGTGCTCTATTCTGTTAGATTTATTGCTGAATCTCTGGATCATGGCCGTTAATGAGATTATATGGCATGTTTTCTTATTTTACATAGTAAAATCTACAACATTATCTAAACAGTTTGTGTGAGTATATAGCAGTTAACAGAGGAGTCAAAAGCATTTCTTTAACATTTCCCAATTTTATTAGGTTTTCCTGATCCTTTAAAAGGATGTTGACAGAAAAAAAAAGTCACCTCATCCATCTTAAAGAATCTCAGGTTAATTTTGCTTTCTACATTCTTAATAAATTTTCGTTTTATGTTCAGTATATGCTAGCTTCTATGCCATGCACTTAGATTTTATTTTTTGTATGATCTTGAAAGCGGTTTGACAAGTTAGGCATATGCTATTCTACTTCGTTGTTGAAAATCTGAATCTTAGATTAGATAGAAGGTCAAAAGCCATGCAGTTTAAAGGTGTCATCAGTTACATTTAAATTCTGTCAATCACTGACCATAAATTATTTTAAAAATCCCTATTCAAGTTTCATATAAAAGAAGAAATAAATTATAAAGACAAAGTGTGAATGGAGTGGGAATGGTGGTTTATGACAGATAATATGTGCACTCACTAGTCTTATATTAATTAGGAGCCTGCATTTAGTAAATAAGAAATAAATATATTCATATGTTTTTTGAAATATTTATATAATCAATATCATTGTTAAACAAGTCAATTTGAGTTTTAGGTTACAGCGTTCTTTACATTTACTGCATCATTTTTTTGACTTTTTAAAATAAAATAATTGGTCCTCTTCCCCCTTGAAGGAAACAGCCTAAGACAGAACATATTTGTTCATGTGCTTATTTTGTAAGTGTATATGTCTATATGTGGATCCTGGGAAAGAATTCAGGGCTTCACATTTGGAGGCAAGTTCACTACTACTGAGACCTATTTCCTATGCTGGTATTTTTAAACTATTTGGTTTCTACAGATTTTAATTTCATAAATTTGAATATTCCAATGAAAGCTTTAGACAATCCAGAACTATAAAGAAGACAGTGGCTATTACTATATAATTATCACTACACTCTATCCCATTATTTTCACAGTGTTCATACTTATTCTCCTACGCCACATATTTATATTACTGTTCTCGGCATTGTTTAACTATTTAGGCATATATATATACATATCTCTATATAGGTATATGTATATATATGCACAGAGAGAGGCATACTTGCACACATATATTTTAAAGAGAGAGATATAAAAATAGAGGTTAAAGAAAATATAGATAAACTGCTAAGAATTCACGAGCACACTTAGAAATGATCTTGACACATGGAAACATAAGAACAGCTGTGAGACAGTATTAAATAGAGATACTTAATCAGAAGAAATATTTAGAAAATATGCGTTCAACAATTATCCTGAGATAAGATGTTTTATGTAAATTTTTTCATTTATAATTAAACTTTTTTATTATTTTAAAACAAAACAAAAATAGAATAAAAACTTTTTCTGTTTCGAAGGAAGGAGAAATTGAGTATCTTAAGAGTCTTTAACTTAGGAAGTGCTCAATAGAGTACACAAATGGTATCTACTAATTTTATGAAATGGTCATGATACTTCTTGTCATTGCTCATTAGGCTTTAACTGAGTATGCATTAGTCAGGTATCCATCAGTGACTACTTTAATAATCATTAGTTAGTGTTAATTGACTATATTATAGACTGCCTTTAAAAACTGATCTAAATAAGCAGGTCAATAGCTGTGCAATTTGTAAGAAGTTCATACTGGCTCATTAAATCAGGTTCTATGGGTTTAATCAAGCCACAGATGTGGGTCTTAAGATGAGCTTATGAAATGAATCTGGTAAACAGAATTATAATGCACATCCAAAGTCCCTCCTGCTAAAAATATATGTGTTAGAGATTCCAAATAAAGATTTAAATTAATTTCAGTTTGTCATTGAAAAAAGGCGAAAAAGGAAAATACTTTGTGTAAATATGCAGTCAAATTAATGAGGTGATATTCCTGAGAGCAAGAAAAAAGAAACCAGGTACAAGTTGTACTGCAACTTCTATTAACTGGAGCACTTTCATTTCAATGCTAAGCCACTGATGCACAGAGAAGGTTCAGTAAAGTTGCACACAGTGGAACAGTAAACTCATTAGTGGAAGTGTTCTCGGGCAGAACTGTCTCCCTTGCTCCAGGATAGTCCCATTTTCCTTGTTGAACCCAATCATTCTATACCTTTTATTTATTTCATTTTCTCTGATTATTTACACTTTTTACACACTAATTTGGCTTGTTTATAAGTACTCTGGCTACTATAACTCTGTATATATGCCACAGACTTTCATACTAAAGGTATCCAATTTCACAAAGAGACCGAGTTATATTCACACACCTGAAAAGTAGACAAATTGGTGGTACGTGACCAATCCCACCACTGAAACAAGATGAAGTTCAGCAAATGACTGGAGCCGCTATTAGTGGACAAATACAATGAAATGTGTAGAACAATTATTTTAGTTTTAGTTTCTCTGAATTATAGTATTTCAACTGATATCTAGGTTTCTTTTCCATTCTTCCTTCCCTTTCTGCCACCCTTCCTCCTTGCTTCTTCTTTTTTCCTTTTCCTTTTTCTCTACTTCTTTCCTTTTTTTTGTGATGTAAGGGTTTTTTGTTCATACCCAAAAATGTTCAGGGGTTCCTGGTGGTACTGAGAAGACCATGTGATGCCAGGGATAAATTTAGGGGACTGAAACACACAAGAAAAATAATTTACTTCCTGTACTATCTCTCAGACCATTAAAAATCATTTTATTTATTCTAAAATAGAAAGTGTCAATGCTTTTGCTTTATGGATTAAATTTTAAATGGTACCTGGAACTCTGGTGCCCCCTGATCCCTGAAAATCTACCTCTGGAATACCAAGAGCCACAGCTGTGTATGATCTCAGACATACCTCGTGTGTATGTATGTGAACACCACAATCAATATGTAAACACTACAGTCAATAGAAGATGTGCAAGCACTGTACTAAAGAGTGTGATTCCAAGAGAGTGTATGAGTGAGCATCACAGAGGTTCTGCCTAGCAGTCAGAGAGCACTATAATTGGAAGGTGCGTGAACACCATAACCAGAGTTTGATCCCAAGAAAGCACAGACTCACCATACTTAGACGTGTGAGTATCACAGTCATGTGTGCAAACACCAGAACAAAGCATGTGTGTTACCCCTGATCATTGCAACAAGAATAGTAGAATGTTAAAGGGGGGGAAATTAGCAAATTGGCATGCATATTACCACTGAATATGTAAACTGGTACAATTATTTTGTAGAATTTTGCAGCAACAAACAATGTAATAGATGTGCTTACCTTTTCATATGAAACAATGTCTCTAGTACTTTATCATTAAAATATATCCAAACAAAAATAAAAATACAGGAGATTGCTCATTACAGCAATTTATATTCAAGGAGTGAAATTCCACAGGGACAGGTAAATAAACAGCACTATATGCACATTTTTATTCTACCATAAAGTTAGAAAACCAAATGAGAATTATCTCTATAAATTCAAGTGGATTATTATTCTAGGTTATGTGAAGTGAAAACAAGCTCAAATAATTTTATATATGTGCATATATACATTTTATATATACACATATATGTTGGGGCTGGACTGAGCTATCAGGGCGAGCCCATGTATACTGTACCGTACTACGGACAGGAACATAGGGACCCATGAAAATGAGCGAGACTTCTCGTGTGTCCTGACTGGTTTGGATGAAGCTGAACATTTTCCCCCTTCAAGCTGCCTTCAGAAAAATAATTTCAGCATACTGAAAAGAGCTGTTTTTCCTTCTCTCACAGAAGCCTGGCTGGTCTTTGACATGCAGATGGTGTTAGCCAGGCCTGACCTTTGATACTGTAAATTGTTTGTTTGTTTGTTTGTTTTTCTTTTTGGGTCACACCTGGCAATGCACAGAGGTTACTACTGGCTCTGCACTCAGGAATCACCCCTGGCAGTGCTCAGGGGACCATATGGGATGCTGGGAATTGAACCCGGGTTGGCCGCGTGCAAGGCAAACACCCTACCCGCTGTGCTATTGCTCCAGCCCCGATACTGTAAATTGTAGGCTCTGGCCCAGCATAGTCTTTGGGATATAGATTCCAGGTGCCTGAAGAAGGTTTCAGTTTTGGTTTTGTATCCAGGTGCCTGTAGAAGGTTTCAGTTTCGGTTTTGTATCTTTCCCTTCTCAGTTCTGTATTCTTTTCCCGAGGCTATAGGCCTACCCATACAAGGAAACAATATGTTTCCATTGTCTCAATGTTCTCCCTGTAACAATTTTTGATGCCTTTGGTGACGTGACTATATTGCGTCCTTTAGAGCTACCATGATCAAAAAAAGGAGGTCCACGAGGCCCTTTGCCTTTGCTAAGAGCCAGAGCGAGCCTTAGTCCTCCAATCAATGCATTTCTTCCGCGTTCCTATCTCAGCGCCTCCGATTGCAGGAACATTCACGCAACACATATATTCTTTTGTGTAAAGTCCAGAGGTCAAGATATAAAAAAATAGTGTGAAGTTGCTCATTGTACACAGAAATAAATATAAGAAGGATGAACTAGAAATCTTGAAATTGATTATCTATGGTGTGGATAGATACACCCACACCATATCTGGTTGCTTTAGGAATACTAGTATTCTTAAAACAAAAGTAGGTGTATTGTGTTTATCTATAGGTGAGCAACTGTAAATGTGGGTGAATATGTATCTGAAACAATGTAAGGTAGGAGTGTCATTTCTCACAATACAAGCACTTATCATTTTTAAAATAGACATTATGTGATGGTATATTTCTCCTCAGCTGTCAACAGTAAAATGATAACTGGCTTCCCCCCATTGAGTAATTGTGACAATGATAATTCTGTATATTTTGGCAGCAACATCAAAGTTTACAGAAGATTTGGAATCATGGTTGACAGCTAGGGAAGTTAGTAGTCCAAGCCAATAACTATCATTAGGTTATAATCCTAAAACACAGTTCCTTTTAAGTTATATCTGTTGCCTTTTTAAAATTTTATTTTTCTAGTGAATCAAGATAGCTTTATTGAAAGAAATTTAGAGAGATGTGCAGGGAGACAAAGACAGACTGGTGTTCTACAGAGAGCCTGGGCTTCCCCAGAGTGGAAAACACACACACACACACACACACACACACACACACACACACTCCACATATCTGTTGCTTTGATCTCAGGTAGACAATACTGGGAAATAAGTATTCTTTAATTCAATTGTGCAAGTTCCTATATAAAGAACTAGATAACATACATAAAAATGTACAACTCAAAATCTCAAAATTCTAGTCCATCTCCCCATTTATATTTTCAATGTATCTACTTTATTTACTCCCTATCATTTGTTTTGTTTTGGGAATTTTGACATTAGGTAATATATAAGCCATTTCCATAAAATTCTTTCCTAAGGTTTAGTTGTTTAATGTCAAAATACTTTGAATATTTCTATATAAAATATGTTAAGCTCTGTTGCAAGTATTGAGTGGATTTTTGTCTCATCCTATATTTCGACTCTGCTTCCAATTTTCATTGAATGTCCTTCAATACAGAACTTTAGCATGTTTATCAACAAACAGAAATAAAAATATGACTAATTAAATATTCATGATTCAATATTTTCACCTTTAGGAGGGGCTTAGCATAGCATCTGACATATAGTACACAAATGTAATAGGACTTTGAAAATTTTAGAGATAATGTATTTCTGCAACATAGCAAGCAGTTCCTTTAATTATATGCAACTGATACAACTACATGCAACGCTCTTCAAAAATGACAGGAATTTCATATCATTAAAACATATAAAACTCAGGAACTTATATTTTGATATCTCCATGAGTAAACAATCATAGATATTTTAATACTATCCCATGCACAGGTTATTAGATAGAGTTCTGCAATAAAAGAACTGAGTTTACACTGAACTTCAAAGTCTATATCATTCCCTATTTTTAGTACTACCCTTTTATATAACCATCCAGCAAAAGCAAAGCAAGGGATGGAGCAAGTGAAATTAAAGCACTTCAACAACAGCATAAAACATTCTCTGTTAATTTAATCACTGCTCTTATACAACTTTTTAAAAAATGTGATTGTTTTGTTTACATGTATAATAATGGTCTACCCCATTATGTACATCTCCCAGGGCAGAAGAGCAATGCACTCCCAAAGAGGGGAAAACATATTATTCTTTACTACACATAGCACGGACTTATTTTCAGAACTCTAATTTTGAATAAAAGCTAAGGTTTAAAAAGTCATGGTTCAACAGTATAATATTTTAGAAATTTAAAATTTTCTGTCTTATAGTTTTGTTGAAGTCACATATGGTATATTTTATTTCTCTTTGGGCATTTCTCTTTTTTTTTTTTTTTTTCTTTTTGGGTCACACCTGGCGATGCACAAGGGTCACTCCTGGCTCTGCACTCAGGAATTACCCCTGGCGGTGCTCAGGGGACCATATGGGATGCTGGGAATCGAACCCGGGTCGGCCGCGTGCAAGGCAAACGCCCTACCCGCTGTGCTATCACTCCAGCCCCATTTCTCTTCTCGTGGGTAGTATTCAGGAAAGAAAAAATTAGCACTTGTTGAACAAAATTATTCTGACCAGAAGAAAGACAAAGGCTTGAGGTGGAATTTAAACCTTTCTGACCTGTGCTATCATTCTGGATCCTGAGACCTGTGTTTATTTAAATTTATATTATTTGGCAATCTATCTAACAGTAGGTGTAAAAAATGACAGACACAGAATGATTAGACAGATGACAGCATTGCCAAAAATTCCTGAAAGGCAAACCTTTGTTGTTAAGAAATTCAAAACCAACACTTATGTACATGAGTCCATTCCTTCAGTAAGTGCATTCTTACATTGGTCTTAGTTCACATACATGTTTTGATTTTCCTGGAAATATTATTAATCTAATGTATTTCACGATTTTTAAGGGTTCCATATTTTGAAAACATTTTCTCCATTACTGTGATCACTTTGAGAAAGGTAAAATGAAATAAAGAACAGTATCTGTTCTTTGTACAGTTTTATAGTCTTAAATATGACCCCCCCCAAATATTACAATCTATTGGTAATCTCTTTTAGACTTTTAAGCACTCAGTGAAACTAAATTTATTCTTTTATGAAATATTTTAATGGCATCTACTTGTTTCTGGTGGCACGCTAATTTTTTAAATGGTGGATTACTCAAAATATGAATTATGAAATATATTTTGTATTTAAATCTGACTGGACAATCCCATCAACAGAAGCAACGAACATTAACAAATAAGTAACCATTTTTTTCTTGTTGGATTTGATTTGGTTTGGGGGCTACACCTCATACAGCACAGGGAATCACTTCCAGCAGTACTCAGTAAACCAAACAATCCTGAGGATATACCCTGGGCTTACTGCAGACAAAACATGTGCTCCAGCCCTTTGATATCCTCCTTAAAGCAGAATTAAGTATTTTTAGGAGTTATTGAAAAGATTCATAAAGATTCATGTTTTAGAATAAGAGCTACAGAAATTTTTGTCATTATACTGTTCATATTCTAGTTAACTCCCCATATTATTATCAATATGAAAGTACAGCATTTTTATCTCTTAAGTCTTGTAACATACTTTAATATGTAGTAATTATTATAGTTTCTTTTATCAGTTACTATATCTCCTCTTAATAGCATTAATATAATTTGTATAGAAGATATATTACAAGTATTACATATTTGCTAAAAATTATTAGATGAGAGTATCCCCAAAGTATAGTGACAATATGTTGACAAAAGTGAAAAAACAAAGATTAACCATAATGTTTCCTACTACAACAGTTACACTCAAAACCAAACATAACTCTATTTTTTCTTCTAGTAACATTATTCCAGAAGCAACACTGAAGTAGTTCTCCTTCCTCCTCTTCCATTGGATGCAACGACCACGGGCCACAAACACCATTTGTTGCAGTATACACCACCGGGTCATGATGCTCCCTGAAGTTGCACACCTGGTTGTGATGCTTGCACTGTAACTGAGATGCTTAGCAGGGACTTCACATTACAGTTGAGGGGCACATGCATGTGCTTGTTGTGAACTGCATCTCTGACCATCATGGTCTTACAGCTTTAGTTGCAGCACTTCCTGAGAACTGCACACTTCAGCTGTGGTGTTTTTACACACTGTGGCTGTGTTGACGTTCCCAACACCAGAGTCACTGGACCTTACGTGGGGCACGCAGGTGGCATTGGTGATCAAGGTCAGATTCTCACTCTGAAGAAGGCAATTTTTATATTGACCTATCCCTAAACCCCAAAATAGTAATTTTTGAGTGCTTAATACTCAAGCAACATTACGGTGAATCTTTGTTGTTTTAATTTTTGTCAGTAGATTGTCCAGGAACCAGCAGGAACAATCACATATCAAAATATACTGTTTTTGTAAAAGCTACTTAACTTAAATGTCTATGTCAATACTGCACACAAAAAATTGGATACCACTGGTTTCCTTCTCTTTCAATATAGTTCCTAAACAAGTGATGTAATTGGCACATTTTCTATAATTTTTATACTAATTCTATATGCTTTAGGTTACTTTTGGTATCTTAGAAGTTTTTAGAACACATTTGCTATTTTCTGTTTAGTATCTCTAACAAAATTATACAAGCTTCAAAACAGTAACTTGACACATTTAGGAACTTTTTACATACTTACATAACATAGAGATCATAAATTAGATACGGTTTATCCATAGAAATTTACAAGAATATAATGCTGAGTGCTGAGATATTAAATTTAAATAAAACAAATCAAAATAAGTTAATGCAAAGTAGAGAGAATGAGAATAACTGAGGGGTCTGCTGTTTTGTTTTTTAAATTATTAAAAAAATATATAGTAAATCAGGGACCAGAGAGTTAATACTGTACCAGGGCACTTGCTTTGCATGTCTGAAACCCAATTCTATCCCTACCACCCCATATGGTCCTTCCAGCCTTGCCAGGAGTGATCCTTTGATGCAGAGACAAGAGTAAGCCTTGAGTATCACTGGATGTGACCCAAAAAATAAAAAAAAAATGATAAAAAATATAGTAACTCAAATTTAGACTAGATTTTAAGATAAAACAGCAAAATATATTGATAGGATTTGCATATAAACAGAACTACCTTAAAACTAAAAAGGCTATTTTTTTAATCTAGAAAAATTATTTGTTCTCAAGTTTCATTTTAATTCTTTCATATCACAACATTTCCTTCATTTTTAAAAGCCAAATAATATCTCATTTTCCTCCAAGGTTTAACTATTATCAAAGTGATATTGTCTTTCAGATATCTTTAAGAACCCAAGCAATTAATTTTCTGGGTCCATTAAAACTAAGGTAGCTTGAGATTTCACCCCTTCTGCAGGCAGGGTCAGCATCCCTGTGTCAGCAGGAAGCAGCTTTAGAGACAGAACTTCGACTATTCTCCCTTGAAGATTCAAGGTGGTGAAATCTCTAGGTGGGGGACATGATATAGGCAGGTAGGCAGGGAAAGGCCCTCAGCAATGGAACCTAGGTCAACAAGATACTTGGGAAAGAAAACTCTAAGATTGATCCTCCCTGTGGATACAGATAAGACCTTGAGCAGCAGACTCTGAGGAGATTGAATCCTTTCCATGAAAGGAAATTCCTCGAATATCCTAGCATTTGGGGAATGTAGATAGATAGATTATAGGTACATAGGACTGGAGCGAGAGCACAGCGGGTAGGGTGTTTGCCTCCTTCCCTCTCAGAGAACCCCACAAACTACCGAGAGTATCCCGTCTACACGGCAGAGCCTGGAAAGCTCCCCATGACGTATTTGATATGCCAAAATAACAGTAACAACAAGTCTCACAATGGAGACGTTACTGGTGCCCACTTGAGCAAATCGATGGACAATGGGAGGACAGTGCTACAGTGCTATAAATGTAGATGTCATATTTTCTGTATATATCCATTGACTAGAATTTAAATTATTTCCACAATTTAGTTATTGTAACTAAGGCTGCTAAAAATCCAAGGAGATCTCTGAGATGCAGATTTCAATTCCTGACTTGGAATTGAAAGAACATGTAGTAGTTCTGTTTTGAATTAATGAAGCATCATCTGAAGCATCACCAGATTGTTTTTGATACTGGTCACATCATTTTGTTAAAAATAAAGATTTCTTCTAAACTGTTCTTTTGATAATAAAACAAAAATACTTCTGTGGCATAAAATAGTCTTTATAAAGGAAAATAGCATTTTAAAAGGCAGAAATAAAATAATGTGACACATTTTGAAATTTATGTTAGAAAATTTATTCAAATGTACAGAATTTCTTTTTGCACTGTCTGAACCATGAATCATTACATTATGAAATTACAAGTACATCACAGGCATACCGTGAGCCTATTCATCTCACTATAATTCATAGTCCTTCCATCTCCACTTTCAACTAATGTCCATCTCTCAAAGTTAACATTTTATCTTTGGGGGTGGAGAGGGGACATGCAGCAGTACTCATGGCTTACTCCTGGCTCTGTGCTCAGGGATCAGGGAATCACTACTGGCCATACTTAGAAAACATGTAGTACCAGAGATCAAATACACACACACATATACACATGTATACATAAGGACTGGAACAATAGCACAGAGGTTAGGACATTTACCTTGCATGCAGTCAACCTGGGTTCTATTCCTCTGTCCCTCTTGGAGAGCCTGGCAAGCTACTGAGAGTATCCTGCCTGCATGGCAGAACCTAGCAAACTACCCGAGGCATATTTGAGATGTCAAAAACAGTAACAAGTCTCACAATGGAGACGTTACTGGTGCCCACTCCAGCAAATTGATGAAATAGATGCATATATAAAATACACTATTATATAGTAGTGCTGAATACGGAGGATGGTCATGTGCAATGCAAGCATCTTACCCTTGGTATTAGCTCTCTGGCATTTATTTTTGAGTAATTATTTAGTTTATCACCTACTCTCCTAACAACTAAATATTTACATTTTATCACAAATAATAATTTATACTTCAGTTACACTGATTATAATAACATCATTCATTTTTTTCCTATTTTAGAATTTTTCACTATGCCTAACTTTTTGTAGCATAAGTAGCACACAATGAATTTACAGCAACACACAGGATTCATGGATTTATTTTGCTTTTGTGTGTGTGTGTCCATTCAAGGCTTAATTTCAGTTTTGTGCCCATGGGTCATTTGTGGCCATGCTCAGAGGGACCACTGGAATTTAAAGATCAAACCAAATCCAGCAGCATACAACAAAGCTCTCTTACCTGCTGTACTATCTCTCTGACCCCAGCTTTTTAAATCCAGCTAACCTTGAAAGGTTATAAAATTTGATTTTTGATGATATGAGTTAATAGTGTATAATACCATAATGTTCCTGTACTGAACACATTTTTAAATTAAATTTACAAAATTAATTCAGATTTTACCCCTAATACAAAAAACTAAAGATATTTACAATTCTCAACTAAGGTAATTATGGAAAATTCTTGAATGAAGAACTGCACTAATAATGAGGGAAAAAGTTTTTCCAACATACTGAGGGAAAGTTTCATGTATGCATTATTCAATTTAAGAGCTCTGAACATTATAATTCAATTTTTATAGACACAGAGAAATTATCTATGAATTTATAGATTTTGTTTGGGTTTTGATCTCTTTTAAAAACGGATATACGATATACCTCTTTTCAAGCTTGCTAGATCAAATACTATTATAGTGCTGAGTTTTCTGAAGTAACTTTTAAGTACTTAAAAGGAAAATTTTTAATACCTAGTATCACTAGAAATACAAAATAATAAATAATAAACTTGTTTGGGGTGCATGTGAAGAAAGATATTTTTTGCTGAATGACACTTTCTTAGAATAATGTAAGAGG
Organism: Sorex araneus; assembly: GCF_027595985.1. Taxonomy (NCBI): domain Eukaryota; kingdom Metazoa; phylum Chordata; class Mammalia; order Eulipotyphla; family Soricidae; genus Sorex; species Sorex araneus. Next base: position 44,136,990 of record NC_073302.1, on the reverse strand, counting down.
AAGGTCTGAAGACATAATACAGCTTGCAGGTGTAGGGCACTTTCCTTGCATGCAGTTTCAATCCCCAGTATCCCATATGGTAAAAGGAAGAGGAGGAGGAGGAGGAGGAGGAGGAGGAGGAGGAGGAGGAGGAGGAGGGAGAAGAGGAGAAAGAAGAAAGGAAGAAGTGAGTGATCAAGGAAAAAAAAAGGACTTCTCCAGAGTGGAAAAGAAAACAGAGAAAGTAAGATTCATATTCAACAGAAAACACAGGATTCTAAACATGTAGTGATACTGCTTGTGAAAGATAGAAAAAACTCCAGAAACAAAATAAAACTAATAAAAATTAATGCTAAGCTTATTAATAAGCCATCTATTATATTAAACTCCCAAAATATTATAATTTATTCAATAAGAATATTAATTTATTGTTAATATATTAATTGAGCATATTAAATCAATGTAATGTGTCAATTCATCTATTCAGAATATTTCAATAATATATCAATATATCAAATTAATATTGAGTGCTATTAATATGATATGTATTACTTGTACCACAAAACCAGTAACAATAAGTCTCTCAGTGAGAGACGTTACTGGTGCTTGCTCGAACAAATCGATGAGCAATGGGATGACAGTGATACAGTGATTACTTATACTAAAAATAAGAAACATTTAAAAGGGACATCAGATAAATTTTTAGTGAATTGAATAGCTTTCTCTACAGACTGTCTGCAAAAACCAGTTCATATGATAACAACAAAGTTCTTTTTCAGCTTATTTTATTAACATTAACTCTAGCATATAATTATTCACATTATGCCTTTTGATTTTTTGTAAAATACTATACCTCACAATGTTAGAAGTACATTGTGACTATATTGTTGGTGATGTATCCATAAGGAACATGTAAACAGTCTCAGTGCAAATGCATTGCAACATATTTCCTTTACTTACACCAAGCTTTCTCAATAAGTTAATTTATATTTAATACTAAAAAAGTACATTATAATTTCCTATAACTAATCAATGTGGCTTCCATTTTTATTCCCAACTGCTGATTTGTCATATAACTTCATAACAAACTTCCAGCCCAAAGATAACTGGAATGAGCTCTTGACTTCAAAGTCAAAATTTTAAAAGTAGCTCCGATTATAATAATAAATACAGGATTTTTTTCTAAATACAGTATATATCTAACCAAATATATATATACTTGGTTATATATATTTATGTATATAATACAGACTTCATGGTATTCAGGATATTTCAGACCCCTGCCCAACATTGGGAAAAAATTAGTAACTTTCCTCTTTGCCAAGTCTGCTGTCTGATGAAATGGCTCAAGAAAAGTTGGACCAGATGGGCCAGCTAAATGCCCAGATGCCATCTCTGATATGACACATTTTAGAGCTTTGCAATTGGAAGCATCATCTGGCAACATTAATCTATGAACATAGTACAAGGCTGGAAATTCTAGATATCACAGGGAAAAAAATGTTAGAGCTAAGTGGATTGAAGACAATAAGAGTAAATTAAAAAAAAATCCAATAAAACTTGTGGGACTCAAAAGGGATTAAGGAAGCACAAAAAGAAAAACTTGTAATTATTAGGCCATTATGTCTTTTTATTCTTCATGATGGGTGATATGATTGAAGCCAGCGCCTCACTTATGTATGGCATGTGCTCTGCCACCTAGTCATACACTCAGACCATAGGACAGGACCACTTGTAGGTAAATTACCAAACATTTTCAGTCAACCTTATGGTCCAAGTACACACAGGATATAACTACTCATGGAGAAATTCAGTCCTGCATTACTGCCTACATAATGTGTGCGGACTGAACAGAGAAAAATACCTGTTGTGGTTGTTTATTGTTGCTGCTCCTGCTATTGTTTTAATGACCAATCCTAATGACAATTCCTAATACCATCTGAGTCAATGCATTAATTATTATATATTTTTAAAGGCCAAAATATAATGTGCATGATATGCCCTATAAAAACTGTCTGCTAGACCATGAGTTGGGTCATATTCTGGAGCAAATAACTATTTCCTAAACAGTATCTAGAATAATTGATATGCAGCTTGAGTACAAGGTCTAGTACTACTAGGAAAACATAGTAACAGGGGTCTAGAAATAAAACCTAATGCTGAGACAATACTGTTGGAAATCATATATTTATATTTATATATTATATACTGTTTGTAAAAACACATATACCAACATATGAAATCCACTGATTAATATTAAATTTGTAAAATTAACCAAGCTATGCTCTTTAACATATTCATTATAAATCATACCTAAGTTTTAATTATATTTAACCAAAATGCATCACCTATGAAATAAGCCATAAAGGGTAACTTTTTTAGGTCTTTACTTTGGGCAACACTAACTAGTGTTTAGAAAGGGGTTAGATACCAAAAATGTGTGCCTGAGTTCACATATTCAACTGGAAAAACTGACATTTCTAAAATACCACAATGCACACATCACCGCCTCTATTTATGTAGAGTCGTTTTTAATTTAGCTCTCCCTAACACAAATAACCTTGGAACAAAAAATTATCAGAAAGACACCATAGGCGCCAATTCAAACAAATAAGGCAAAAATGAGCTCACAAAATGTGTAAAGTCAACCAAAGAAGGTGAACAACAAAGATGAACTTGACACATGCCTTTCTAGTTGTCAAGAAAGTGGAAACACTGAAAGCTTGTAGGTGAGACAGTTCTCTAAACACGCAGGCTAATTTACCATCTCCATTCTAATGCATTACAATCTGGGAAGCAGATAAAAATTGTGAAACAAAAATTCACATAAAGAAGTTTATATGAGAGACAGTTAAAAGCGGTGGAGCCCAGCCTTGCATACACAAGTCTCCAATTTTGGTGCTCAACAACACATGATCCCAAGACCAGCTTTTTGGCACTTGTAGTCCTAAGCACAGCCAGGCTTGAGCACTAAAGCAGTGCCAGGCCGAGACATGCACCCCATGGCAGTTATGCCAGACTTTGTCCCGTAGGCCCATCAAGAAAGAGGTCTTTATATTTATTTTTATTTTTTTTAACTTTCTATTGAATCACTGTGAGATAGACCCTAACAAAGCTGTTTCTGATTTGGACTTCAGTCATACAGTATTTCAACACCCACCTCTACACCAGTATACATTTCCCAGCACCATTGTCCCCAGGTTCCCTCCCATCACTCCCACCCGCTCTATGGCAGGTATTTTTTCCTCTCTCTCTCTCTCTCTCTCTCTCTCTCTCTGTCTCTCTCTCCCCTCCCCCCCTTTCCTTTTGGGCAATGTGGTTTGCAATACTGATGCTGAAAGGTTATCAAGAATAATCTTTTACCTACTTTTAACACTCAGATCTTGTCCAGTGTGATTATTCCCAGTTTTTTGGGGAATTCCCAATAATAATTCCCAATTGGATCATTCCCAATAATAATTCCCTTATTATTGTCAAACTGGTCTTTTCTCTATCTTACCTACCATCAGTCCCAAATACACTTCTGGTTAGTTCTAAACATTGAAGAGGTCTCTCTCTACTTTTAAAAGTTATTTGTAAACTATAATAATATTATTTCAGTTTACAATATTACCTGAAAATAAACCTGTCAACAAATATTAAGAAATATTGTGCTAAGGGCATTTTGATATTCACCTGGGACACATGAATGCACACCATATAACCTTTATCAAGTTACTTAATACTTTGACTCATCATTTTCATTTATTTAAAATGTAAAGAGTTGAGCTATAAAGGTAGTACAGGGGCTAAGGCACATGCTTTGGATGTATTCAACCCTGCTCAATCCTCATGACTAAAGATCCCTTGAGCACTGACTAGAGTTAGCCCGGATCATATTGTTAGGAGTAGCCCCTGTACACACATATCCAAACTCAAAGTAAATGAATCAGTAAAATGTAAGATGAGCTTATTAAAAGAGAGAAGACAAAATAAGCAAAATGTTAGTAATCATTACCACTATCAATAGGGTCAAATTGGTTTTTGATAATCTAACAAAAATTTATGCTGTAAAAGTTTATAAAAAAAGTGGCAGATTAGGGGCCGGAGCGATAGCACAGCGGGTAGGGCGTTTGCCTTGCACGCGGCCGACCCGGGTTCGATCACCGGCATCCCATATGGTCCCCCAAGCACCGCCAGGTGTAATTCCTGAGTGCAAAGCCAGGAGTAACCCCTGAGCATCGCTGGGTGTGACCCAAAAAGCAAAAAAAAAAAAAAAAAAAAAAAAAAGTGGCAGATTATACTTTAGAATTTATACTAGAATATATATATTTAATAATATATATTAGACTTCATATAGAGACTATATGTTAGAAAACTCTTTAAATCAATATTTTATATAAATAAAATATGTTAGTTATCCTATATCATGAGAAAATAATGTATATTATCTTGACAAATACTTTAGCATTACAGGATAGATATGATAAAATATATTATAGCAATTAACTACTATTACAAAAAAACTTCTGTAATGGTTATTAATAAAAGATGATTAATTTATTTTTTAAAAATTGTACATGTTATATTTTATATTCTATTAAAAAAAGATTTTGGATATTTTCAATAAGTACCTAAAATGTATAAGGAAACTTTCCTCTCCCAGGTACACATATGTCCTAGTGCATTAAGAAATCCTGAACAGGGAATTGATACTGGAAGTGACTATATAACCACCAGTTAAGTTTTTGTTCTGATAACGAGTTGAATAACAAATATGTAACAAAAGTATGAATAGACGCGTAAGAATCTAGTTGCTCACTGTTGACTGTAGATGAGCAAAATATAAAGACACAAAATTAGTTAAGATTCCACGTAATATTGAGAGAGAAGTTTTTCATAATATTGTAGGAAGATAAGAATTTCTCACTAAAATTCCAAGAGTGCCAAGACTCATATTCAAAGGAGGAAAAGGACAAATGGAAGCTGAAATTACCTAGGAATATAAAAAAATGAAAAATAAACATTAAATTTTCAATTACAAATGCATTTTTCTCTGATTCTGTCTTTGCTTTCTATTTATGTATATATTTTCTCTATAAAATTATTTCTAATAGAACAAGGTGGGAATTACTTTCTCATTTATATTATAAAATTAATATTTCCCCTCGGAAATAAACCAAACAGAAACTCTCATTTCTGAAGAAATTGTGATAAAATCTTTAACATTGTCACTGATGTTTAAAGACCTTTTAAAAACATGTTAATGCATGATTATTTATTGTTTTACTTAATTAAACAATTTCTAAACCCTGTGTCTTACAATATTTTGATGACAGAGTTTCATGCATACAATCTGTCAATACCACACCATCCACCTGTGTCAACTTCCATCCACCATTGTCTCCACCAGATCTCCCCTTCCTCCATGTGATGAGCTCAGGTTCTGTGTTCTTGGCACATTGGTTATTCTTTCTGTTTATTTAAGTTCCATATATGAGAGAGGTCATTTTGAATCTGCTCTGGCTTTTTGCTTAGGGATCACTCCTGGTTGTGTTTCAGGAAATATAAATAGTGCCAGGGATCTAGGTAGGGTTGGCCACACTCAAGACAAGCATACTATCTCTTAAGGATTAATTAACTGAAAGTGGTAGAGCTTTCTGTTATAATTCCTGGGGGGAAATAGAATGAGATTTAGTTGAGTTAAAGGCAGTGTAGAAAAAATTAAACTTTAGCAATGAAAATTGAATTCTTAGATTTATTCTCCTTTCATCACTGTATCACTGTATCACTGTCATCCCGTTGCTCATGGATTTGCTCGAGCTGGCACCAATAACATCTCCATAATATATATATGTATATATATACATACACATATATATTATATATATGAAGGAGAAATCTGAGTAATGACTTAGAAGGCCAGACAGTAGGTGCTCTTGTGTGAAGTCATGGTAATATAACTAAATCTAAATAATCCTGGGCACTGAGGAGCAAATTTGAAATATACATACTCAGCTATGCAAAATAGGTTATATAAAGGTTAAGGAGTGTTTTGCATTGCAAGCATTCAAGTTACTCAGTATATTTGGGAACAAAATGCCACCCTAGAGAAAACATTTAATATCCCCAAGCCATAAAACCAGAAAGACGGAGAAGTCATTGAACATTTGAAAGGAATAAAAAAGTGGTAAAATGCTACCTCATATGCAACAAACTAAAATGAATTTTTAAGGACTTTGCTAAAACTTAAGCAAAGGTGGTGGTTGGCAATGAAATCAGGCAAGAAAGTAAAAATTGTTACCAAAAGATATAGAAACTGAAACTAATTATACACATATATGTAAATAGCCACAGTATCTTATAATATATAGTTTACATTATTGAGTATCAAACATAGTTAATATGTCATATATCTTTACTCTATATTCTATATAGTATAGCATAACATATCCACTAAATATCAAACTGGTCATAAAAATGCAGCATGATTATAGACTTTATAACATTTTCTTTGGAAATAAAATATGTACCTGTATTTCTTAATCACATTATGTGTTATTTTTATTGTTGTCATTTTAGGGTCACATCTGGCAGGGCTCAGGGGTCACTCCTAGATATCAGTTGGAATTCAGTGCCAGTAGCATTTGGGGACCATCCAGCCCCACGATTAAAGCTCCTCCACGACACTAAGGATGCTTTTAGACCACTGATCTACCTCCCTGATTCAGATCCTGTACATATTGACATATCTTTAAATTTCAATACTAAAAAATGTCTGTACCTGGCAGCACTTCAGGGAACCACAGATTGAGATTGAGCCCAGGTTGGCTATATGTAAGGCAAGTACCACACCAATTACATAATTTCTCTGGATCCACTTCCCATATTTTTGTTAAACAATTTCATATATTCTTAACCCTGGTCATGTATAGAATAGTAACTTATACATAGTATATGTTGGGTTGGAAAAATGATAAATTTAACTTAGAAAAAAACAAAGAGTCATCAATCTGATTTTGTGTAGGAGGCAGCTCTTTTTCTAAAATCTGAGATAAAAGCATAGAACACAATCCCACAAGGTACTTAGGAATCATTGATTTATGATATTTAATAATAACTCCTGACAAAGATAAGATCAGGGAAAGAATATTCATGAAACAGAATATTTCACAGAAAATTTAAACCAGTCTAAAATTAAATTAATATTTAGCATCTAATTAAAAATACTCATTGATGAAAGAGTATCTTTACAGTATATGGTACTGGAAAATCAGGATGTTACCCAAACAATGACAACACTAAATCGAAAGATCTTGTTATCTCTGTGTACAGCAATATATTCACAATAGATAAAACATGGAATCAATCTAAAATGCCCACTGAGAGATTAATGAAAAATGAAGCTGTGACATATATTCACAATGGAACTGCTATTTGCTCAAAAATAAAATTATGCCTTTTGAGATAAAAAAAATAGATGGATTGTGAAGTGATGAAACTAAGTGAAGTAAGGAAATGACAAGTATCTGATTGCTCCATTTTTAGGTAAAATGTAAATCAGTATAAATGAACTCACATAAAACAAGGTAAATTCTCAGCTATCACTGAGAAAGGGGTGTGGTCAGAAGTGAATTTTTAATAATGGAATGATTTGGGGCCTCCTTTATCCATTTCCACGAGTTTTCGTAATAAAAATGGAGTATATAAAAAGAACAGTGGCACTAAACCTCATGAAAGAGACAGCAAAACCAAATAAGGTATAGGTTTAAAATAAAGCACAGAGCTACTACTTGAGGAAATCCTAGTGGTACCCAGAAATACTAGAAATTGTATCATTAAAGATTAGGTTTCTCAAGAAAACATGTAAGAAATCTTAAGACAAAGAATAAGATGATCTTATTGACAGCAATCTTTCTCAACCCTTTGCATATTAACATCACCTTACAAGACATTATGTTTTTTCCAGACTCAGAAAACTAGAATTTTCTAAATTTTTATGCTGTAACAACTTATATCAAAATAAGGCTGCTTTTATGGCTATATATTTTTTATTATCACACTTAGAATGTCAAAGAAAAATAAATTACAGTATCTCAACATCCACACCTCCACAAAACAAAAAAAAATCTACGCCAGTTTTAATATATAATTATCCCATCTGATGTTTACTTTGAGAGAGAGGGAAAAAAAAAAAGCTATTTTAGAATTCTTATGGCTAGAGGGAATTCAATGCACACCTAATGCTTATTGCTTATTAACTGTTTTTTTGAAACATTTAAAAAAATATCAGAGAAGTGGAATATAATTGCAACTATAAAATAATTTTAACATTTTATGTACTGAAAATAAGTAGGCTATTAAGTACAACATCAAAGTTTTGAGGTAAAAGTTTCACATTATGAAGAGTCCTACAGACATTTTTTAAAAAGGCCACCTAAACAATGCCTAGGGGGCTCAGTTTGTCAAGAGCATGTAGTACCTGGGATCAAACTCAGGGTCTCACACTTACCATGCATGTGCTCTACCACTCAAGCTATTTTGCTGGCTACATAATTTTTAAAATAATTATTTTTAAGTAGTATGAGATATTAATAATGATATTTCATATCATATTATAAAATATGCATCACCTGTATAGCAAAATAATAATTTCCTATTAGCTACTTAAAACCATCCCTAAGATGATAGGTGATTTATGTGTCCAGTTTACTTAGGAATAATCAAAATGCATTGCACATTATAGTTTTGATAAGAGCTATGGCTTGCCTAAAATGAGAAGTCAAAGTTAATTAGTAATTTCCTCTTATAAAATAAATTTTATATTTTTGCATAATCAATCACTTCTAAAATACTATAATATGGGAGTAAATAATATCATGACCCTAAAGTCATATTAAATCTCTGCACACCCACTTAAATAGCTAAGCTTATACTATTCTATAGTTGAGAAAATTTGAGCACACTGCATTTTAGATTCCTTATCAGAAAAAAGTGTATGAGAATCAAAATCACCACAGTAAATAGGAGGATATGGGTTAATAGTTAAAGTGGTCTAGAAGCACAAGTATGGATACAATTTCATAGCAATAGCACAGCCAGTAGGGTATTTGCTTTGCACCTGTCCAACCCAGGTTCGATTTCTCCATCCCTCTCGGAGATCTCAGTAGCAAGCTACCGAGAGTATCTCGCCAGCACAGCAGAGCCTGGCAAGCTACCTATGGCATATTCGATATGCCAAAAACAGTAACAAGTCTCACAATGGAGACGTTACTGGTTTCCACTCGAGCAAATTGATAAACAATGGCATGACAGTGCTACAGTGCTACAGATTAAGTTCACCATTTGAGGGGATATATTGCTGCCTACAAGTCAACCTGTATCTGCCGGTAAAGTGTATCAGCAGCCTGACAGTGCCTTCAGGCTTCCTGGCACCCCCAAATTGCCACTATGCCTTTGGCCAGGCCCCAACAACTTGGGACCAAGTTTATCAAGAAATTAAAGGACCAAAAGTCAGATAAGTGGGAACCATGCCCATAAACCACCTCTGGCTCAGTTATACAAGCTCATTTATTGGCCTTATTTGAGAGACCTATAGATAAATCTCAAACGAGATCAAAGCCACAGATCAAAAGCTCGTACCCTCACGTGGCTAAACACACCAGGGTAAATCGGAAGTGGGAAGGTTGGCCTGGGCCTGCTCAAGTAGAGCCTCTGGCAGCCACTTGCTTCCACAATGCAAAATCGTCACTATACCCCTGGCCTGACTCCACTGTCTCAGAATAGCCCTCACCAAGATAAAATCTGTTGAAAATTTTGGTATGCAGGTTTTGTAACTGAAATCTCCAGGCTTTCTTGGAGTTGGGATGGGCTAACTCCCCCCACCTCCCTGTACTTCTGGAAGCCTCGGCAGTCACATCCACACCCCAAATCTGCCACCCAATTGAAAAGCTACTCCACCGTTATTATCCCAATAAAAATACTGAATGCCCTGAACAAACACCATGACCTCTTAGCACCTGTATTGTAAGTCATAATGCATAAAAGGGAAAGAAAAGAGAGCAAGAAGGAATGTGCCTCCCATAGAGAGAGGCCGGTGGTAGGAAGTTAAGGGTTGGAGGATGGTGGTGAAGAGACAGAGGATATTTGTGGTGGGAAATGTACATAGGTGGATATATGGGTGCTGGATAACTGTGAGACTAAAACCCAATTATAAACAGCTTTGTAATGATCTATCTCACAGATATCTAATTTAAAAAAATTTAAAGTAGTGTGGAGTCCATGCCCAGTTCAATCAGCTTAATTGACAGCCGAATAAATAGCAGTATTACTACATTAAAAAAATTACCTCTTGAATTCTGGTGTGTATCATAGAATATCTTAGAACCTACTTCTCCCTGTGGGAGAAAGTAGCATGCTACTGAGAGTTTCCTGCCCAAATGAGACAGCCTAGCAAGCTTCCCATGGTGTATTCATATGCTAAAGCCAGTCACAAGCTGGATCTCATTCCCCTGACCCTGAAAGAGCCTCCAATGAGGCACCATTAGGAAGGCCGAATGGAGAGAGCTTCTAAAATCTCAGGGATAGGACGAACAGAGAAGTTACTTAGCCCGCTCATGAAATGGACTATCTACGAGATTTCGTGATCGTGATTATAGAATATAATCTTATAGTAATTCATTGATTTGTTTGTTATGCATGTCACATCCAGCAGTGCTCAGGGCTACACTTCTGACAAAACTTTTGCTTAGGTATCATTCCTAGTAAAACTTGGGGTAGCATCCAGATGCCAGAGATCAAAGGCACTTTGGCCATTACAATACAAGTATCCTACCCACTCTACTCTCTTTCTAGCCCTGATTCATCAATTTTTATAGTATAAAGAAGCTAAGAATTCAGCAAAATATAAACAGAAATTGACAGCCAATAAATGCTTTGAATGCTTAGGGTAAGAGTTAAATGTTCTTGGGGCTGGAGCAATGGCACAGTGGGTAGGGCATTTGCCTAGCATGTGGCCGACCCGGGTTTGATTCCCAGGATCCCATATGGTCCCCTGAGCACTGCCAAGAGTAATTTCTGAGTGCAAAGCCAGGAGTATCCCTTGTACAGTGCCAGGTGTGATGCAAAAAGAAAAAAAAAACAAAAAAAGAGTTAAATGTTCTTAAAAAGTTAGATTATGATTAGTTTTTTATTAAAAACCAGTGGATCATTATATATATAAATATATATATATATATATATGTTTTTGTTTAGTTTTTGAGTTTAAGGATTAAATTCATGGCCTCACACATGTAAGGCAATTGCTAGACTGCTGATCCACATCCCTGCCTCTGGGAAAAAAGGTTTTCGTAGGTAGAATAATGAATGATTCTATCATCTCTAAAAGGAAGGGGTGATATTGGAGCTTTAAGTCCTGTAGACCAGGAATTTCCGAGTGTTTCTATATCAGTGCCAGTGTGCAGGCATAAAGATGGTAAAACTCCCCACTACAGACAATAGCAGGTCACGTTGTTCTTTCTAGAGTAAATCTTTCATTGCCCCATGAAATTTTATTTGTTTTAAGGCCACATCTGACAGTGCTCAAGGATTACTCCTGGCTCTGTGTCTCGGGGTCACTTCTGGCGGGTTTTGAGGGACCATATGTAGTGCTGGGTTGGACACATGCAAGATAAACATCCTACCTTTTGTCCTGTTGCTCCAGCCCCTCCCCATAATATTCAACTTGCTTTCTTTTGGGGGCCACACCCAGTGATGCATTTACCGCTGGCTCTCCACTTAGGAATTACTCCTGACAGGCTCTGGGGACCATATGGTGTGCTGGGAATTGAACCCAGGTCAGCTGCATGCAAGCTGCATGCAACCTACCAGCTGTGCCATCACTCCAGCCCCTCAACATTTATTAACTGTTTATTAACCTATTAGAGCTCACGTACTTTGAGAAGCAGTAAACAAGACTGAAAAGCTTGATCTTAAGAAGCTTAGAACCTATTGGGGCAAACTAGAAAATAAGCAGTAGATAAATAGTTACTGGTAGAGTCTAACTGAAAAAAATAAGGGGGGGGCAGCGAGATCTTATGAGTGGAGGAGAGGTCAGTGAGGATAAAGCCTATTCCTGCTCAACTAGAAACTCTAAGTCAGCATACCAGGTTCTAAGTACTGTTTCCATGTAATCTGTCATATACTTAGTTTTTAATATGGTAGTGTTAAAACATGTTTGGTTTTAACATACTTGCTTGTATTCTCTTATATACATTCTCCACCCCTCTCGGAGAACCCAGCAAGCTACCGAAGAGTGTCCGGCCTGCACAGCAGAGCCTGCAAGCTCCCTGTGGCATATATTCGATATGCCAAATACAGTAACAATAACCAGTCTCATTCCCCTGAACCTGAAAGAGCCTCGAATATGGCACCATTTGGAAGGATGAGTGAGGAGAGGCTGCTAAAATCTCAGGGCTGGGATGAAAGGAGATGTTACTGGTGCCCGGTTGAGCAAATCAATGAACAATGGGATGACAGTGATACAGCAACAGTGAAATACATATTACACAAATACACACATATGCATCTATAATATGCGAAGTTTAGAAACTTCACTTGTATAATAATAAATTCAACACTGGAAATGCACCTATATTACATTTATAAAGATATTTTTTATGCTTTTTGTTTGTTTGTTTTTGATCCACATCTGGCATGCTCAGAGCTATCACTTGGCTCTTCACTTAGGAATTACTTCTGCAGAGCTTTAAGTCCTGTAGACCAGGACTTAAAGAGTTAAGTCCTCTGATAAATATATCAGAGGACCATACAAATGCCAGAGAATTAAACCTGGGTCATTTGTGTGCAAGGCAAGTGCACTATCTGCTGTACTATTGCTCTGGCCCCTAAGTATATAAATGTATTATTTAGAGTATTTATTTTCCACTCATTTGAACCTCTAATATGAACTGAGTATCAGGGATTATAAAGTATCAGGGATTATAATAAACGATATTTTATTCCATTTAATCAAATCCTAGTCCAAAATAGTGAAATGAAATCTGAGAATATAGAACAACTCAGCCTATACTTTTTCTATTGCCTGCATTATAAAAATGGTTCTAAAATCAAAAATGGTTGCTAAAAATATTGTATTTTGTGACACACTGAATTCAGAAGGTAAACTAAATTGCATGAAATACATGTGTCAATAAAAGAAGGTTTACTACACTCATCACTTACGTATTGTCAATGGCCAACTGCATACTGCAATGGTAGTAAGTACTTAAAATGAGTATGTCTAACAAATTCTAAAATGCTTAATATCTCATTCTTAAAAGAAAATTTTTGTTAATCCTGCCATCATCTATGGGGGACATAGAGAAAAATAATTTATGATTATTCTACTGCCTTCAATCTTTCTTGCTAGGAAATTCATTACTCTGAATTCTTATTGAATCAAACACAACTCTTTTACAAACTGAATATTAGAGTATTGAATCTTAGTCACTGGGCCATGTTGATATTTCAGTATTTTAAATTTAAATAGCCTATTTGCTGCACTGAAAATTCTTTTAAATAAGAAATTATTCAGAAAAATATCTAAGGACTAAATGGCTTTATTTTAAGGGCTGGGTTGTCACAACCATTTTCCTTTAAAAATAAACCCTTGATTTTTTATTAAAAAGAAAACTAATAGCAGAAACTCAAGTTACAATAATCAGTAAGTTCAAGAGCAATAAAAATTAATCTTTCAACAGAATTAGGTTTAAACTTTGCCAAAATTTATAAATAGATATTGGAAATTACTTGATTAGTCTTATAAAAGAATCCCATTGATAAACCTAAAACAAAATAATAAACATGTCAATTGAATTCAGTTGATCAAAAGAAGGCAACAGATTACATATAAACAAAGCTATATACTGATATTTAATCTCTTTCAATAAGGGAGTATTGAAATTCATATTAACTCATAAGAACTTTAATGATATTATTTTGCTTGTACCTCATTATTACTATTTTAGTTTTACAAAATACATGTTAATATTGAAGAAAACTTCATGAAAATATTCAATAGAAATAAAATTTCTTCAGGTTTACAAGTTTCACATATATCAGTGTAACATATATAAGTACTATATTAGATTTTATTTTATGTAAATTTCATATACAATTAGATGTTTTTATTTTATTATTTTCAAAATATGTTACATATACAAAAGTTATTACTTAAAATTCATTCTACAATTTTTCCTATAACAACTGGAATTGTATATTTATTCTTAAAAATCTATTCTTAATTTAAAAGACTATGATTGTAATCTAAAATAGTTTAATTCTGAAAAGATAATGGTAGAATTAAGTTTATCATATTTAATTTTAAACACATTATTTAAAAATGTCCAATGCTTATAGAATAATAAAATCAGATTGCTTAAAAAGATTTGTTGAACAGCAGCTAAATTTTCCTTCTAGGAAGACAATAAATGGTATCTCAAATTTTACTACCAGAATACACTGTTTTATAAACACTCTATTTTAGTATTTTATGAAGTAAGTTTTTATTTCCATATCTATCTAGCAGTGGCTGGAGAGATAGTGCAGAGAGTTGGAAGCTAGCCTCAAATCAGACTGACACTAAGTTGGATTTCTGGAACTCCACAGGGTACCCTGATCACCACCATGAATAATACCTGAGTGCAGAGCCAGGAGTCAGCCCAGAGTACATCCGAGGGTGGCACCAAAAAAGAAAAAAAAAAGTTAAGTAACTGTTATGCATACCTAGGGGTGGAAAAATAGTGTATTTTGAAGTAAAGCTTTTGTCTTATTTGAAGATCTGTACAAATCCACCAAAGCTCCTCACACTTCACTTTTAATTTTTCACCATAAAGACTTACATGCATGGAGATAATTCATCTATTTTAACTTTTATTATAATTATAACTGATTTCTTATTATTGACATTTAAGCTATACTAGCAAATGATCTCTTAATTAAAAAAATCATCAAAGCATTAAACATTTTACCTCTTGCTTTTAAATGGGAGAAGATGCACAGTGTTGGAAGACACAAGGACTAAAAAGACATCCATGAGTTAGAAAAGGGTAGCAGAAAACAAGAAACAATAAATGTACTCCAGTTCTAGTCAAGAAGACACTCTTATATGCAAGTCTAATAAGGTCAGTGGTACTTGTTCTGCATGCGAGATAATCTATAACAGTGTTTCTCAACTTGTTTTGACCTTATTGCATACATATATCTCCTATATCCTACTGGTTGGTTCCTAGTCTCATGTTCTGGGCCCTCGGGATATCCTGGGGCCCACAGAAGACCATATGTTCTTGTTTTGAAAACTGTTGCTTTAAATAATAATATTTCTTCAAAGAGATGGTATGTTCCACTCTGTATATGTACTGCAGTTTCTTTCATCTGCTCTTAGACATGTGGGCTGTTTCTGTGGAACAATTTTCTGTATAGCTAATTTATTAAAATTTTAGCAAACATTTAACCCTCATCAAGTTTAAAATCAGATTGAATTTGACTTAATAACAAAATAAATAGAAAGCAAAAGACTTCAGGTATGCTATCACTGTCACTGTCACTGTCATCCCATTACTCATCGATTTGTTCGAGCAGGCACCAGTAACGTCTCTCATTGAGAGACTTATTGTTACTGTTTTTTGCATATCCAATACGCCACTGGTAGCTTGCCAGGCTCTGCCTTAGGGGCGTGATACTCTCGGTAGTTTGCTCTCCGAGAGGGTCAGAACGCCCTACCACTGTGCTATTGCTCCAGTCCCAGTTATAGTATAACAAAATAAAATTTACAAAATTAAAGTAGCTAAAAATAGGAAAGACAAAGAGCTAAGGTTCTTGAAGAGCAGAGTTTATAAAGGAAATAAAAATCATTTATTGATATGACATCAAAAGTAAAAAATCACTTGGGAAAATCTAAGGCATTGAAGACACAGTGACTTTCTAATCAGCAGTACCAAAGGGTCAATATGAAATTGGAGAGAAACCAATGCCACTGGGGACAAACAGCATCTATGATAACTCAAAGAATGGGGGCAGGCGGTTAAAAATAGAGCAAAGACCATGTTAGGAAAACATCTAAATTTGAAAATCCAAATAAACTCTTCTCATGGGATCAAAATAAGAGAGAACTAAGTTCATCAGATAGATGGTTCACATTTATCCCAATATTGGTTGAAGGAGTGGGAAAGAAAATACAAACACTGGAAAGTTAGTAGCAGTGACAGATAAAAGAGGCTCAAACCATGAGACAGAGGAAGAAAATAATATTCAATAAGCAGAGCAATTTTCACTGAGCTAGAGCTGAAGGCACTGAAATTAAAGGCACCAAATGAACACCTAATTTTGCACTCTACAAATATGTTTAGGAAATGAAGATTAGCATCTGGAGTCCCATGACTGACCACACAGACAAATCTCATTTTTCATATTTGTAAATTAGAAAATAAATGTCTTAATCAAGCTTTAGGAAGTCTAGTATAATTTATTGTACCAACTGATTTGCATAAACTTTGATTATGTAACGATCACTGGCCCAGATATTACCAGCCTCAGAAATGCTCATTAAATAAAAACACAACATCCAAGCATCAGTTCTTAAAATTCGGTTCATTACTGAATATTTATATGTATGTACATCTATGTATCAATTAAGTCACTTGTCAGGACAAAATGCAATTAACCTTTCATTAAATTTACAGCAATTTTGTACTCTTAAAATTATCAAGTTACACAGATAAAAATAGACATATGGCTTCTTTGATTCAGACTGACTAGGAGCAATCTGTCATATCTTCATGAATGCTCCAATGACCAATGTCAGAATTCCTTGTGCTATCAAGAATGATGTTCAAATTTCTAGATTTGAGTAGGTGATAGGTATTTTTCTGCTTAAAGTTTCCTTTAAGACATTATAGCATGTCACAAAGTCAGAAGCACTATAGTAACAAGTCCATTTTATAGAAAAACTTGCTAAACTGCTACGAAGTTATAGTGTTGGGCTCAAATATATCTGCCACCATAGGAAAACACTAAATTATTTCCTATTCCTTTTCATTTTTAATTTTGAAATGATATATGTTCATTTTTTAAAGATGAAACTGCTCAAATGGTGGAACAGTGCCCTGGCATGTGTGATGCCATAGATTCAGTCCCTGGCAGTACATAAAACAATTCCCTGAGTCACTAATTATAGCCCTCGTGGTATCCAAGAACACCTGGAATGTTTGGTGCCACACCAGCACCTCATTCCCGGACTAAGTGCCAAGTCATTAGTTCACAGCTCTGAACTGAGTGTCATTGGTTTCGCACACTACTGAAAAGGAAGGAAAACACTCCTAGAGATATGATCTCTACATGGATTGATAAACAAAATCATAAGTATCCCTCTTGCATTTTAAGAATTTTTGAATTATTTCACAAACTGAAATAAAGGAGCCAAATATAAATGGAGAGTGGTGAAAAATAGCATCCTTAGTTTTTCTTTCAATAAATCGGTCAACTAAATTGTATACATAAATGAGAAACAATAAAAGCTCACATATCAAAGAGAAGATTCCTTTTAAAAGCAATATTGCTTCCTAATTATTAGTTTAGTGATTTTTTATTAAAGTAGGTAATTGGCAATCTTCAAATAGTTATAGCTAAAATATAGATAATTTTAGATATCATGGATATCATGAAACTAATAGATGTTATCTATCCATATAGATATATATGCTCACCTAAAGTTGGTAAAGTGCAATGCATTCTATTTTGAAGAAGAAAAGTCTGTAAGAAACTATTCAAAAATAGCAATCACAAATAATAGCATCTAGACAGAAAGTCCTGGCTTTACCAGAGCTCCATTGCCTGTATGTCTTGTACAAGACAGAGAAGCAGAGATAGAAAAAACTAAGCAGCCTACCCAAATATAAGGGCACAGGATCCCATTATTAAAGATCTTCTGCAATCAGGCCAGAGAGATGACAGGGAATAGGACCCCAGCACACTCCAGAGGCTGCAATGAGTGATTTACAAAGAGAATGTCCTACATAACACTGTGTGCTGACCCCAAAGCAAACCCAAAACAAAACAAAACAAAATTAAAAAAGCACTCTAAGAGATTAAGATTAATCTTCAAATGTACTGACGCAGAATCTGTTTCCAAAATTCAAGATAAAACCACATAGGAATTAAATTAAGCATAACTTCTCTAAGAGTCCTGTGATCTTTTTATTGCCATGTGAAATTCCATTTTCAATATCCCTTAAAGGCATCACACATTGGTCTTTTGTAACTTTTGCCAAATTTTAATTTTGACAATTATGTGATACTTGATTAATAGATCATTCTCCATTAAAGTAATAGGCTCATGGCTATAAACTGTCTAATAGGCTGCTTAGTTTTGTCTATAATTTCTTCTCTGTCCTGCACAAGACTTATAGGCATTGGACCTCTGGTAAAGCCAGGACTTTCTATCTGGATGGTATTATTTATGATTGTTATTTTGGAATAGTTTCTCATAGACTTTTCTTCTTCAAAATAGAATGCACTGCACTTTACCAACTTCAGGTGAGCATATATATCTAGATAGAAAGATAGATAGATAGATAGATAGATAGATAGATAGATAGATAGATAGATAGATAGATAGATAGATAGATAGATTCTATCAACTATATAAGAGAAACTCAATATGCTGAGTTAAATGAGTAGGTGAGAAATGAGTCAATTAAATAGCCCAATATAAGGAATGTGAGAGAAAAGTCGATGACATGGCTTAATTTTTAATTATCTATTATAGTTTTGGAAATTATGGTGGCATGAAGACTCATGAAATTGACAAGAAAAATTACTAAACCTCCCACCACAAAAGTGCCCACAATTCTGCACCATTGTCCTTACATCTTCTTTAGTCTTCTCTTCTTCCCCATTCTACACGACTCTTTGATAACTGTTTCTACTTTCCAGTGTCACAGGTTTGACATTGTTCAGTACTGCCTATTCTCTTAGTTTCTCTAAATTCCACAGATGACATTTTTACAGTTCAATTATTTTTATTGTTTAAATTAGATAACCTTCTCTTCATGAAAATGTATTATGATCACATTTTAATAGAATATTGGAATTGTTTCTTGAATTATTCTTTTTTATCATTATCATAACTGCAGGATTAAAAATTAATATTTGGTAGCCTGGTTCACTGATTTTCTATAAATTCAATTCATATTACCATTGTTGAGAAGTAAAAAAAAGTCACTATCTCATTAAATATCTCAACAGGAAGTAACTAAATGTCCTATGGCAGATAAAAAGTCATAAATTAAATCATTAAAATTTTCTATATTTGTTCCCCTGAGAAACATAGAACTAATAATAAAAAATAGCAGCTACCATCAGCTGCTTACTACGGTTTAAGGCCTAAATTAAAACATAAGCTCATTTTTCCTCACAATAGTCATTTAAAACCATAACTTTTCTTTGTATGTTTTCAGGTCACACCCCTAGCCCTGAAAAGTGACCCATGATGATGTGCCGCTACTTCCTCTTGAAGAGACAGGCAAGCTACGGAGAGTATCTCGCCTGCAGGACAGAACCTGTCAAGCCTGTCAGGTGGCGGATTTGATATGCCAAAAACAGTAACAACAAGTCTCACAATGGAGACGTTACTGGTGCCTGCTGGAGCAAATCGATGAACAATGGAACTATAGTGCTACTAGCTCAGTACTCATGGGCCATTCCTAGAACTGCTCATGGAACCAATTGGTACTAGAAATTGAACCCACATTTCTGGACTATATATAATGCAATTTAGCCCTTTGAGCTATCTTCCTAGACCAAATATTATTAAAATTTTTCAAAGAAAAAAATCAAAGAACAAAAGCCATAATATATAAATTTGGGGGTCTTTATAAATGACTTAATAAACTACAACCTTTAAGAGTTTGTGCCTGAATAAAGGGGAAAATAAGGAATAGCCAGAAAATATAATTTTATTATAGGCTTTCTGTGAAGCTAAATATCAATATAAATATATATCACATTAATATAAATTTTAGTTGTAATAACTGGATTCCACAGGATGTAAAAAAAAACACCCACCTACATCTTGTAGGTGGCCACCCACCTAAGATGGTCAGACTCCTTTGTCAAGACCCTGAAAGAACAGTTTGAGGCTCTTCATGCTCCTGGAGTGAGCAGATGCCATTGGGCTACACTAGCATGAGACAGGGACGAATGGAGATGTTACTGGCATCCACTTGAGCAAATCGATGAGCAACGGGATGACAAGTGACACAAGTGGTATTATAAATTTTATTCTCTAAAAAGATATTTATAAAATTTAACTACATATTTGACTAGTTTTAAAGACTGTCAATATGAATGATTATACATATCTTTGACATGAATACCATAGGCTTTATGAGCAATTTATATGTAAATTTATATTTGCATTCCTTTAATGTAAGATACTGTGACTGATACAGAAAAAACCTGCTTCTCTATCTATACTAATATTCCACTACCACCAGCCTATCACTTTTCTTAATATATATGGTTCACCATCCTCCGTATACATTCTGCTTTTTCCTCCTCTATACCTTATCAAGTTTCAGTTAAATTATTCAACTGTTACATTAAACATGTTATGAA
This sequence comes from Sorex araneus, assembly GCF_027595985.1. Lineage (NCBI taxonomy): Eukaryota > Metazoa > Chordata > Mammalia > Eulipotyphla > Soricidae > Sorex > Sorex araneus. The sequence continues at coordinate 44,116,380 of NC_073302.1, read as the reverse complement.
GTACTGTTGTATATTTCTCCTCACTCAAATAATAATTAATCAGGACTCCTCCATTATCAATCACACAGGGCTTACCTTACAATCTCCCTGAACACTTGCCATATAATACTAAGTCTATGACCATCCATGTTCATGCAACCTATTTCTTTTTTTTTCTTTTATTTATTTTTTAATTTATTTATTTTTAATTAGTGAATCACAGTGAGGGTACAGTTACAGATTTATACACTTTTGTGCTTATGCTTCCCTGATACAAAGTTCAGGAATCCATCCCTACACCAGTGCCCATTCTCCACCACCAGTAAACCCAGCATCCCTCCCACCCTCCCCAATCCCATCTCCCCCCACCCCACCCTGCCACTGTGGCAGGGCATTCCCTTCTGTTCTCTCTGTCTCTAATTAGCTGTTGTGGTTTGCAATAAAGGTGTTGAGTGGCCACTGTGCTCAGTCTCTAGCCCTCATTCAGCCCGCAACTCCCTTCCCCCACATGGCCTTCGACTACATTATAGTTGGTGATCCCTTCTCTGAGTTGCCCTTTCCCCAGAATGTGAGGCCAGCCTCCAAGCCATGGAGTCAACCTCCTGGTACTTATTTCTACAATTCTTGGGTGTTAGTCTCCCACTCTGTTATTCTATATACCATAGATGAGTGCAATCTTTCTATGTCTGTCTCTCTCTTTTTGACTCATTTCACTCAGCATGAAACTTTTCATGCCTATCCACTTAAATACAAAATTCATGACCTCCTTTTTTCTAACAGCTGCATAGTATTCCATTGTATAGATGTACCAAAGTTTCCTCAACCAGTTATCCGTTCTAGGGCATTCGGGTTTTTTCCAGATTCTGGCTATTGTAAACAGTGCTGCGATGAACATACATGTCATGCAACCTATTTCTTAATATATGTTTTCTTATTCATTTTTTTCTTGGGTTTTGGCATTATGCCTATAGGTGCTTCAGACCTACCTTATGCTCTGTGCTTAGAGATCACTCCTGTCATGGCTTACGAGACAATCTGAGTGCTGATGATCGCATGTGATTTAGTGACACATAAGACAACGACCAACTTTTCCTATTGTACTACTTCTCCAGCCCTTCTATTTCATTTTTATTCAAGTTCCTAATACATTCCTTGGCAAAGATGAAGTGCCAAACTGTTGCAAACGGAAAGAACACCATTAATTTAATGACATATTTTATCACAAGCTAGGGGAGTTACAAAAAACAACAGAACATGCATACATTAACAATTTTGTTCATCATGAAAGGAATCATGCTGGTTTGGATTTAGTAAAAAAATATATCCCAGGTATTTCAGGTGCAGAAAGCAATAAGCAGAAATTGACTTGAAATTAAATGTAAAGTCATTATTTGATTAAGAACACTAGGTATTTGTCCCTGATGTGACTAGTTTATGTTACTAATTTATAAACAATGTATGCTATTGCTATTTTATTATAATTTTATTGTTGTATAGTATATGCTGAATAATTTATTATCTGTATTTATTATCTTTAAATATATCGTAATAAACATCAGCTGATAATCATTTCTATATTAATGGTTATATTTTCTCTCAAACAAAAATATTGATGTGAAATGCAAATTATTTTGATCCCATATAAGATGGTTATAAAAAATGATATAAGACACTGATATTTTTATTTTTATTTGTCCAGCCTTTTCACTGACATTCATGTCATGTATTAAAATTTAAATTCTTCCTGAGTACTGAAAATTGCAATTCTAAATGTAATACATCTTTGGAAGTTATTAGGGGCTGTAGTGATAGCACAGCGGGTAGGGTGTTTGCTTTGCACGCAGCAGACCTGGGTTCAATTCTCAGCATCCCATATGGTCCCTTGAGCACTGCCAGGAGTAATTCTTGAGTGTAAAGCCAGGAGTAACCCCTGTTCATTGCCGGATGTGACCCATAAAGAAAAAATAATAGGATTATTAAAGGACTATTATAGGGGAAAAGTACAAATGAATACTCTATTGTGACTGTTGAATAATTATTATTTTTTAAATTTTAATTTTTTTCAGTTATGTACTTGCAATATAGACTATTCATTGTTTGGTTTAACAAAATCAGTCCAAAATACTTTTAGTACAAAGAGAAGAATTCCATGCAATAGTAATAGTTTCCTAAATAGCTGTTTGAATGAGCATACAGAAAAAGTGTAAATAAACAAAATCTGTTTTATTTTAAGGGATAAATAAGAGGTATAAAAATCTCAAATGTCATTAGTTAAAAAAAAGCTTCACGATGCCATGTAAGGTATTATACAAGATCTACAAATTTGATCACCTGAGAAATGAAGCCATCTCAGCAGTAGGGAAGACAAGGTGTCAGGTTTTAATCATAGTATTACTATAAAATTGATACTTGTAAATAAAAATGAGAAAACTAAAGAACTTAAATGAACATAACATATCCTAAGACTTATAAGTATAGCATCAGTACCAGGGAATAAACCAAAGTCTGATGAACTGCAAGTTAGTTTCTAACCACTGTCATGTCCAGGAATAAAAATATCAGGTAATAAATCTATGACCAAGACCACTTTATACACTAGTGTTCTAGCAACATTTTCTACTATAAAGATCTTTCCAGGTATTTTACAAAGAGCTGGTCTTTCTATTTACAAAGTGTATAATAAGTTAATCTCTGTTTCTAAAGTTGGTAAAGAAGAAAGAGAAGGTTGCTTAAGAATGAATCACAAGAACCGTATTTTCACTTTCCCTAACGTTAGCTAGCGCAGGGGGCAAGGGCTTGTCTTACATGTGGCTGACAGTGGTTCCATAGCTGACACCACAGAAGCTCCCTCAAGTTCCACCAGGAATGACCCTTGAGTACAGAGCCATAGGCACTGAGCATAGTCAGTTATGGCCCGTGCCCCTTCCCTTCACCCTTGTCTCCTCAAAAGCCAACTGAACAAAGACTGGTTGATCTCAGTCATTTCTGCTACTCAAAGATACAAAGCAAAGACTAGAGATATCAAATTTTTAAAGAAGAAAATAAAAAAGAACCAAATATCTTTTCTGAATGCAAAACTGAAATTACCAGAGATAATGGGGGTGGGGAGGGGCAGGGGAAGGTGAATATGAGTGGGGAAGAATCCCAATGGTGTTTGGTGGAAGGGTCCAATTGGTGAATGTAGTGTAAATGCAGTGGTGAATGTGGTGCTGAATGTAGTACAGCAACATTTTGGAGAGGTGTAAAAATATATCCCCAGAGAGTCTTGTAACTAACAATATTTTTTTAGCTGTATCACTGTCACTGTCATCCTCTTGCTCATCGATTTGCTCAAGTGGGCACCAGTAACCTCTCCATTGTGAGACTTGTTGTTACTGTTTTTGGCATATCGAATACGCCCCCGGGAGCTTGCCAAGCTCTGCTGTGATAAAATGAAATTTATTTAAAAAAGGAAAAGAAGGAAGGGAAGACTAAAGGTTTAAATATGTATAAATTATATATTTTTTTGCGTGGGGCAATTATAGACAGTTTATCATCTATTCTTAGAGCCCAGAATTATGGCTCTGATAGTTTGGTAATGAGGCCCAGCTGTCCAGTTATCCTTGGGCTCAGAGCTGCTCAGGTGTCACTGGGGCCACACTGGAAGGTGATTGTAGGATACGCCATGTTGATGATAGAAATAAGGAGCTTTAACATACAATATATGTGCTTCATTTCTCTGAGTAATATTCTTGTGCCCACTGATGAAATTCTTTAATCAACTAGAGCCAAAATTTCTTTTATTCTGAAAGTATGGAATGTTTATTGTTAGAGAAAAAATAATTAAATAATTACAGTAAGAATAGATTCCTAATTCAACTATGTTAGTAGCTAACAATATTTCTCAAAATGAAAACAAATCATGCTTTTGCCTAAACATTGAAAACAGACTAATCTTATTCTTTCAGGAAACTTAATATTAAAACCAGGACCATCTAAAACTACAAAAGGCTATCTTTCACTCTCAGTAATTTTAGCTGAAGGACAAAGGGTGCCTAAACATATTCTCACTGAAGCAACATTTTAAGGTTTTTTTTAATTTCCTTTTCAGTTGTTTGGCCACAGCTGGCAGTACTCAGGGGGCTTCTCTTCTTCTCTTGGCTCTGCACTCAGGAATCATTCCTGGTGGGCTCAGGGAACCATATGAGATGCTAGGTAGGGATAGAACCCAGGTCAGCCATGAACAAGGCAAGAACACCCTACCCATTGTATTATCCCTGTGGTCTAAAACCTTTTAAAAGCAAGGACTATTTCATAGCAGTAGGCATAAACCTCCTTCTCTTTAAAACCCTTCTTCGTTCAAATTCAAAACCAAAATTTCTACAGTAAATTTATATATAGAGAGGAACCCAGGTGTGCAAGACCCGGGGCCAAGATTGCCAAGGCTGCTCGAATCAGGACTGGGTCTCTTCCACCCAGATTCCCCATTTTCCAGTAGCTAGGCGGTCACACCCACAAACTGTCCCCAGCAGAATGTAATCCCATCAACTGCCAACATCCAGAAACTATAAATCCAAGCTCCCAGAAGCATCTAATAGCTTAGTTCTCCCTCTTGAAGAACCTGGCAAGCAACGGAGAGTTTACTGCCCCCAAGGGGAAGAGCCTGTCAAGCCCCCCGTGGCATATTCATATACCAAATACAGTAACAATTATGGGTCTCCTCTGATCTTGAAGAGTCTCTAATGTGCACCATTGGGAAGGATGAGTAAAGAGAGGCTGCTAAAATCTCAGGGCTAGGATGAATGGAGATGTTACTGGGCCTACTCAAGCAAATTAACGGGTTGACAGTGATACAGTGATAGAAATATATGTATATATATGTAAATATATGTATATATGTATATATATATATATGCTACGTATTTCCCAAGGATAATATTATCCACATTATAAAGGCTTGGGTTTGGTATGCTCTTCCTCCTTCCAAACAAGGATGTTTTCCAGCACAGATACTTCAAAGAAATAGTAATTAACTCAACAGAAATATTTAAGCATTCTATAGCTATTTGGTTAGTTTTAAGTTTACTAGAACTCTAAGACTACTGAGAACTTGTGAGAATGATGAGCATATTGAGGTAAGATTAAGGAATAGTTGGAAAGTGACTGGCAATGATAACGTCTTAGAAATCATTCAGCTATACTATCACTCCAACATGTTTCTGTTTGTTTTTAATGCAGTTGGAATACTTTAAAATGTTCTGCTATATACACTGTCTAATCTCTTCTCCAGAATATATCCTAAGTATTCCAAAAGTATAACTAGATGTTATCAACATACTTTAAAATTCACATTTTCTAAACGGCAATTTTAAAAAAATTCCAGAGACTATGAGGTGGTTGTATGGAGTTCCTTTCATAAAAGTATTCAACAAGGTCTACTTGCATTACTATTTATAATTCTATAATAAAGATAGAGTGATATTTTATTTTGCCAATAGAGAAACATAAATGCCTCAGGCTATGTGAATAGAAAGTATTGGATAACTTTGATCATTTTTTTCACCTGAATTTTACTAGATGATATGAGGATTTCAATGATTAAATTTAATGATATTAGTTACATATTCTAAAATTCAATTTAGTCTGCAAAATATTTTCCATAATAACAACCTCATATACAGAAGAAATATGACAGTTTAAAAAATTTTTTAAACTAATGAAAATAATAATGTATTAACTATTCAAATCCCTGAAGTAAAACGTATTCTGTTATCTGGCAATCAAACACCAACATTAAATATAAATTTACTAACATATACATCTATTTATATATTACAAAGACTGAACACATTCAGAATATACTATTCTGCAGAGTTTTGTAAAGAGCATCATGAAGCCAATTCTCATATTTCACCATTTCTAACCAAAGCAGCACATACAAAAATTAAACACAAGTGGTTATTTCAAGTAAATAAAATAAAAGAAAGTATTTTCACCTATTTTGATGTTATATAAATCTATCTATATCTATATAACAACATATTTTAGCTTTTAAACCATACTCCATAAGCCATCATTTAATTATTCTATTAAATCATGTCATTTGTATGTTATTTAAAGAAAACATACTTATATAGAAAATGTCTACTTTTGATCTTACTGTGTAATACCAACAAATTATATTAAAATTAATTTCATGACATAATATTGTTTTGCCTATCCAGACCATTTTAATAAAATGTTTTTAAGTTTTTAAATGCTTTATCACAATTACCTCAAGGTATTGGTTAAATTAAAAAAAAGAAAAATTCTAAAATCCTGTATTCCTTTCTAAAGATTATGATTCAATTGTATGGAAATAAATATATAATATAATAAAATAAATGTAATATTTTATATTTAAATATAATAAAATAGAGTGCAACATAATATATTATATATTTTGTATACTATATGGAATATACATATTATAAACACACATGTATATGTTCATTTTGGGGTAACCACAAGTGGTTCCTATGGCTTATAACTCTGGCTCTGCACTGAGAGATCACACCTCGTAAACCATATGGGGTTCCAGGCATTGAAAATAAGTCATCTGAATGCAAGACAAATTCCCTGTTTGCTGTATTATTGTTCCAGCCTACCACAAATTTATATTTTTAACAACAACCAAAAATCTAGGTAAATAATCTAATTTACCAGGTATAAAGCCTGTGAAGTCAGAAACTAATAATCCTCAGGACTTCACACAATAAATATAATCACAAATATACCAGAGCAATCACAGTGAGCCCAGGAAAACCTGCCAAATGTCATAAGTAAATACTACTTTGAAGAAATACAAATATTTGTTTCATTCATATTTAAGTTCTAGACCTAATACAATGCTAAAATATATAAGTTATCAATGAGACAATGGACACATTAAAAACCTCAAAATAGTAGTTTCTATTAAGATACAGGAATGAGTGGTGTTAGGTAAGACAGTAAGACATTAAAGTCTTAGTCATACAAGACTTATAATTCACAAACACAATTAAGTTTATCTTAGACACCTTAATTAATTTTTAGCAAGATAATGCTATCATTTTGATTATACTTACATTAAAATCTGAGTGTTGAGTATTTTCTGAATGCTCTTTGTTGAAGTGATTAAAGTGTGACAAGAAGAGTTAAAAAATTATTAATAGATGCTGGCACCGAGAGAGAAAGAGAGAGAGAGAGAGAGAGAGAGAGAGAGAGAGAGGAGAGTGAGACAGAGAGACAAGAGAGAGAGGAGACAGAAAGAGAGAGAGAAAGAGAGAGAGAGAGAGAGAGAGAGAGAGAGAGAACCACTTAAGAAGTAGTTTCATCAGTACAGGCAGAATACAATGCTGGTGTATTCTGAGAGATCACACCTAAGAATATGGTGGCAATCAGGAAGAATACATCAAAATGACATGAGGACGCTCTGGTTCATAAGTAAACTTATTTCCCCTGAGCTTTCAGAATTCTTATTAGTAGATGATGGTCATATTATTTATTTCTTGTAATACACTTTTTATGGTTAAAGGATGTCATAACTTTAGCAAGGTCATTTAATTTCTTAGGGATTAGACGAACACACATTCCTTGGATGAGAGTGTTGACACTTGGAAAGGAGTAATAGACTCTGTATATCACCTTTAGTGCAATTAATCAAAAACACTAGTAGCTTTGACAGCAATAAAGCAGAAAGCAAACTACAGCTTATATTTATAAAAATAAATGAAGAGCAGTTGAAGACAATTGGAAATTCACTGCAAGATAAATCTACAAAAAGGCACCAATAACTATAATCATAGATATGCAAATTTAATTCCCACATTCAGATAGTTATTAAACAAAATTGTCATGAGATTAGCTCAAATCTACTGGGAAAATAAAATAAAGATACACTTTAATGCAGAAAGGTTCATATAAATATCAATAACAGTACATATATTATAGGCTGATTCTATGCTTTTACAAAGATTCTGTGGTTTAAATCAGTTTCACCAGTACTTTATAAAATATTCATACTATAAGTGACTTTTCTGAGATTAATCAGAGTGAAATGTGCCTATATTTTGTTAATAACATCTGTAGCCTTAAAAGAAATAAAATATTTGCATAAATCAAGTACTCTCCATTAATAGGACAGTGGGAATTGACATATAAAGGGAAAAGTAGTAATATTTTTACATTTATCAAATATGTTTATACTTCAACAAGGAGCATATTCATAAGCAATAAAAAGTTTCATTAAACTGTAAATTCTTCAAATTACAAACTTGTTTTTTTCCCTTTTTATGTCAACATAACTTAGTACATAATCCTGATTCAAACTCAGCTAGTTATCTTAAATAGAAGGAAAGAACTATGCTCACATATGTATTTGTTTTCATACATGCATACATGTATGTGATGAGTCTGTGACGAATAGCAATGAAAGTATTTTATAGCATTTTACATTGCGTGCTAAATTTTACAGTGAAATAAATTATACTATTTTGTTACATAAACTATTATTTAGATATACTGAAATATGCCAAATATGTCAAGAGAATGCTGACATTTACATTTTGAATAATAATAAAGGTTGTATAGAAAACTCTTTCTACTTCTATGTTCTCCAGAAAAGAAAAAATTACAATTCATAAACCAGTGCTTCTATTTTCCCCTTGATTTAATAACTTGCTTCTCAACCATTATATCAATATTGTTATAACTATAATAAAATATATTGAATCTCTAAGAACTCCTGAAAAAATAAAATAGCATAAATTTTATTTTATGTAACCGGAAATACATTTCTAAGTAAATAGTATATTATCATCATTGTTAACATATAATGGCTCCTATGTTCTAGACACAGAAAATATCTATCCCATTCTCACTAAAAATGTCCTAAATATCATATTGCACAATAGTTTAAGTTACTTAAAGAATTTTAGAAAAGAAAAACATTTATAGTTAGATCTTAACTATAGTTCAAAATTCTCAGAATTTGTATAGACTTACAAAGAACCTTTTTTTAAGATGGATAGAAAATCATAAATCATGCACTTGCAATTCTACACTGAATGACAAATTTTATACTTGAATTATTGAACAAAACTATGAATAGTCTTTTGCAATATTTTTTTTTTTTGCTTTTTGGGTCACACCTGACGATTCACAGGGGTCACTCCTGGCTCATGCACTCAGGAATTACCCCTGGTTGTGCTCAGGGGACCATATGGGATGCTGGGATTCGAACCTGGGTCGGCCGCTTGCAAGGCAAACGCCCTACCCGCTGTGCTATCACTCCAGCCCCTCTTTTGCAATTTTATCATGGACTAAATTCCTCCACTTAAATAGCTTCATGTTAATTGTTGATAATTTATACAACCAACTACTAATTTATATAAGATAATAATATTCTACATTTATATAATTTTAAGTTGCATTAAAAATTTCTGGGTTAAATACATTCCCAATCTACTTTTGTTTATTTAACATATTCAAAAACTTCCTTGATAAAATTACATATTACTATATGAAATAAAGAAATTGAATACTATCACTTTTCCTGGGATTACAATGATTAGTGAAGAAATCAATAACCAAAATGTAGATTCTTGTCAACAAGAATTGTGAAGTCTATAATTCTTATTGATATCAATATCCAGAAATGAGGGGTAAGGTATGCCCTTTTCTGGACATAAACCACAAATTTCAGGGGTAGGAGATACAGTACAGTAAGTCTTTTGCCTTGTACACAGTTGAGGCAGGTTCAATCCCCAGAATCCATATGGTCTCCTAAATGCCACCAAAAGTAATTCCTGTGCAGAGCCAGTAGTAACCACTGGGTACCAGCAAGTATGCCCTCCCCTCCAAACAAAAACAAACAAAATCCCACAAATTTCCTGACAATTTTTAATTTATCAAATGGCCATCATAGTGGTGGTGCATGTTAAACACTAAATTATGTAAAATTGGAAAAAAGAAGATAATGGAAAAATAACTGAACTCAGGGGTTGGAGAAATGTTACAGAGATAACAGCACTTGCCTTGAATGTGGATAACCCTGGTCTAATTATCTATTCCAGTTATGTTTTCTGAGAACACCAGGAGTGTTTCCTGAGCACAGAGCTAGGAGTAATCTGGTTGGGGGACCAAAATCTACTCCCTGCTCCCATCCACAATAAAATAGGATGCTCATCCCAGTTTTGCATTTTAAAAGCTGTTTCTCAGATATCGTGACCTCATGAGATTAATTTCATTCATTTAAATTTTGAACAGGGGTTTTTACAACTATCTTGTGTAGACAAGGTATTGTTCAGTGATCAAAAATATGGACAATTGAATTTTAATAATGAATAAGAGACATAAATATCCAAGGGACTACTTAAAATATAGCATGTAAAATTGTATATATATACATATGTATGTATATATATATACACACATATGAATGAAAGACAAGACTTGAAATTAAACATTCTTGGATAAGAGTATTACTTTGGAAGAAAAGAAATGCCTGAGTCTCCTAAAGTCAAATATTTTGTGAGACATTTTAATAGATACTAGTAGTTATGCTTTTTATTTGGAAACTTATTCAACTTATATTGCTCTAATACTATAAATCTGAATTTTACATATTTAAAGTTTTGCTACAGAGTTTTGTTATATGTCAAGCAAGTCACCTATAGACCTGTTTCAACTAATAATATTATGAAGTTCTGATTTCTATACAAAAATAATGAAGATGGTTTCCCTGCAAAGGTTTTTTTATAATACCAGGAAATTTATAAATTGTTTTTTGTAATACCAGAAAGTTTTTAAATGTTGTCTGGCTGGAGCGATATCACAGAGGGTAAGCCTATCAAATGGCTGACCTAGATTCAATCCAGGTACTCATACATGATTTCCTGAGCTTTGCTATGGGTAAACCTTGAGCACAGAACCAGGAATAATCCCTGAGCATGATGGTTGGGTCTCAAAAACAAACAAAAGAAAAAATATTATCATAAGAGAGGCTGACCCATTTTACATATGGTAAACCAAAGCCCCATAAGTGCAGATGCCTTTTTATGCAAAGTAAGGTAGCAATAAAACTGTGAGTAGGAGTCAGGTCTTTCAAACATTTTTGTAAACTAAAACATACAAGTTCAGCAGAATTCTGATCAAATTAACATTTTATTTGTTCCATACACATTGAGTAAAGAGAGTACTAAAAAGCATCTGAGAAACTTTGGCATTACAGAATCAATAAAAGACATACTAGTAATCATAAACTAGGAGAATAATGGTAATAACTACCATAATTAATCAATGGTAGTTTAAATTATCCTTTTGTCATTTTAGGATAATCAACAGTTCAATAAGCAGCACAAACTTCTCGACATTATGGAATTGCATAGAGGTTTCTTTTATCACTTCACTAAGAAACTTGACTACTCTGAAATCTCAACAAGTGAGAATTGGGGAGTGAAAAGTTACACTTAAAAATTTTAGCCACCAAAACAGCAGCAAGACACAGGTAATCTTATACATTTCTAAAATGAGCCTGGAGATTCCTGTTCTCTGATTTACGTGCTCTGACTCATCTTCTTCCGAGGAGAGAGCAGGGGGCCAGTGAACATATGGGAGTTCACAAACCTAACCAGGATTGAGTTGCTAATTAACTGATTTCGAATTAATCAAAAGGGATACTATCCCTAAAGAATTTGGGCAGATCTTATGAACTGAGAAATATTATCCTAGTGCCCTAGAATAAAGCAAATCACCATATTTTAAAGTGTGTATGGATGGTGCCCTGGCATGGATCCCAGGAAGGCTGGCCTCTGGGAATTACAACTGACCTCTTCCTAAACATTCTTTCTGTGGCATTATCAGAATAATTATGACCTACTATTTTACAACTATGAGGAAATAATTCTTCCAACAATTTAAAATAGATCATAAGTGGGTTTTTACATAAGTGAGTCATGTCTCTTCATGACATTAACTGACATCTTGGCTCCACCCATAAAGATTCTGAGCAGAAGACCCAGAAAAATGTATGAAATTCATGGAAAATGTGCTCCATTAAGTTCATACTCCCTTATAAGCAGTGAACGTCACTTGTTTATGTAGCAATAGCAAATTAATATAGGTATAAAACAGATATTTATCATTTGTATATTCTCTAGGGTAACCCACATTGGTAGACATTTAACTACTTGATATATTCTTGACTACATTCTTTTAATTGGAAACGGTAAGCTTCGTTCAGGTTAGTTGGTTTCAGTAATAGAAAAAAGAAAATATCCTGCTTGGATTTTGTCTTTTGAGAAAATCTTGGTAGAACAGTTAAGTTTGTAAAGTATTTTTTGTTGGATACTAAAATGACTATCTCTATACATTAGATACAAATAGAGAAATGGTAGTAAGATCGTAGACTTCTTTTTTCTTTTTTTTTTTTTGGCTTTTTGGGTCACACCCGGTGATGCTCAGGTGTGACACACTCCTAGCTCTGCACTCAGGAATCATTCCTGGCAGTGTCTGGGGAACCATATGGGGTGCTAGAAATCGAACCCGGGTCAGCCGAGTGCAAGGCAAACACCCTACCGGCTGTAATATCGCTCCAGCCCCAAGATCATAGACTTCTTATCATTCACATTTTATAGATAATTTTATAGGAATTACTTATCTAGGCGCCACACAAATAATTTTCCTTCTACTATGCTTCTGTCTAATTTCAAACATTTTCTTTAAGAATTCTCTAGAGACTTAAATAAGATGATGGCATAATGAATTCTCTTATAAACCCTACCTGCCTATAAGGCAGAAATATAAGTAGTAATCCTGTTTATTTTACTCCACCCTTGATTTCCCCTGGGAATATTGGCAGCAACTTTCACTCTATGAAATTGCTACTGGCTGACAGAATGCAGGGAACAACTCTGGAGGCAGAAATTATACCTGTTAGAGTAATAAAAATATTATTCATAATAATTATAACTGTTAATTGGCTACTTCATATGTTGTCTCCTCTATTCCCTTTTACATTAGTTCATACAAAGAGCATATAAGGAGGTAATATTCATTAAAATTAGAAAATTGAGTTTCAGTAGGATTAAATAATTTAATGAAAAAATAAAGGCCATGTAGCTTTTAATGTTATATGCAGATACAAAGTTCGATTGCCTGCTCTAAACGTGTATTGTTATCACGACTTCATGTTACTATGATAAGGACACTTCAGACTAGAAAGAATGGCAGAAAATATGAATAAGCATACAGATCTTCAAACCAAATAATTCTTTCTTCTTTTAGGTTATTCTACAAAACATAAGCTAAACCAATTTATTTGACATATATTAACTGATAGTACAAAATATGTATATGTGTAATAGTTATAAAATGTTTTATATACAATATTATCTAAACCATTAATTATTTAACACTGTCATGTAGTATTATGAAAATGAAATTATACACTACTCTATTTAGCTTTATGCTAATTGTTATGATTTGAAAAATTTGCATATCCTACTTGTAAATTCACTAGTCATAATGATTTGTTCTATAGTACACCAATAAAATTTTTTGTACACTAAATTTGACATGTATTTTCTATTCTTTATTATAAATTGTAAACTTATAAAAGCTCTCATTGAGTAATTTGCTTCAGATTTTTAGTGAAACCTTTGAATAAGTTATTTTTAAATGTATTTCTTCAAAATATCGCTATTTTCTCCAAGAAATAAAAGGTGATCAAAATTTCATAGGCACTTAAAGGCCCAAAACAATTGTCTCTTTTTAATTCTAAAACAATACATGATTTTAAAGTTTACAAAGCATGACTATTCAGCGATTACTTTGCATTTAGAGGAAAAAATAATTCAGAAAGTAAGCAGAGTCTTGAAGGGGAAGAGTTACCCAAGGACGACTGCATTTTTTTTGTTTCCTTGGTAATGTTCATTTTCCAATAGTCACTTCAAACATCCACCTTTATAGTTCATTATGACACAAGTCTAATTGCAATACTGCATCACAAAATTCCTCAAATAAGGTAAATAATAAGCAGCTCTCTTTTTCATGCTCTTCTTTATAGCACACTCCTCTCGTATCCTGAATATAAAAAACAATGCTGAGGGGATAGCCTATGATGAAAAAAGTAAACTAAATTCTCTTAAAGAGGAAAACATTAGTAGACAGCTACAAGCAAAATCACTAACTTGTCTGTGTATAACACATAGCACCTGAGAACTATAAAAGCTCAGGGAAGGCATTGCAAACTAAATGCGTCTGTCTGTTTACACATCATTGGAAAAGAAATTCTTACTTCTATTTCAGCAGTCATTGCGGCAAAAGCCACACAGCACCCAGCCATTCATTTATCAACTCCATTATTTCATTGCTTAATTGGGAGAGAGCACACCTGCAATGATGATCTTGACATAACATAAACAGGAACTGTTTCTCAGACTGGAAGAAAATGTTGAATCAAGCAATTAGCTAGTGGAAGATTAAACAAAGGGGATACAGAAACTTTCTAATTGTGTTGTTGTAAAGAGAAGTATGTTTCACAAAACTAAATAAATCAAGGAGAACTTAAACAACGGAGTTGTGGGTCCAGAAAGTATCTTCATTCAGTCTAAAGGAAAGAGAGCAGAACTCTCTCCAAAGGCTGTCTAATTTACAAGAATTCAATAAACTCCATAATGTAGGCTAACAGCGAGGAGCAGAGATGCTTCCAATTAAAAGCATCTTCTATTTGGCCACAAATGCAACTCATTATAAGGAGTAGCTATGCTAATTATATATTACTTAGGCAAATATTAAAATTAGACCACATTCCCTCGGCAGACATCAGCCGACAGGAGGAGGGGGCCTTTTGAGGTAGGCACAGAGGCAAAGGGGAATCGTCCTAGAATTGATGAACACTTGGATAATGAAGAGTTAATTACATGAATTTGGCTACAGGAGGAGATTTGAATTCTTGCTAATTTATTGAAGTAGGAACCACCACTGTATTTGGTGGATTATCCAGGCAATGAAGCAGGTGACAGGAATAAATTTAAAATGGATAATTCATGATTGCAATGCTGCTTATGAAATAGAAGTTTTGTGAGCCTAATTATTTGCAAAGCTGTACTGTGCACTCAGTCTAACTTCTTTCCCATCCTTGACTTAGATGAAATTTACTTGCATAACAAGTAGGACAAATTTTACTAAAAATATACCATTTTTCTATTTCAATTTCATTTGGGGTATAAAATTGAATGAAAATCTACATATTTATATATCAACCATTACTGTAGACTGGGTTTACATATAACCTTTTTCCACTTATTTTGCTTGAGAGTGATTTTTAAAAGTCTGGTGCATAAAAAGCTATTGCATAAAGTGCTTAACTAAATCAATTTATTTCCAACTGCATAATTTCTGAAGTTCAATTACATATTTTATCTGTGGAGATGACTGCAGTAGTCTTCACATCTTAGAAGGTAGACTGCTTTAGTAACTGACCATTATAGTGAAAACACATTAGGTTAAACTGAAGTCTTTCTGTGTGTTCCAACTCTTTCTACTTTATATAAAAGGGAATAATTTTCCACATAAATATATTGCATATTTGTAAAATTTTTCACATTTCTCTGAAATTTCACCTAAACTGAAATTATAATTGTTTTTAAAATTTAAGAGATCAATCAAAAATTTATGATGAGGCTCATATAAATGTAGAGATTCCTGGTACTCATATTGAATATTTGAGGTGTCTAACCATTTGTCATCACTCGAAGCATGAATAAGCAGCCACAATTTCATACTATACAAGGTATGAGCATGGTATCTGAGCAGAGAAAGCCATACATCTTCATAACAAATTGGTTTTCCGCTAACTTTTGCAAAACAGTGAATACAGAAACCCATGCAATAGAATGATATCAATAATGCTGGGAATCTGTAAAGGAGCAAGGACATCTGTGGGTACCAATGGCAACAATGTATGGAAACTTCTTGTGTTTTTTTCCTTAGTTTTTTTTTTTAATGCTGCTAACACACCTAAAATCTCAGAAAATTGATCCGCTACTGCCTAATATTCTGTAGTGTCATTATTCACAGGTCTCAAAGGAAGCATATCCCTCAGTCTAGACTGGGAAGCTACTTCCTACAAACAGCAAGCACCACAAAGAAGGACAAAGAACAGAGATAGATCCCATTAGATATATGCAGGGCAAATGGCCACTGCTGCATGCCTTTGGGCCTAACTTTCCACTTGCGCTGACTCTAGAGAGGGCATGATTCAGCATAACTTCTGGATCTACCCATTATGTAAACATAAAAATGCATTAAAAAACATTAAAAAGATGCTGGATGAGGAGGTCACAGTTGAGTACACTGGCCTGTGCTGGTTTTGTTCACTCTTCTATCTAACGACATCCTGACCCCAGTACCTCACAGTAGCTGGATAAAAAGGCATAGGAGATATACTTGTAGTTATCCTTGTTTTATCTTTAGGCTGATTGAATCACGAAGAACCTTTATGCTGGCATGCTACCCAACAAAAAATTACCATTCATGAGGCTTTTTTTTAATATTTAAATCTCATCAAAAGAATTACTTAGGTCTTAAAGTACTGGTATCTGCAAAACATATGCATTTGAAATTGAGGAAAGAACAATTTTACAAAAAATTTTTTTGAATCTGGCACCCTCATGGCCCCAGGACCTGATCTCAACCCAGCATCCAATGGGCAGGGACCCCCGGCTCCCAACCACTGCTGAAGACCCCGCGCTTCCTGCTTCTTCATCCATGTGCACCAGTCCCTGTCATATGGGGCCAGAAGGGGGCGTGGCCTCTTCTGTAGTGGGCCTGGCCTCTGCTGCAAGGGGCGTGGTTTCTGGGGGCGGCTGCCGCTCACATGCCAAAGTTATTTTCCCCTTTTTTAGTACATCTCAAACCACATTACCTAACAACTCCCTGGCTACCTCAAACACAAAAGGCAAATAGGCCACTAACCTACTCTAATTGCACCAAAATATCCTTTCCAATTACAAATCCTTTCCAATTACACCAAAACACCAATGAACACAAGAAGATATACAAGCCCAATGTAAAAGAACACATCCTCCGAACCTTTACCAGAAACCTCATAAAGAGAGACCAGTGCTAGTGAACTGAAAGGTCCCATCTCTATATAACCACGGCAACATAAAGAAACAGTGCAAATCAGTGAGGAGAGGATGAAGGAAAGAGTCCAGAAGCCTCAGCAGGGGATACCCACAAATATAATATCTCTGATAAAGGATTCAGAGAAGAAATGCTGAGAATGTTCATCAAACTTAAAGAAACAGTGGAACAGTCAGCGAAAAAAATACAGGAAGATATGAGAGCAGAAATAGGAAAGCTATGTTCAGAAATGTGACGAATAAAAGACTCGGTAGATGAAATAAAAAACACAGTGAATGCCCTCAACAGTAGAATGGCTACAGCTGAAGATAGAAACAGTGAGCTTGAAGATGTGCAGTAGAAACATCACAAGCTACAACCAGCAATGGGAAAAGACCTTAAAATAGCTCTAGGGTGAATCAGAGATGTAGGGGATGATTCCAAGAGGAATAACATTAGAATCATCAGAGTTCAGGAAAGACAGGGAGGCAATCCTAATGAAAAGCCACAGTTAAAAAAATTATTGCTGAAAAGTTCCCAGAGATGGATAATTCAGACGTACAGATCCTAGGAGCCTGAAGGGTGCCAGCTAGAAGAGACCCTAATAAAAAGACTCCAAGACATATCATAGTCAGAATGATGGATGCCACAGATAGGGACACAATACTGCAAGAAGCAAAGTCAAAAATGAAATCAGATAAAAAGGAGCACCCCTTAGATTCACAGCAGACTTATCTGAGGAAACCCTTCAAGACAGAAGATAATGGTGGGATATAGTGAAAAAACTCAATGAAATGAAGCCTCACCAAGAATACTCTATCCAGCTAAACTATCACCCAAAAGAAGGAACCATATACAATTTCATGGATAAACAATAGCTCAAGAACTTCATAGACTCAAAATCAAATATAAAAGGACAAAAGGGCTCCTGTAAGAGAAGAAAAACTCTTAAAAGCACAACAACCTCTGCAGAAAGATGTCACAAAACTCCACGACATTAATTTCTATTGATGTCAATGGTCTAAATGCACCCATCAAGAGACAAAATGGCAAATTGGATTCAGAAACTGAACCCAGCATTCTGCTGCCTACAAGAAACACAGCTGAATGGTCAGAGTGAGCACAGACTCAAAGTTAAAGGGTGGAAAACAATCCTTCAAGTAAAGAACTCCCTCAAAAAAGTCAGGGTGGCCATACTAGTATCAGACAACATAGATTTCAGGTTGAAAAAGATTAAAAGGGACAGCAAAGGCCATTTTTTATAATCAAGTGTAGGATGACATTGCTTTGTCCTTTCCCCCTTGCCACAAGGGGCTTAGGTTCATCCCGGTCACACCCATTAAGGTGCTCCCGAGTCACTCCCATTTCTTTATCTGTAACTACTTCTCTATGCTGTCTTCCCCAAACAGTTAATCAGCTTTTTCCTCTAATCTGACTCTGTTAATTTGTAAGGTAAGACCTTTCTAGGACACTGAATTTATATTATAAGTTAATATTGCCTTTCTCCTCTCCTTATGTCTTTTGAATAATTTACTTTAAAGCAATGTTCTTTTTGTGTAGACACAAGAAGACAATATTATGCTTTTCTAACTTGGGACTTAATTGGCTTCAAATATTATTCATTCCCGGGCATCTGCTTTCTCCACTTTCCTCAGTTGCCCTCTGTTCCTAGCACCCCAAAAGCAATGTTCCCGACAAGGGACGGGACAGACCTAGGGCAAGCGGTGAGTTATGTGCTACCTTGGTATCGAGATGGCCTGGCCAAAGTGCCTAATTCTTAACTATAAGTTAAAAGCTTGATCATGGACGAATGCTGTCATGATCCAAAAGTAATGACGAGACTAGGACCCTGCTAGGGATAGGAAAGACTATCTGGCCTGAGCACTGTAGTCTGAGATTGAGATGGCCCCAGGAGAGCAATTCTATAAGCTTTAATGTATTTCTTATTGTGTCCATACAAAATGATTAATATTATGAGTGCTTATATGTTTGCTGGATGAGGAGAGGAGAAACACACTCATGGGACTCTGCCCTTGGGTGGATCCTCCAGCTGAAAGAGAATCAGTCCTAGGAGAAGCATCCCCTGAAGGAAAGGAACCTTACCTCTATTGATTGTGACCACACCTATATGTACACTCCAACCCCCTCATGCTGAGGGGATTTAACTAGGCTGTAAGAGTGGTTTGGGGGGGAGCAAAATCCAGAGAGAGAGATCCAGAGCTGGGAGAGAAGCAGAGAGAGAGAATGAAATAAACTGATCAACCAACCAGTTTGGCCTTCTTCCTTCCATCGCCTGCCCTTGACCAACAGTCACACACAGCGGTTCCAGAGTATCTAACATGGGTGGTGAGACAGAGCCACCCGGAGAGCCCGAGAGTGCCCATGCCCATCAGTGTGCTTTAGTTTTTTACAATCAAGGAATATGTACAGCAGGAAGAACTCACACTTCTAAACCTAATGAGGGACCAACTAAATACTTAAAACAACTAACAGATTTTAGGGAGGACATTGCTAGCCACACAATAGTAGATGGAGACTTCAAGACTGCCTTACCACCTCTGGATAAATCAACAACATAAAATCTCAGCAAGGAAAAACTGGCTTTGAAGGAAGAAATAGAAGAGAGGGGGCTAATAGATCTATACAGAGCTTTGCATCCCCATAAAAAAAGAATACATATTCTTTTCCAGTGCACACAGAACATTCTCCAAAATAGATCATGTGCTCACCACAAAGCATACTTCAATAGAATCAGGAAGATAGAAATTGTATCAATTGTCTTCTCAGACCATGATGCACTGAAGATAGAAATTAATCATGCACAGATGCAGATGAA
Organism: Sorex araneus; assembly: GCF_027595985.1. Classification (NCBI taxonomy): domain Eukaryota; kingdom Metazoa; phylum Chordata; class Mammalia; order Eulipotyphla; family Soricidae; genus Sorex; species Sorex araneus. Next base: position 44,096,438 of record NC_073302.1, on the reverse strand, counting down.
CAAATCATACACCTGGAAATTAAACAACTCAATGTTGAACAATGAGTGGTCAGGGAGGAAATCAAGGAAGAAATCAAAAAGTACCTGGAAACCAAATGAGAATAAAGACACGAGCTACCAGAACCTGTGGGATGCAGCTAAATCCATGTTAAGATGAAAATTTATAGCTCTGCAAGCATATCTCAGAAAGTAAGATAGGGCCCACCTAAATAACCTGACCTCACAGCTCAAGAGCTTAGAAAAAGACCAACAAAAGGAGCTCATACCAGGCAGAAGGAAAGAAATAATAAAACCTAGAGCAGAAATCAATGACATGGAAACACAAAAAACAAGCGGAAAGATCAATGAATCTAAGAGCTGGTTCTTTGAGAAAATAAATGATTGATAAACTGCTAGCACAACTCACAAAAAAAGAAAGAAAGGGAACTCTAATAAACTGAACTAGAAATGAAAAGGGGCAGAAATGAAAAGGGGTACATCACAACAGAAATCAAAGAAATTCAAAAGATCATCAGAGAGTACTTCAAAAGTCTGTATGCCACAAAACAGGAAAATCTAGATGAAATGGATAAATTCCTGGATTCCTATAACCTCTAAGGCTGAACCAAGATGATTTAGAATACCTGAATAGGCCCATTACTATCAGGGAAATTGAAACTGCAATCAAAAGTTTCTCCAGAAACAGAAGTCCAGTTCCAGATGGATTCACTAGCGAATTCTTCCAAACATTTAAAGAGGACTTGTTACCAGTTCTCCTCAAGCTTTTCCAGGAAATCGAGGAAACAGAAACACTCCCAAACAGTTTATATGAGGCACATAACACCCTAATACCAAAAGCAAACAGAGACACCAGAAAAAAAAGAAAACTACAGACCGATAACTCTGAAGAATATAGATTCAAAGATCCTCAACAAAGTATTAGCAAACAGAATCAAACAACTCATCAAAAAGATCTTACACCACGACCAAGTAGGATTCATCCCGGGGGCGCAAGGATGGTTCAACATTCGGAATTTAATCAACATAATCCACCATAACAACAAAAGAAAAGATGGAAACCATATGATCATATCAGTAGATGCAGAGAAAGCATTTGACAAGATCCAGCACCTGTTCATGATGAAAACTCTCACCAAAATGGGTATAGAAGAGAACTTACTCAAGGTAGTCAAAGCCATCTACCACAAGCCTATAGCAAGCATTATTCTCAATGCGGAAAAACTAAGGGCCTTCCATCTAAGATCAGGGACAAGACCAGGATGCCCACTCTCATCACTTCTGTTCAATAGAGTGCTGGAAGCACTTGCAATAGCAATTAGGCAAGACAAAGACATTAAGAGCATCCAGATAGGAAAGGAAGAAATCAAGGTCTCGCTATTCTCAGATGATATGATATTATATTTAGAGAACACCAAAACCTTTACCAAGAAAGTCCTCGAAACAATAGACTCGTATAGTAAAGTCACAGGCTATAAAAATCAATACCCAAAACTCCATGGCTTTCCTATACACAAATAATGAGAGAGTAGAATATGATATGAAAAAAGCAATTCCGTTCACAATCATGTCTCAGAAAATTGAGTACCTCGGAATCAGCATAAATAAGGAGGTGAAGGACCTGTACAGAGAAAATTACAAAACACATCCTCTGCTCATGGACTGGGATAATTAACATTGGCAAAATGGCAATACTCCCTAAAGCATTATACAGATTTAATGTGATTCCTAGAAGGATACCCATGACATTCTTCAAGGAAGTGGACTCCTGAATTTCATATGGAGCAACAAACTCCCATGAATAGCTAAAGCAATTTTGGGAAAAAAAGAAGATGGGAAACATTACCTTCCCTAACCTCAAACTCTACTACAAAGTGGTAATAATTAAAACTGCATGGTACTAGAACAAAGGCAGAGGAGTAGACCAGTAGAACAGGGTAGAATATCCTTACACACACCCTCAAATATATGATCATCTAATCTTTGATACGGGAGCACAAAATGTGAAGTGGAGCAAGGAAAGCATCTTTAACAAATGGTGCTGGTAACACTTGACAGCTACATGCAAAAAAAAGGGGGAGGGCTTATAACTATACCTAATGCCATGCAGAAAAGTCAGATCAAAATGGATTAAAGACCTCAACATCAGACCAGAAACCATAAGTTTCATTGAAGAGAAGTTCAGAAAAACCCTCCACGACACTGAAACTACAGGTATCTTCAAAGATGACTCGCCACTGACCAGGCAAGTGGAGACAGAGATAAACAAATGGGACTACCTTAAACTGAGAAGCTTCTGCACCTCAAAAGATACAATGGCCAGAATACACAGACAGTCTACAGAATGAGAAAGTATATTCACCCAATACCCATCTGAAAAGGGGTTGATATCAAGGATTTATAAGGTACTGGTTGAACTCCACAAGAAGAAAACATCCAACCCCATCAGAAAATGGGGCAATGAAATTAACAGAATATTTCCCAAGAAAGAAATATAATGGCTAAAAGACACATGAAAAAATGTTCCTCATCACTAATCATCAGGGAGATGCAGATCAAAACAACAATGAGATGCCATCTCACAAAACAGATTGGCCCAAATCCAAAAATACAAAAGCGACCGGTGTTGACGCGGATGTGGGAAAAAAGGGACTCTCTTTTACTGCTGGTGGGAATGCTGACTGGCCCTTTTGGAAAACAGTATGGATGCATCTCAAAAAATTAGAAATTGAGCTCCCATTTGATCCAGCAATACCACTTCTGGGAATATATCCTGGAGATGCAAAAAACTATAGTAAAAGTGACATCTGTACCTATATGTTCATTGCAGCACTGTTCACAATAGCCAGAATCTGGAAATAATCCGAGTGCCCGAGAACAGGTGACTGGCTAAAGAAACTTTGGTACATCTACACAATGGAATACTATGCAGCTGTTATAAAAGATGAAGTCATGAAATTTGCATATATGTGGATCAACATGGAAAGTATTATGTTTAGTGAAATAAGTCAGAAAGAGAGAGACAGACATAGAAAGATTGCCCTCATTTGTGGAATATAAAGTAACAGAATGGGACAATAGCACTCAAGAATAGTAGAGATAAGTACCAGGAGGATTACTCCATAGATTGGAAGCTGGCCTCACATGCTGGGGGAAAAGCAACTCAGATATAAAAAATAAGCAAATGGTGCTAGAAGGGCCTTCTAGGGATGGGAGATACGGGTTGAAAATAGGCTATAGACTGAACATGATGCCTACTTAATACCTCTATAGCAAACCACAACACCCAAAAGGAGAGCAAAAGGGAATGCCCTTCCACAGAGGCGGGGTGGGGTGGAGGGGACAGGGTGGGGGTGGTGGAAAGGATGCTGGGATCACTGGTGGAGGGATAGGTACTTGATCATTGTATGACTGGAATGCAAGCATGAAAGATTTTAAGTCTGTAACATTATCTCACAGTGATTCACTAATAAAAAATTTAAAAAAATATGAATCTAATTATAAGATTTCATATGTGACATCAAAAATATTTACTCAAATTTCTTTGAAATTTACAACTGAATGACTATTAGTCAGTATCTAAGCATTTAAATGTGCTGATTATATTTCAAAGATCTGTAAGAAATTTCTCATAAATCCTTTCTGGAAATACGTTTACTTTATTGAAGTAAAATTATTTTATATGACCATATATATTTTACGGATACAATTTCCTCTCATGTAAATGGCTCTTCTAAAAATATTTATACATGAGTTATTACAAATGTTAAAACAATATCTTTGTAATACTGAAGATTATTATCCACCTAATTATTTCTAAGATGAATATACAAATGTAGTTATTACAGTAGAAATGTGACATAATTAGTGGTTTCCAGTAGTTTTGAAATAAATAAGTTGTTAGTAGTCACACAAATGTCAACAAGTATTTGTATACTGATAATTATTTCATATTTTATACATGTATAAGAAATTGTATTTCAATGAGCTTAGAGATATTTGAAAATTATATTATGAATATATTTTTTCTAAAAGTTACTTATGCTGTTAAATATAATTTCCTAATTTCCTTCCAAATTAGGATATGCTCAAATTAATATGCTCTATCTTATGGGTTTTTTCTTTCTTTTTTTTTTTTTTGCTTTTGGGTCACACCTGGTGATGCACAGGGGTTACTCCTGGCTCTGTAACTCAGGAATTACCCCTGGAGGTGCTTGGGAAGATGGGAATCAAACCCAGGTTGGCCTCATGTAAGGCAAATGCTCTACACACTGTGCTATTGCTCCAGCCCCTCTATCTTGTGTTTTGTACATTGAGAGTGATCAGCAGTATGGATTTCAATGGCAGTAGTATGTTTTGATTTACTGTTCCCTTGGGTCTATTTACCTTGAGTTGAATTGCTTCTTCACTGAATATGAAGCAATAAGCATCCCTCCCCATTTATGACTGCTTTAAACTTTCTCTTCATCAAAACCCAGACAGAAGTCTACACATCCATTTTTTAAAGCATATAGTTTGGTACAAGTTGGTTTACATTCTACGAAATTAAAGATTTTGAAATGAAAACCACAGGTAGTCTGCATTTTTATATTTAATATACATATGCACATGTACATATATATGTATACTCAGTTTCCATTTATGAAAAGTAACATGTATGGCTTCTATAATATTTTCTTTACAACTTGGCTGATGTTGTTTTATTTTCCACTTTCTATAATTCTGTAATATTCTACCTATAACAAAATATCTAGATAGATGTTCAGGGATCTAATTAATGTGGAAGAAAGTTTAATAATTGGTGGGGGAGTAGTTTGGGTATACTTAAACCTCCAACATCCCAAGAGCATTCAAAGTATCAGATATTTGTATTATTTTCTAATTTTTTAAAACAACTCACTTAAGTGTATTTTTGTTATTTTACAGAAGTGAATCTTTTATTATTTATGTGTACATTTAATGAAAACATATTTTATAATTCATAACAGTATTCTGTCTTTTAAAATCTCACAAGCTTGAGAAAAGTAAAATGTTTAAGGCACTTTCCCTGCATCGTGCTGGTCCTGGTAAAATCCCCATCACTACATATGGTTTCCCAACCACTAAAACAGGGCACTCATGAGGACAGAGTCAAGAAATAGTTTCTGAGCACCTCTGGATGAGCATCCCCCCCCCAAACAAAATCCTAAAATCATAGAATTCCAAATTCAAATCACATCTACTCTTATAAGGTCTATTCTTTTTAAATACTTTTACAATTTTAAGATAAAATACATTTAATTACTTATACTAATGAATCCAAATGGTTGAAGTAACTTGTAATACTTAAGTATATTTTTGGGACCAATGAGCATTAGCATCGCTTGTTAAGTTGTTGAAAATGCAATATCCATGGTTTTGCCTAGGATATACTAAATTAAAAACTATAGAGATCTATCTCCAAAATATGTTTTGCTTGAAGTTGAAGACTATAAGGAATGAAGAATAAGGAATAGTTGTAGAAGAATATTTGTGGTCACTCTTCAGAAGATTTTGTCATTTCAGAGAAGGCGTCCCCAGGTAATTTCTACAATTTGTGCTATCTGTTATTTTATCCCTTGATTACATTATAATAAATATAATGCTGTGAGATTTTTATAAATTCAAATATCCAAGAAATCATAAAATTTGACATGCCAACTGACAAAGACATATTGGTAAAATATTATATTTATCCCAATTAATAGCCCAATCTCCTACAATTTCTATGTTCCTGGGCAATGTACTAATTTCCTCATTCATCTTTATAGAAAGTACCATGTTCTAAATTGGTTTTGTACTAAATGATCCCTAAACATTAAAAACTTATGAAGAAATCATATTCATTTGGAACTTAAACTTAGCCAGGAAATGTTTTATACCTTAATATAAGAGTTGCGCACAAAAAAAAGTTAGAGATTCTAACATTATCCTAACTCCCATTAAGTGAGATGGCTATAATGATACATAAATTTTAAGTAAGGGAGGTGAAATTTGAAACCAAGCAGAAATGGTTTCCCAAAGATATACTGCCAAAGCCAAAGTAAGAATATTTGAAAAGGATAAAATTTATCTTGCAATATAGCACATCACTAATAATCATATGTTGTCTTTTAATTAATAAAATTCAAGTGGATAATAATCCTGTCTACCCCAATAATATCATATTATAATTATAATTGCTAAACCTATTAACAGGCAATTTGGTTATAAGTATCAACTATAACTAGAGAATGAGAAGAGTGAGAGCTCTTTATATATTATTATATATTATATGTCCATTTGCATCCGGGTCCCCGCGTTTCGCGCTCCGCTCACCCGCCGGCTTCACTCCGAGGTTGTCAGGTGCTGCTTGTTCTGGCTCTTCCAGCATCGGAAACACAGGTTTGAGCTTCTCATCCTGGAAACTGTGCATGACCATAATGAGGCTTGTAATTCTTGATAACTATGACTTGGCCAGTGAGTGGACAGCCAAGTACGTCTGTAATCGCATCATTCAGTTCAAGCCCAGTCAGGAGAGATACTTTACACTGGGCTTACCTACAGGGAGTACACCTTTATTGTGTTATAAAACACTAATAGAATTTCATAGGAATGGAGACCTCTCATTTAAGTATGTGAAAACCTTTAACATGGATGAATATGTAGGACTTCTCAGAAATCATCCTGAAAGCTACCGTTCATACATGTGGAATAACTTTTAAAAGCATGTTAATATGATCCCAATAATGCTCATATACTTGATGGGAATGCAACAGATTTACAAGCAGAATGTGATGCTTTTGGAAAAAAAATAAAAGAAGCTGGAGGAATTGATCTTTTTGTTAGAGGAATAGGTCCAGATGGTCATATCGCTTTCAATGAGCAAGGATTCAGTTTAGTTTCAAGGACAAGATTAAAAACTCTAGCAATGGACACAATGGACACCATTTTGACCAATGCAAAATATTTTGATGGAGATTTGTCAAAGGTGCCAGCTATGGCTCTAGCAGTTGGTGTGGGGACAGTAATGGATGCCAGAGAAGTTACGATCCTCATAACAGGTGCACATAAGACATTTGCCCTGTACAAAGCAATTGAAGAAGGAGTCAATCACATATGGACTGTTTCTGCTTTTCAGCAGCATCCCCAAACCATTTCTGTGTGTGACGAAGATGCCACCTTAGAATTGAGTTAAAACTGTGAAATACTTTAAAGGTGAGCATTAGAATTTCAGATGGAGAACATGAGAATGTTCCACTGTAGATCTGAAGTTGATGGTGGAAAGTAAATTCCACTAAGAACTTAATATGTCCACCGTGGCCTATTGAAAGCTGGCCTAGTGTGGAAGTATGAGTAGCCGAGCCTTTCAAAGAACTGAAATGCCTCACCTCAGACAATAGTAACTCCAAAGTTCATCCCTTTTTTTAATGAAGAGAGTTTCTTCTATCTCTATTTCCACTAAATAGATTTTTCTTGAAATTTAAAACTTAACATATTACTTTCATATTTAATATTTTCAGACTGGAGCGATAACATAGCGGGTAGGGCGTTTGCCTTGCATGCGGCCGACCTGGGTTCTATTCCTCCATTCCTCTCAGAGAGCCCAGAAAGCTAACCGAGATTATCCCGCCCACAGAGCAGAGCCTGGCAAGCTACCTGTGGCATATCCGATATGCCAAAAAACAGTAACAACAAGTCTCACAATGGAGACGTTACTGGTACCTGCTCAAGCAAATCGATAAATAACAGGACGACAGTGCTACAATATAAGAGTAATAATAATAAGAGTAATATTAGAAGAGTAAAAGAGCCTGGGACTCCACGCCAGGCTCTTTTCACTCAGGATGCCCCAGAGGGGGCCAGGTGAGAACCCACCCTGCCCCAAGGGACCCAGTCCCAGCAGCCGACCTGCACTACCCAACTGCCACCATGCTCCAGGTCGCTTTCCAGACACATTATAAGACACTTCTGACCCATTTTCCATAATTACCGCACCATATTTGATGGAGTTCAGACAGAAGGCAGCAAATGATAGAGAGTAATGTATGTATATATATATATATATATGTATACATATACATATACACACACACACACACACACACACATATATATATATATATATATATACATACACACACACACATACCTCTCAGAGAGTCCAGCAAACTACAGACTGTAGCAAAGTCTGGCAAGCTACCCTTGGTGTACTCAATAAGCCAAAAAGAGTAACGATAGGTCTCATTCCCTGACCCTGAAAGAGCCTCCAACTATTGGGAAAGACGAGTAAGGAGAGGCTGTTAAAATCTCAGGGCTGAGTGTAATAGAGACATTACTGGTGCCCACTTGAGCAAATTGAGGAACAACGGGATGACAGTGATACAATGATAACATTAATATAGTAATATGATTATCATTAATTAAGATAAGTATAAGATTTTATTTTTGTCATTGGTTTTCTATGACATACTATTGAAGAATACAAATTTTCAGTTTGCAAAGAAAGTAATACAGCATTGAAAAGAACTTTCCAAAAACATATAAGCATTTCACTTTTGCAGTATACTTTTTTCTATATCATATTCACTTTTCCCATGTTAACTGCAGACATAAATAAAGCCTAAACATATCTAAAATTTACTATACAGTTTGTGAAAAAATCATTCTGCTCAATTGAGTTTTAAATATGTATCATTTTTGTAAGATACTAAAAATGGAAACTAGATTTGCTGTGGCAATTGCTTCTATAAAAGGACTTTCATTTTGTCTGACTGGTAAAAAAAAATTAGAAATATTTAAGTAAAAATTGAAATAGTAAGTTGGGCTTTAGCTAACTTTTAAGACAAGATATCTGATTCAATCATTAATAACAGAACATTAACATTAATCAACAACTACATAATGAAATAAAAATTAAAACAAAACATATTTGACTTTATAACTAATAAAATTGTCTAAAAGATATATAGCACATGTTATTAACTATAATAAATTTCAAAACTAACAACTGGCAGGCAAAAGAAGAAAAGAATATTAAAAGACGCTAACAATTATCACTATTATTATAACTGAACAGATTTTATCCAACAAACTTGTAAGTCACTGTAATTTTTTAATTTTTAAATGTGAATTATTTTATAAACAAGCATAAACTCTAAAACATTGCCACATTCTTGATATTTGCTTTTATTTAAAAAATTATAACCTCAAAGAAAATAATTTCTTTTTACCAACTTGAAAGCCTGAGAAAAGACTTATTTTACTTTAAAATGCTGTTCAGATAAAATATTTTGAGTGATGTCTAATTTTACTACAGTCATTCTACAGAGGATGTATAATAGGTTTTTTTTTCTTTTAAGTATGAGGTAAATTACAGTTTGAACTTTATTATAATATTCAAGAGAAAAAAAGCAGAAACTTCAAATGACAGACTTGACAAAGTACTAGAATACTGCAGAAAACCAAAATCTTCCTTTTTAGAACAAAGTTCAATAATTCACTCATAACACATCTTGAAATGGCTGTCATCAGTGCTCAGTTGATTTACTTTTATCATTAAAACACTTCATCTATTTAATATAGAATTGTTGATCAATCCCCCTGTATTTTACATAAAGATATGCCAATAGAGAAATGGACCAGGGATCTTTTCATCTTCCTTTTATTTTGGGGGTGTATAGTATGCTAAACATATTGAAAAGAATATGTTTTAGAGCTTTTAGCAAGGTTCAACTTTCTTATGTAGAAAATGAGACCAAATGATTGCCATAAGAAAAAAAATTACATGACTCAATCTATGTACAATGTATTAATATTGTCATCTTACACATATATTAGGCACTTATCTAACTTCAATATCTATGAAGCAATCTGAAAAGGGTCTATGTATATTTCTGCATAATATATATTTATTCATGAAACCCTTAGAGTTTCAGGTCAATGGAAAAATCATGTTAATTAAAGAATTATATATTTCCCTACTATGTATTAAGAGAGACATTATGAGCGAAGAGACAATTTTTACATAAATAATTGCTGAGGGTGTCTTCCTAGGCAAACACACTAAAGGGTGGAGCAAGCAGGAAAGAGGATGGGAAGGAAGCTTGTCAAAGGTGCGTTCTTTCATTTGCTCTCTGGGAAATTACTCTTAGAGAAAATTAAAAATGACATGGGTTTTAGTTTCACTATTTATGTGGCATAAATATTTTCTTCACAGTCAATTTTAAATTGTCCAGATGATGCCACTGGAACACAGAAATTCAAAATTATTTGAAACACGGACTCAAGTAATACTAAAGTTAAAAGAAATATTAGTAACTTCATTAAAGCTAACGTTAGCACACGACTAAGTAAAACTAATCATACAGAGATTTCTGGAATGTGAATAGCACAACAGAGTTATTCCCTCCAGAGGCAAGGAGGTTGGTCAGAATCACTCAGATGCTTCCAGATTTACCTGGATCTGGATTCAGAATCATCCAGAGGAAAGGGGACAGACCCAAACTACACAGACAGAAGGAGTATTAGCCAGAAATGACCCCAGAATAAGTCTTAAGTCTGGAATTTCCTGGGGAAAATGACATAACCTACAGTCTGCCATCAATCGATTCTCAGAAATAATTTCTGCTCTAAAATGCCACAGCAGCTAGAAAATAAGTGATTCTACTTGCAAAAGGTGCTCTCTCTCAAAGGACAGCAATGGTCTTCAGTATAGTGCATAATAAGAGATTATACTATTCCCGCCTCAAAGTGATTCATACAGTTGTGATGTACTTTCATTATAACCATTTACTCAAAACTTATCAAGTAGCTGTTGTCCGGTAAAAAACACAGAAACAACTTAACATAAAAGTGGGACTTTATTGAGAATGAAAACAAGTTGAGAATGATGCCTACCGCAAAAGGTAGAGAATAGCTTTGAAGACAGAGAGTAAGGGGTCTGTTTATGTGGTCCTTTCTTAAAGGAGTCTGTTTAAGAGGTCCTCAAATTAATGAGGGAGAATTAAGTGCATATACAATTGGGGAACACACATCACATAGAGAAACAGCAGAGACAGAATTATAATAATTGACACAGCATGACCATTGGAGTCAATCATTTTGGGTTTAAATCACACTTTAAAATATGTTGGTGCAATATTCAATTTAAATTTTCTAATGCTTTTTTTCTATTCATAAAATAAAGATAATATAATCATGGTATCACTGTAAGAATAAAGAAATATGATATATCTAAAGCAATTAGTCATATTGAGGGATCAGTAAACATTAGCAAGATAAAATATGCCTAGATCTTGGCTACAGAATTTGAGTTTCAATGTTATGATTCTCTTTTTTTTTTTTTATTTTTTGCTTTTTGGGTCACGCCCGACGATGCACAGGGGTTACTCCTGGCTCTGCACTCAGGAATCACCCCTGGCGGTGCTCAGGGAACCATATGGGATGCTGGGATTCGAACCCAGGTTGGCCGCGTGCAAGGCAAACGCCCTACCCGCTGTGCTATTCCTCCAGCCCCTGATTCTCTTTCTTTATCACTTGAAAACAGAAAATGATCTATGGATCACAAGTTTCATATACATATTTCTCCATATGTAAATTTAGCAACAACTTAGAAGATACAATTCATTTCCACTGTACTTGTCAGAAATTTGTAGTTTTTAAACCAAACCTTTAAAAATAGGGAACTTGAAAACATTTTTGAATTACATTTAGTGACCTAAATTCAAGAAAAGTCCCAGATATGAGAGATAGTACCATCAAAATACCCAGGGCATCATAAATACTCTCTGTTCCCTAAGAGGTCACTCAAAGGTTTCTGATCATTGAGTTTTAGGCATGTTGAAAAATAATATGAAATTGTGGGGAATTATTTCCAGATGAATGGCAAAATCTCCTATGAGCAGTTACTTTTTTTTAAGTGAAACCATTAAAACTTCTCATGTTAGTTTTATCTTATTATCTGAAACAAGAGAGCAAATGGGTGCAAAAAATATGTTGAAGGCAAACTAAGAGGGAAAAAAATAAAACATCACAAACTAAACTAGTAAGATTTTAAGAAAATGCCATTAAAGCAAAAGCAAGTAGCACTGTAGCACTGTAGTCCCACTGTTCCTGTTCATTGATTTGCTTGAGTGGGCACCAGTAAAGTCTCCATTGTGAGACTTGTTGTTACTGTTTTTGGCATATTGAATACACCCCGGGTAGCTTGCCAGACACTGCCGTGCGGAGAGGATACTCTCAGTAGCTTGCCAGGCTCTCCAAGAGGGACAGAGGAATCAAACCCGGGTTGGCTGCGTGCAAGCCCTACCCACTGTGTAAAATATTGATAAAGTAAGGTTACAGAAATTAACAGAAGAGAGGGGGCCCACATGGTTACCAACAAACTATAAATAACATACCATACCTAAGCTTCAGGCATTGCATTTAATACTAGCTATTAACTTAATTCATTATTTTCCTCTTTCAAATATGAGGTGAAATATTTTCTTCTCACAAATATCATGAGGTGAGATAATATTTGATCTACAGAAATTTTCTGATTTCTGGAGACATTTACCGTCTTTTAGTAATCTCTAATTTTATAGTTTCATAAACTATAAAATATAACTACCAAATATAAAATTTTATAGCTCTATTACAGTTCAATTAAAAAAAGTCTTGAGTCTGAGTGATGGTACAGTGGGTGGAGCACTTGCCTTGTACACAGCTGACCCAGTTTGATCCTTGGCGCCACATATAATCCCTGGAGCCCACCAGGAGTGATTCCTGATAGCAGAGTCAGGAGTAAAACCTCAGCACCACAGTGTGTGGCACTCAAACGAACAACTTCAACAACAACAAAATGAAAAACTACTTAATAAATTGAAAAGATAATATTGTATGCATATTATTTGAAAATATAGATAAGTACCATAAGTAATAGAATTTAAAATGGAGACTTATGAAAGGAGATTGATGGTGCAATAGGTCAGTTTTTCCTTATTCCTAATTTCTGTGCTTTTGCTTTTGTGGAGCACTCCCATAGGTGTTCAGTGCTAACTCCTGGCTCTGTATTCAAAGAATATTCTTGGAGGCTTATGGAACTATATGGAATACCTGGGATTGAACCGTGGTCACTCCATGCAAGGCAGTTATCCTACCTACCAAAATATTCCTCCTGCCCCTCTACTCCTATTTAGTTAAATAAGTTATTTCCTTGTACTAATAAACTGAATAGAAATGCATGAAAATAATAATTTGAAGAAAAATCATCTGCTGCATGACATTCACTTATTTGGCAAAAGAAATTAAATAGACAATAAGTTTCCTGAGAAGAAAAATCTCACTGAACCAAGACATTGTGAGATATTTCATATATAGTATTAAATGGAATATGTAATATTTTCCTCCAGAATATAAAATTCACATTAAACTATTTACTTATAAGATAATATGCTCTTATAAGCATTTAGTAAGGATAGTTTACGGAAAAAGCATAGTCTTTTCATTGAGAGTGCTTGAATATTGAACAGTTTTAGTTCTTTTTTTTTTTCTTTTTGGATTACACCCGGCAATGCACAGGGGTTATTCCTGGCTCATGCACTCAGGAATTACTCCTGGGGGTGCTCAGGGGACCATAGGGGATGCTGGGATTCGAACCCGAGTTGGCCGTGTGCAAGGCAAACGCCCTACCCGCTGTGCTATCACTCCAGCCCCAGTTTTAGTTCATTTAAAAATGAATATGTTTCAAATACATCTGGAGAATTTTTCAAGTGTCTGAATATATATATTCAAATAGTCGAATATTTCGACTATACTTCAGACAAAGTTTTAGCAAAAACAGAAAACTGAAAAAAAAATACAGAAATTGCTCTCAATCTCATGTCCAAATATCCCGGAAAGAAAAGCATTCTGGGTTCCAGCCGCCCCAGCCCGTGTCCTCTGCGCCCCGGCTCCTCCCCGGGCCCCCTAACTGCGGCCCGCCCTCTCAGGTACCTTCCCGGACCCTCGGCCACGCCCTCCCGCGCCCCGCTTCCCGCCGCCTGGACTCCCCGAGACCTTCCAGCCACCCCAGCCCGTGTCCTCTGCGCCCCGGCTCCTCCCCGGGCCCCCTAACTGCGGCCCGCCCTCGCAGGAAGACACTGGGGGCGTGTCCTGTATGTTAGTGGGCGTGGTCTAAAAGTGGGCGTGGCCTCCTCTCAGAGCGGCCAACGCTAACGCGGCCGCAGTTATTCTTTGTTACCTCAGCTCAATCAGTACTTGTATGTTTTTGAAAATTCACTTTTGCAATCTCTAACACACAAAATAGCCATTAGCTTAGTCTGACACTATAAAAGCTCTCAGTTAATAAGGGAAGTTTAGCACGATCAGAAAACCTTCTTTCCACAAGAAGGAAAAAGGAACAAATAACTACAGAGCTCCAGCTCTACACTTCTGTAACAATATGAAGAAGCAGCGAAAATCCCCTCCACCAAGAGAGGGAGAAGAAAAAATCCCAGAAACATCAATGGGGGCTACTCACATCTATGACCTCTCAGATAAACAATTTAGAGAGGAGATCTGGAGGAGAGTCGACCTACTCCAAGCAACCATGGAACAGACATCCAATAAACTAAGGGAGGAGATGAATCAAGCGCTGGAACGGTCTACCAAGAAAATTCAGGAAGAAATGAGAGCAGAAATGAGAGCAGAAATTTCAAATCTTCGAACGGAAATCTCACAAATAAAGGAATCGGTAGATGAAATAAAAATCTCACTAGATGCCCTCAACAGTAGAATGACTACAGCTGAAGAAAGAATCAGCGACCTGGAAGATGAGCTGCAGAAAGCTTATAGACAACAACAAATCATGGCCAAAGACCTCAAAATGGCTATAGAGCGAATCAGAGCCCTGGGGGATGACTTCAAGAGAAACAACATAAGAATCATTGGAGTACCAGAACCACAGGGAAGTAACCCCAATGAAAAAAACACAGTCAAAGACATCATTGCTAAGAAATTCCCAGAGCTGGAGAAGGCAGGCATCCAGATACAAGGAGTCCGAAGAGTACCAGCAAAAAGAGACCCGAATAAAAAGACTCCAAGGCATATCATAGTCAGAATGACGGATGCTATGGATAGAGACACAATTCTGCAAGCAGCAAGGTCAAAGAAGGAAATTACATACAAAGGAGCACCCCTCAGATTTACAGCAGACCTGTCAGAGGAAACCCTCCGAGCCCGAAGACAATGGTGGGACATAGTGAAAAGACTCAACGAAATGAATGCCTCACCAAGAATACTTTATCCGGCTAAACTCTCACTCAAACTCGATGGAACCATACACTACTTCTCGGATAAACAACAGCTCAGGTCCTTCATAGACTCAAAACCAAACTTGAAAGAAGGTCTCAAGGGGCTACTGTAAGACAAGGTGGAGCCACATAAAAACAACAAATACCACAGAAATATGACACAAAATCCTATCACAATAATCTCTCTCAACGTCAACGGCCTAAATGCACCCATCAAGAGACACAGAGTGGCAAAATGGATCCAGAAATTAAACCCATCATTCTGCTGCCTGCAAGAAACACACCTGAACAAACAGAGTAAACATAGACTCAAAGTCAAAGGATGGAAAACAATCCTGCAAGCAAACAACCCCCGTAAAAAAGCTAGAGTGGCCATCCTAATATCCGACAACATAGATTTCAGGTTGAAAAAGATTTAAAGGGACAGCGAAGGTCATTTTCTGTTTATCAAGGGATATGTTCAACAGGAAGAAATCACACTCTTAAACATATATGCACCTAATGAGCGACCAGCTAAATATTTAAAACAACTCCTAGCAGACTTCAAAGAGGACATCACTAACAGCACAATAGTAGTCGGAGACTTCAATATGGCCTTATCGCCTCTAGATAGATCGACAAGAACAAAACTCAACAAGGAAACACTGACTCTGAAAGAAGAAATTGAAGAGAGAGGCCTAATAGACCTATACAGGGCCTTACACCCCCAAAAGAAAGAATACACATTCTTTTCCAGTGCACACGGAACATTTTCTAAAATAGACCATGTACTGGGCCCCAGAACATACCTCAATAGAATCGGAAAAATAGAAATTGTATCAACCATCTTTTCAGACCACGATGCGCTGAAGATAGAAGCTAACCACTCACTGACACGGAGAATCAAGTCAAACACTTGGAAATTAAACAATTCAATGTTGAACAATGAGTGGGTCAGGAAGGAAATCAAGGAAGAAATCAAAAAATACTTAGAAACAAATGAGAATGAAGACACGAGCTGCCAAAACCTATGGGACGCAGCTAAAGCCGTGTTAAGGGGAAAATTTATAGCTCTCCAAGCATTCCTCAGGAAGGAAGAAAGGGCCCACATAGACAGCTTGACTTCACGACTCAAGACCTTAGAAAAGGACCAGAAAAGGGAACCCAAACCAGATCGAAGGAAAGAAATAATAAAAATTAGAGCAGAAATTAATGACATGGAAACCAAAAAGACAATCCGAAAGATCAATGAAACAAAGAGCTGGTTCTTCGAGAAAATAAACAAGATTGATAAACCGCTAGCAAGACTCACAAAGAAAGAAAGAGAAAGAACCCTAATAAATCGAATCAGAAATGAAAAGGGGGACATCATAACAGAAACCAGTGAGATTCAAAAGATCATTAGAGACTACTTCGAAAGTCTATATGCCACAAAACAGGAGAACCTAAAAGAAATGGATGGATTCCTCGATTCTTACAATCTCCCAAGACTGAACAAAGAAGACTTGGAATACCTGAATAGACCCATCAATGTTAAGGAAATTGAAGCTGTGATCAAAAACCTCCCCAAAAACAAAAGCCCAGGCCCAGATGGCTTCACTGGCAAATTCTTCCAAACATTTAAAGAAGACCTGCTGCCTGTTTTCCTCAAACTTTTCCAGGAAATTGAAAAAACAGGAAATCTCCCAAACAGTTTCTATGAAGCACACATCTCCTAATACCAAAAGCAAACAAAGACATCACTAAGAAAGAAAATTACAGACCAATATCCCTGATGAACACCGATGCGAAGATCCTCAACAAAATACTGGCAAATAGGATCCAACAACTCATCAAAAAGATTATACATCACGACCAAGTGGGATTCATCCCAGGGATGCAAGGATGGTTTAACATTCGGAAATCAATCAACATAATCCAGCATATCAACAAAAGTAAAGATAAAAACCATATGATCATATCAATAGATGCAGAGAAAGCATTTGACAAGATCCAACATCCTTTCATGATGAAAACCCTCGCCAAAATGGGGTTTGGAGGAACTTTCCTCAAGATAGTCGAAGCCATCTATCACAAGCCTACGGCAAGCATTATCCTCAACGGGGAAAAACTAAGGGCCTTTCCTCTGAGATCAGGCACAAGACAAGGATGCCCACTCTCACCACTCCTCTTCAATATAGTACTGGAAGTACTTGCGATAGCTATTAGACAAGAAAAAGAGATTAAGGGCATCCAGATAGGAAGGGAAGAAATCAAACTCTCACTATTTGCAGACGACATGATACTATATCTAGAGAAGCCTAAAACCTCTACTAAGAAACTCTTAGAAACAATAGACTTATACAGTAAAGTTGCAGGCTACAAAATCAATACCCAAAAATCCATGGCCTTCATATATGCAAACAATGAGGCAGAGGAAAGGGACATGAAAAAAGCAATCCCATTCACAATCGTGCCCCAGAAAATCAAGTACCTCGGAATCAGCTTAACCAAGGAAGTAAAAGACCTTTACAAAGAAAACTACATAACGCTACTCCATGAAATCAAAGAGGACATGAGGAAATGGAAACATATACCCTGCTCGTGGATAGGGAGAATCAATGTTGTCAAAATGGCAATACTCCCTAAAGCATTATACAGATTCAATGCGATCCCTATAAATATACCCATGACACTCTTCAAAGAAATGGATCAAGAAATCCTAAAATTCATATGGAATAACAAACATCCAAGGATAGCTAAAACAATTCTTGGGAAAAAGATGATGGGAGGCATCACCATCCCCAACCTCAAACTTTACTACAAAGCAGTAACAATTAAAACAGCATGGTACTGGAACAAAGGCAGAGCCGTAGACCAATGGAACAGGGTGGAATATCCCTACACACAACCCCAAATGTATGACCATCTAATCTTTGATAAGGGAGCAAGAGATGTGAAGTGGAGCAAGGAAAGCCTCTTTAACAAATGGTGCTGGCACAACTGGACAACCACATGCAAAAAAATGGGTTTAGACCTTGACCTGACAACATGCACAAAAGTCAGATCAAAATGGATTAAAGACCTCAACATTAGACCACAAACCATAAGGTACATTGAAGACAAGGTCGGCAAAACCCTCCACGATATTGAAGATAACGGTATCTTCAAAGGTGGCACGGAACTAAGCAATCTAGTAAAAACAGAGATCAACAAATGGGACTACATTAAACTAAAAAGCTTCTGCACCGCAAGAGATACAGTGACCAGAATCCAAAGACTATCCACAGAATGGGAAAGGATATTTACACAATACCCATCAGATAAGGGGTTGATATCAATGGTATATAAAGCACTGGTTGAACTCTACAAGAAGAAAACATCCAACCCCATCAAAAAATGGGGCGAAGAAATGAACAGAAACTTTACCAAGGAAGAAATACGAATGGCCAAAAGGCACATGAAAAAGTGCTCTGCATCACTAATCATCAGAGAGATGCAGATCAAAACAACTTTGAGATACCACCTCACACCACAGAGACTAGCACACATCCAAAAGAACAAAAGCAACCACTGTTGAAGAGGATGTGGGGAGAAAGGGACCCTTCTTCACTGCTGGTGGGAATGCCGACTGGTTCAGCCCTTCTGGAAAACAATTTGGACGATTCTCAAAAAATTAGATATTGAATTCCCATTTGACCCAGCAATACCACTGCTGGGAATATATCCCAGAGAGGCAAAAAAGTACAATCGAAACAACATCTGCACATGTATGTTTATCGCAGCACTGTTTACAATAGCCAGAATCTGGAAAAAACCCGAATGCCCTAGAACGGATGACTGGTTGAGGAAACTTTGGTACATCTATACAATGGAATACTATGCAGCTGTTAGAAAAAAGGAGGTCAAGAATTTTGTAGTTAAATGGATGGGCATGAAAAGTTTCATGCTGAGTGAAATGAGTCAGGAAGAGAGAGACAGACATAGAAAGATTGCACTCATCTATGGTATATAGAATAACAGAGTGGGAGACTATCACCCAAGAACTGTAGAAATAAGTACCAGGAGGTTGACTCCATGGCTTCGAGGCTGGCCTCACGTTCCGGGGAAAGGTCAACTCAGAGAAGCGATCACCAACTACATTGTAGTCGAAGGCCATGTGGGGGAAGGGAGTTGCGGGCTGAATGAGGGCTAGAGACTGAGCACAGAGGCCACTCAACACCTTTATTGCAAACCACAACAGCTAATTAGAGAGAGAGAACAGAAGGGAATGCCTTGCCACAGTGGCAGGGTGGGGTGGGGGGGAGATGGGATTGGGGAGGGTGGGAGGGACGCTGGGTTTACGGGTGGTAGAGAATGGGCACTGGTGAAGGGATGGGTTCCCGAACTTTGTATGAGGGAAGTATAAGCACAAAAGTGTATAAATCTGTAACTGTACCCTCACGGTGATTCTCTAATTAAAAATAAATAAAATTAAAAAAAAAAAAGAAAAGCATTCTGGGTTAGCATGATCAATAATTGGACTGAAGTAAGCCAACAAAAGCATAATATTTATTTGTTCCATGTTCTTGGAAACACAAGTGGCCAACTCTATTGTTGTTACTGGTAAAGTCCTAACTTTGTTTAGAATTTTAAGAAGCATTCAAGTCATCTTGATTCTTTTAAAATACAGATTTTCAGTGGGAGCATCTAAAATGAGGACCAAGAATATATTTATTTATTGTACTTTACTTAGCGAGGCCCATTGTGTTTCTACGCAGTCAACCAAAGAGTGCCACAAAATAAACGCTTATTAGACGGGAGACTGCAAAATAGACCTTCTTTATAATTTTTCACTAAGTATGCAGGTTTTACCTCAATATGGAACTTCAATTAGAGAATTCAAAGAAGTTTAAGTGAATCCAAGAATTCAAGGTAAATATTTTTTCCTGGAAAACTTGAACAATAGAAATATTTTCTGCTACTTTCTTGCAATGTGAATTGCAAGTACCTGGATAACTGCATAAAATCTATTTTTTATCCATAAGAACATTTCTAAATATAAAACGATGCCCCACATAGTCATTAGCTCAGGAATAGTCACCCTAATTTAGTGGAAAACCAGTATTACAGATGTTATTACCATTTTTAATGAAAACTTATGATCAAAATAAAGGGAGAATGTAGCATTGTCCCGCTGTCCTCCAGTTGTTCATCAATTTGCTTGAGTGGGCACCAGTAACATCTCCATTGTGAAACTTGTTGTTACTGTTATTGGCATATTGACTACACCACAGGTAGCTTGCCAGGCTCTGCCGTGCAAGTGGGATACTCTTGGTAGCTTGCCAGCTCTCTTGAGGGACGGAGGAATCAAACCCAGGTCAGCCACGTGCAAGGCAAACGCTCTACCCACTGTTCTATCGCTCCAGTCCTAGAGGGAGAATGTACTATCTTACAACTTTAATAAACTTTTAAATGCATTTCCATATCCCCAACTCTACTTGCATAGCAAGAAATATTTTCATTGAGAAGAAGGAAGTAAACAAAGCACATGCTTATAAATTCATTATGGCAGGTTTCACATAGAAGATATTTAAGTCCTTTGCGGCCCCGTGCGAGATCGACCCCGGAGGCAACTGAACCACTTTGGACACGAGCGGCGCCCCCAAAATGCCTCCAAACTGTGTGCTCGGAGCTTCTGGCCCAGGCGCCGCAGCGAGTGATGCAATTACCAAAAGAATTTTCCTTGGACTTCATATAGAAATCCAAAACCGCGTGGCTGCTATTGCAGCCGCGCGACCTAATATCTCTTGATTGTCAGCAACGTGTAAATGTTCCTTTTTGGCAGGGCTTAACGTGGGGGGAAACTCCAAACAATAGTACTAAGTTTTTTGTTAAAAGGTAAAAGATTGTAGCGATAGAATTTTAGGCAGAATTTTCCCTGGACTTTATATAGAAACCCAAAACCCTGCGGCCGCGGCAGCCTAATGTCATCTAATCATCAGCAATATGAAATGGTTCCTTTGTAATGGGTTGGACTTTGGGGGGACCATAATAGGGTTAAAGTTTGTAGCGACGTGTAATTTCTGGCTGTACTTTCCCTGGACTTTATACAGAAATTCAAAGCCGCGAGGCCGCTGCCATGGCCGCGCAACCTATTGTCATTTATTCATCACCAATATGAAATGGTTCCCTTTTAACGGGTCGGACTTTGGTGGGAAATCCTAACAAGAATAGTAAGTCTTTTGCTGAAATATTGAAGGCTACCAAAGTGGTAGCCATCTCTAAAGACTGAACTAAGCCATACGCCGGCTGAGAAGAAATATCCTTCTTTCTCCAGAAGAAACGAGGCGTGGCGTTAACCATAGTATGATGTCCATTAAGCTGACACGGACCTGGTGGCGTGGGAATCGGATACAAGGGAATAAATTATTATGTACTTGGAACAGCGGGACGCTGGTGGAATCTTGACCCGGGGCCGATACCAGCGTATTACTTTTGGTTCCAGAAACTGCTTGCAGACATTCTACCAGACTATCAACTAAGCCAGAGCCCCACGCCGGCTGATGACGAGAAATAGCCATCTCTTTTGGTTTGTTTTCCCTTTGTCAGGCAGCGTGGTGATTACTAAACAGGCGTGATCTCGGTGGTGCGGGACGAGGGGGGAAAAAAATAGAAAAGTTATGTAACAAACAGCGGGACTTAATATCTCTACATTCTCAGCAATGGAGAGCCATCAAATGCTTCCTTGACAGTGGGACTGTCTTCTCTTTTTGGGGGGGAAACCCTAGCAACAATAGTGAATTATGTGTTGAAACATGGACTGTAACCAAGATAAAGCGTAAACGAAGTGAAACTTATCACTTACAAGGGCGGGGACTGGGGGGCGGGAGGGGGCGGGAGGTATAATGGGGTGGTTGGTTATGGAATATGGGCACGGGTGAAGGGAAGGGTGTTTGAGTACTGTATAACTGACATAATCCTGAGAACTGTGTAACCCTCCACATGGTGATTCAATAAAATTTAAATTAAAAAAAAGAAGATATTTAAAAATATATATGTTTAAGATAAGAGTAAAAAAGCATATTATATCATTTTATTTTGACCCTTATTAAAAAACTAAAAGAAAATTTATGCCAGTTTCTCCAACATAATATTTGGAAACACTAAACTAAAACAGTAAACTACACTATAATACTTTAACGCATAATAGTTTTTAACTATGTTGTCAAATCTAGAATTTCAGTTAATTCTATTATCTTGTTTAATTTCAAATAAGAAATATAAATTAAAATTACTTATATGCCACTTAGTTTTCTGTACTGAAACAAAGCTATTTTTATTTCACATAAAATATTTAAATTCATTTATATCCAAATATTCTTACTAGATAATTAAAGTAATGATTTGACAACCAATTAAAAATTAATATAATTTAGAGTAACTCATTCTAGACAAACTTTAATAAGGTCACAGACTAAGATGTTAATACAAATATTTTTATATTATATTTCAATATTCTATTACTGCTCAACCATATTGGTTTTGATAATTATGGGTGAAACGATGTTTAGCTATAGTGAGAACAACCAATAAATATAACACTTATTGACGTTTTAATATTCTGTGAAACTGCTTACATTTACTAGGGGAAAAAATCATCAAAGCAATTAAAGTGTATATAGCAATAAATGGATGCAGATTAATGTAAAATTAATGGAGTATTTATGGGGAATTTAATGTCTCATCCTCAGAAACATATGGTGTTTTCTGGAGTGAAATAAATTGACTGCTAAAGTTGATTTTTATATTTTAACATTGTGTATATAAGATTTTTATTAATATTTATTTATAACTAATCAAGTAGAAATAAAAAATTAATTTTGAGATACTGTAGAAAAGGAGTTATGATTTATCTGGCTCAATGATTCCTGATCTAAATGGTAAAAACCCAATGTGATCTTTTTAAATTTAATTCTATGTTGTGTACTGTTTTTGTAGCTATTTTAAATGTATTGGAAATTTCTTTAGTTCTCTCAGTCTATCAATGAATTACCGTACTCAATGTAATACACCCTATACAATGCTCAATGTCACTTGGAGTAAATAGATTAATAAGATAATTTTAAAAACTTACTTTCCAAGGTATTGGAACAAAGGATATAAAATGAACTAAAAAGAAACAATATTGTTAAGTTGAAACTGTAGCACTATAGCACTGTCCTCCCATTGTTCATCCATTTGCTCAAGCAGGCCAGTAACGTTTCCATTGTGAGACTTATTACTGTTTTTGGCATATCGAATATGCCACAGGTAGCTTGCCAAGCCTCGCCATGCGGGTGGGATACTCTCGGTAGCTTGCTGGACTCTCCAAGTGCAATGGAGGAATCAAACTAATGATTTAAATTGAGGGGCAGGTTCACAAAACTCGAGTCAGAATCTATGACTTACATTGGAGTTCTAGCACTAACCAGCTATGTGACCCTGCAAATGTCACTAAACCTCATGTTTTCTCATCATGCTAGTATTGTACCTGCCAGATTGTTTTTTGTGCCCCTGACAGTCATATGCAGACATCCTCAAATATTTTCAATTCCTTTAATGAATTAAATTATTTTACACTGCAGGACAATTAGACTCTCTTATCTCTGAATATTCAATCATTGGGAGTCCTGGTTGGCTCAAATACAGTCTTCAATTCTCAGCTTGTATATATCCTCAATAAAACATCCTTCCTACCAAGCCCATGGTTTAAAACAAACAAACAAACAAACAAACAACTCTTTTTTTAAATACTGGTCACTTTCTCAGACTTTCCCTATCACTTCTAATTTGTTCACAGCACTGTCAAAATCAGGAATCATCTTATTTGTTTACTATTATGCCTTCCCAATTAATTTTATTCTTTGAGGGATACTGATTATATTACCAAGTCTAACACACAACAGACATCAACTTATAAATCTACTGAAGAAAGCAACAAAAAGTTTCACTAAAATTCTTATGTTGAAACATTCCCAATATTTCTGTATCTGTATCTGTATCTGTAATAAGTAAGGAAGCGATTCAGGCTAAGTGAGGTCACATGGGTGGGGCTTTGATCCCATCTAAATCGTGTTCTTAAAGGAGAGATAAGCATCCTTATTAAAAGACCACCCATACAGTACTTGGATATCCCAGAGAGATAGCTCAAAGGGCTAGCGTGCATGCAAAAAATAATTTTTTTAAAAGTACTGGTAGGGGCTGGAGCAATAGCACAGCGGGTAAAGCATTTGCCTTGCACGCTGCCGACCCGGGTTCGATTCCCAGCACTCCATATGGTCCCCTGAGCACCGCCAGGAGTAATTCCTGAGTGCAGAGCCAGGAGTAACCCCTGTGCATCGCCGGGTGTGACCCAAAAAGAAAAAAAAAAAAGTACTGGTAAATTTGTCTACGTGCGCATGCACACTGTTTGCCTTTCCTGCACTCTCCCTAACTTACATCCCCATTCTTTAATCTCTCTTGCAGTCTCTAAATCTGCAGGTAAACGGGAACGCCCTGTGAGAGCATAATCTGATGGTGCTGCCTGCAAACAATGAAGAAGACTTATCAAAAACCAATTCAGCCAGTACCTTGATCTTGGACTTTTTTCTCCAAAAACCATGAGGAAATAAATATATGCTATTTAAAACCCTACTTTTACGTAAATATGATTTCTTTCTCAAAAACTTATGTATTATTTTGGGACTAGTTGATTGAGGGTAACTGGGACTACCCAAACCTTGAATAAGAGGGAAATACTGGGAATACCTATCATGCTCATGCACACACACATACACAGTAGCATTCATGGGACTATTTATAAAAATATTCAATTTTCCCTTCCTTTGATCTAATTATCTACAATGACAGGAGACACAGAAATACAGAAGAGTTTTAAGAATGACACTTCAGGGAGCTAGAGTGATAGCACAGCGGGTAGGGTGTTTGCCTTGCACGCGGCAGACCCGAGTTGGATTCCCAGCATCCCATATGGTCCCCTGAGCACCGCCAGGGGTAATTCCTGAGTGCAGAGCCAGGAGTGACCCCTGTGCGTCCCTAGGTGTGATTGCCCCCCCAAAAAAAGCAAATAAAATAAACCATTCCATTTAAAAAAAAAAAGAATGGCACTGCAGCAAATTTCAGTTTAAATGAAAAAGGCAGATACAAAGTAACTGTAGGTGATTAAATAAGCATCACTAAGGTCTGCTATTGAAAATAAATTGCTGCTGCTGCTACTACTACTACTACTACTACTACTACTACTACTACTACTACTACTACTACTACTATTATTATTATTATTATTAGGGATGGAGTGATAGCATAGCGGGTAGGGCATTTTCCTTGCATGTGGCCAACTGGGGTTCGATTCTTCTGTCCCTCTTGGAGAGCCCAGTAAGCTACTGAGAGTATCCTGTCCGCACAGCAGAGCCTGGCAAGCTACCTGTGGCATATTCGATATGCCCAAAACAGTAACAACAAGTGTCACAATGGAGACATTACTGGTGCCTGATCGAGCAAATCGATGAGCAACGGGATGGATGACAGTGACAGTGACAGTGATTTAAGAACCCTAATTTTATGGTGTTTTGTTATGCTAAACTAAGTAAACTAAGACAATAGCTATGAGAAAATGAAGAAAGGAGATGATCAAAGATGAGAGCAAATGAATTTATTATTTACAAAGGATCACTGATTCAAGCATATGTGTGTGATTCTTATAAAGTTATTATTAGTTATTATATGGAAAACTTTTAATTTTCCTGGAAAGAGACAAAGCAAAACATGCATCAAAAATGTGTAAATGAAGTTGGAAAACAGCTGCAAAATGACAACAGCATACCTGTTTCCAGAAAAAAAATCCATATTAAAATAGAAACTGACAGCATATAGAATAGGATATTGTTTTGTCTAAATTTTCTTACGGGGTTCCTTCCTGAGAGTTCTCAGGGGACAATAAGGGTGCCGGGAATTGAAGCCAGAGAAACGGTAAGGAAGAAAATCACCCTATTCATTGTACTATCTTTCCAGCCCTCAGTGATATAGTTTTAAATCATAGGGATCTAAATATTTATCTGCAGGTCCCAGAGATTCTAGATTCATGATATGCCTGAAATATAGTGGCAAATTCAGGTGTCATATGTGAAAGTCAGTGAATAAAAAACAAACAACAAGAAAATCAATTTCCTTTCTCCTGGTCTCCTGGTATGATATCAAAGCTATTCAAACTTTGTATTCATTTAACATGAGCAATCTGCTTTTATATATATCAATAACAGCTAATATTTTATAAAACATTTAATTCATATAAATAATAATGTGGCAAAGGTCAATTTGGCAAAGGTCTTGGAAGCCAATCTCATTCCCTAACTACTGGTACACTGAGGCAAAAAATGGGAATAAGGCAGTGAAAGTTCATTATTTATTTTACATGAAAATTTTAAGGGGAAAAAAAAGTGCTGTCAAAAATTTTTGGCTTGCACTTGTGGGTGGCTTCTTTAAGTCAGAGTCTTGTGATGCAGTTGGCAGGAGAAAAAAATATAAGTTCTTAATACCTCACAACTTTAGTCTTGAACTTCCTCCTCCACTTCAGTTTACACTCTTTATACTCAATTATAACTGAAAGATTCTGCATCTGACACAATCCCTGTTTAAGCCTTCAACTGAGGCACAGCACAGCTTCTCCCTAAATCTCATTTCTTTCAGTAAACAAAATTCCAATTCTCTTAATGTCTGCTCTTCTCATCATCTCCTGCCCTGCAAGGCTCTTCCTAGGCTCAGACTATCTACCAACCAGAACCAGGGATAACAAAAATTTCACTTTAGTCACATGCATAGAAGGCATATCTATACACAGCTTGTCCTAAGAGCTTCTTTCAGCTGAAACCAGCTCAACACAGAACCGTATTTTGTTCTTTCGTACACAAAATCTTCTCCAACAAAATAAATACCAGTAATGGCACAGTACTCTACACAGACTATTTCAGCAAACATATTGGTCAAAATTCACATTGCACGATATACAGGAACATTGAGTTCCTTATTATTTATAAATAATCTACATTAATTGCTTCCTTCTGGGGGATCCATGATTCCAACATTTTTAAGTATAGTTTAGGTAGACAAAAAAAATTTTCCAACACTGTATTTCTTTTCCAACAATATATTTTTCCAATACGTTCATTTTAATTTGGGGAGAAAAGATGAGTGAAATGCTATACTCGTTCTTTCTCATAGCATTTTAATTTTTTTATATGCACATATACTTTTCAACTATTTAACTTAGGGAATCAAAATATAGAAAATACTTATAAAATATGTTATTATCACTATTCTTATATATTTTCTTCTTCACAATAAAATCACATTGAATGAGATATTCACTCTATTATTTCATTGAATCCTTTATCGGTACAAATATCCATATTATGGGTAAGAGAAAGCACAAAGACAGTATCATAGAGACCTGACAATGTAATTAACACTAAAGAATCTGTTTGTGGGACAGAAAAATAGTAATGTGGGTAGGATTTTTTATTGAATGCCACTAATCCAGGTTTGATACCCTGTGCCATAGGAGTAAGCATTGAACACTGCTCTGTGGCCAGAAAAAAATAATTATCCCTTGATACCTACCTAGATCAACATTTTCTAAATGTAAAAAATTTTAAAGTAATAATACTCTCCTGATCATATTGTCTTCATATGCTTATATAACTGACATTTTTTTGACAACAGTAGTGAAACATTTGTCAGAAATAGCTCTATTATTAACTTCTAGTTGAATAAAGCCAAAAATCTTCACAAATTACTATCAATATTGTTGTCATTGCAACATAATTAGTTTATGCCCCTCCACAAAACATAAATGAACTTCAGACTTTCTCTGCTAGCCTGTGTTTTCCCTCTTCTATCTTACTTGCTTTTCTCCATGTCTATTTGTTTGCCTACAAACGCTCTGGAAAAGCCTGTGTTCTCACTCGAACATGTACTTCTCCCTTTTTTCTTCCCTCATATCTTTCTAAATAAGGTTCAATAAAAACTTTCTTGCATCGGGGCTGGAGCAGTAGCACAGCAAGTAAGGAGTTTGCCATGAACACGGCCAACCCAAGTTTGACTCCCAGGATCCCATACGGTCCCCTGAGCACTGCCAGGAGTAATTCCTGAGTGCATGAGTCAGGAATAAGCCCTGTACATCGCCAGGTGTTACAAAAAAAAAAATTAAAAAACTTTCTTGCATCTCACATACACACCCTAAATTTTGTGGTTTATTTAAACACCAACAAAATCTGATTTTTTTTTCTCTTTTACAATGAGGTCTACATAATGGTCCATTTGCTATGAGTATGATTTATTTTTAAAAATTCCTCATTCTTCAACAAAGACATATTTAGAAGAGGGAAACACGATGCTATTAGAGTTAATAAGGTAAGGGTCTCCATTTAGTAGCTTTAGTCCCTACAGTTTTCCATGCAAGTTATAAAGTACGAATGATGAGTCCACTGTTTTCTTTTATAACAATATAGTTTAACAAGTCATTTAAAATATAATACATTTCATTACTGTGTCTAATTTTAAGCTGAATAAAATTAAGTAAAATCCTTTTTGTATCAACTAATATTTTCATTTCAAGTCACTAAATCACAGAGGACATTAAAACCTGTTCTCAGGGGGGAAAAATTGGTCATTTCATTCTCACACATGTACTTCCAACATCTAAAACTTTTAAAAAATAAATCTCCCCTTTTTATTTATCAAAGAAGTAAATTCATGCTAAAACTTGTAAATTTCATATGGTCTTACAACTTGGAAAATAACAGAATGGTAATGTTCTATTGTATCATATTAATTTTATTTTATGTTCATGTGAAACCATACATATAATAGTCACTGATTAATAAAATCACTTCCTGTCTTGATGGTTGATTGGCTGGTACCTGGTAGACAGGTAGATAGATGGATGGATGGATAAATGGATGATTGAATAAACAGAGGGATAGGATAGGTTAGTGCATAGATTTTCACTGAACTTTGTGTCATGAAAATTTTTAATGTTATACAATATTCTTAAGAAGTTAAACTTTATATTTGTATGGCAATAATTTTACTATAATTTAACCATGCTCTTATTTTAACAGGGTGTGGAGGAAAAGATGGCAATTGCTGTACAATGAAAAGATAATTTGTCATGCAAAAACAAACAATTCTCTGGGCTGGAGAGATTGTATGACAGATAAGGCAGTTACCTTGCATGTGCATGTGGTTGACCCAGTTTTGATTCCCGGCTTCCCATATGGTCTCCTGAGTACCACCAAGAGTGATTTCTGAATGCAGAGTTGGAAGTAACCCCTTAATATTGCCAGTGCGGGGTGGGGGGGCTGTCACCCCCAACCAAAGAGAAGAAAAAAGAAAGAAACCAACAGTTCTAGATATCTACTAGTTAGAAGTGCATGGATAGTTTTCCATAAAAAGTTTAAATTCATTAACAGAATAGATTTGATGATATATGGTTTTACCAAGACATAATAAAAGAAATTTAGAACAGAGAGAGTTCAGGAATTAAAACACTTGTAGCTAACTCCTTTTCAATCACCAGAAGTGCATCTAATCTCCTCCCAACACCACCTGGAGTAAGCCCTGAGCACTGCTGAGTGTGGCCCCCAAATTAATTTTTTTGAAAGCTTCAAAACTTAAAAGAAATGAAATCCTAAAGTGGTCTATATGTGCAGATGAAATAATGAATATGTAACATGCAACTTCTTAATTTTCAGAGTTCCTTGGAATAATCAGATAATCACATTTATTGCCTCATGGAAAAATTAGAAAAAATCAACTTAATGTCAATTTAAAAATAGATTTTAAGCATTGGTACTATAATTGGCTTCACATGGATAAAAGAAAATGTAGCTAATTTTAGAACAAGGAATTTGCTGGAATTATAATGAGTCATGTATTGACTTGGATGTAGGGTAAAAAATCAAGTGAATAAGATTAGTGCCAAGGTAACCGGAAAGACATTAAAGGCGGAATTAAAGGCGGAAATCACAGCAGCAATATTAGAGCAGGTAGATTCACTAGAAACTCATCACATTTCACACCAGTACTGTGGATAATTCTTTTTTCCTCACATCACCAGTTGAAGAATTAAATAGTACAAAGGCTGAGAGGCTGAGTATTTGCCATGTGACCCTTTATACTGTGTGAAGTGATAATGTGCCTGAGTATCTCTAGTAAATGGTCACCAGGAATTATTCTACTACAAATATATTTAATACAGAGAAAACCATAAACACCATATGAGTATAAAACTGATAAATACTGCATTTAAGATCATTTTCTCTATACTCATGTAAGTTTTACCCTTATTTTTCATTTTTAAATGGACTTATCATAATCAATATATTTTATTATGTAAATTAATGTTGCTGTGTTTGGAACAAAAATATATCTGATGGCCAACATTTCTTTAATATATTTTCTTTTGTTAGAATAGTACATTTATTTTAATTTTATTGATTTCAGAGGTTTTTCTAAGTAATTTAAATCTAAAGTTTAGTTGAATTTATAACAACTGTTGCTCAAAGTAAAATAAATTGTCCCGAGAATACATTACATGGAATAATAACTTTATATTTTAAGTTATGTTGGGCATTTGCCTTGCACACAGCTGAAGGGGGTTTGATTCCTCCTCCCCTCTCAGAGAGCTCGGCAAGCTACAGAGAGTATTGAGCCCACACGGCAGAGCCCAGCAAGCTACCCATGGTGTATTCGATATGCCAAAAACAGTAACAATGAGTCTCACAGTGGAACGTTACTGGTGCCCGCTAGAGCAAATCGATGAGCAATGGGATGACTGTGACTATGATTGTAATCCATGTATTTTGATTGTTCTGTATAGTGGATTATGGTTATTCAGATGCAAAGGTGAAAGCCCATCTGGCAAATAACTTTTGCTGCTACCAGAGACTACATCCTCTTCCATCTATGTTTGAGCAAAACATGCTTTGAGTCAGTTCCCAGAGGCTATACTACCTATGTAATCTTCCAAATAAAGACAAAGGAAAAACCATGCATTTTCTTTCATGAGTATTTTCTAACAGATTTTTTTCATCAATGACAACTATAAAGGACAATGATGAACAAAATCAAACTATCTTGATTTTTAATATGTTTATAAGGTACAACAAATAATGAGCATCACAACCCAAGTGTATATTGTAATTCTTTAAGTATATACATTAATATATGTCCCAAATTGTATTTTTTTTTTTTGGTTTTTGGGTGGTCACACCCGGCGATGCACAGGGGTTACTCCTGGCTCTTCACTCAGGAATTACCCCTGGCAGTGCTCAGGGGACCATATGGGATGCTGGGATTAGAACCCGGGTCAGCCGCGTGCAAGGCAAACGCCCTACCCGCTGTGCTATCGCTCCAGCCCCCCAAATTGTATTTTTTTAAGTTGAATATTTTCCTCAGATACATTTTTAGTAAAATATAAAGTTAATATGCATACACACATACACACACAAAAGTAAGGCACTGGAGAGATAACACAACAGATAGGGCACTTGTCTTTTATTCAGCCAACCCAGTTTCATATATGATCCCTCAACCACTACCAGGAGTAGTTCCTGAGTGTAGAGCCAGAATTAACTTCTGAGCATTGCCAAGTGTCACCCAAAAGCCAAAAAAAAAAAAGAAAAGAAAAAGAAAAAGATATACTTTTAACAAAAGTATAATATCAGCTAGTGAGTAATAAAACAGTCAGTGAAAGCTGTTACATATGAAGAATACTTGAGATTAAGATTTATGTCAGTATAAAATAGGACTTAACATATTTTCAAGTTATTTGATTGATACAGGTCTGCTTTCATGTTAGTGGCATACATTTATTGTGAAGAAACTACTAAATTAGTACTGAAACATAGAAAAAATAACAGACAATTTTCTAATTTTTATTTATTTTCACATAGAATTCTGAAAACTTTATGTGGAATATACATCACAAAAAAATTAATGAGTAATGAGTCTTGATAATTTAAGAACTATTTATGGGGGGCCTGAGAGACAGTATAACAGGTAGGGTTCTTGTTTTGCAAGGGCTCAACCTGAGTTCAATCTCCAGCACCACCAGGAGTGATCACTGAGTAAAGAGTCATGAGTAAGCCTTGAGCACAGTCAGGTATGGCCCACAAACAAACAACAACAAATTTATGTTCACAAACTCTAAATTTAGTATCTATACTCCATATTGTAAATTTATTGTAAATTAACACATTCCAGAGTCAAAGACAAATCTGGAAATTGCTTTATGGTCAATTCATTTGCAGATTTAAATCGATGCTGTGTTAACTGAAATGAATTAAGACGTTCAGTTTTACACACACACAAAAAGTGAGTAGCAATATATCTTTAGGAAATTTATGAAATATCAATAGAAATAAATGTGGTCCAAACATTTTAAGAGTCTAAATATCAAACTGTAACTGTTCTAAATTACATAGGCTGTGTCTAGATATTCAATATAAGTACTCAACTCTATAATTCCTCGATAATTAGCTAGTCTCCAAAAATTATTTCCAAATATTATATACATGTGATTTCAGAATTGTCCCCCTTTTAACCTGACATCATTATTAGCAGTAGCCAATTTTTAGAATAATGGTTTATAAATTACATTAATTTTCCAAGTTAATAAAAATATTGATGGAAATCTAAAACAACATCTACTAATGCTGCTACTGATCACAGTGAATTTTTTTCACATTTTCTAATGTGTATTTTATGCTAAGTTTTATAGCACTTTACTTCTACACATTTTTTGCATCGGCTTAATGATGAACAACAGTGACATTGACCCCCTCAAAAAATTTTCACAGCCCAGCTGATTATTCGTATAGGACATGAGCCATTTCTCTTTGAAAAGGCAGCTAAAATATTTTGAATGAATATTCCTTTTTATCAAATAACTCCTCATGTAGGTATTGTTCAGGCTCACCCTCTCCATAAGACCTACCACAAGGGTTGCTCTCTGATGTCCATTTCCACTCCTCCGCACCCTGTTAACTGCTTATTATCATTATCATTATTCACTTGTATCACTTGTCATCCTGTTGCTCATCCATTTGCTTGAGTGGGCACCAGTAACATCTACATTTGTCTCTGTTGCATGCTAGTGTAGCCCAATGGTGTCTCCTTGCTCCAGGAACACGAAGAGTTTATTATTATTATTATTAATATTATTACTACTACTACTACTATTATTATTATTATTTAATTACCGTGAGATACAGTTACAACGCTATTCTGTTTGAGTTTCAGTCATACAATGATCGATCACCCAATCCTCCACCACTGCACATCTTCCACCAGCAGGATCCCCAGTACCCGCTCCCATCCCACGCAGCCACAACAGCACTCCTGGAAT
Organism: Sorex araneus; assembly: GCF_027595985.1. Taxonomy (NCBI): domain Eukaryota; kingdom Metazoa; phylum Chordata; class Mammalia; order Eulipotyphla; family Soricidae; genus Sorex; species Sorex araneus. Next base: position 44,062,784 of record NC_073302.1, on the reverse strand, counting down.
TCTAAAATTTTATATAATCAGGGTCTGGAGAAATCTCTGCAATAAGCTGTTCCATTAGGAGATTCTTTTGTGTGTCACCAGATCATAGCCATTAAGGAGCTTAAGTAGCAGCCAGGGACAGTTTGTGGGCATGACCTCGAGGGTCCCACAGGGAACAAGGATGAGAGGGACCGGCCCATCCCCTATCCCTTGAGGCCTAAAATTTGCTGTTACTAAACCGGCATACCTGCACATCTCATTGGATTCTGAAAGTTGGCATCCACCAGGGCTTTTAGGGGGCAGGTGGAGGGGTGACGCCTACCCCTGTCTGAGGTACCCCAGTGAAGTCAGCCTGACTTAAAGTCCGGAGGCATCTCTGCAGTGAGTTGCTCAGTTCAGAGATTCTTTTGTGTCTCTCTTGATCATGGTCCTTGTTTCCATCTTTACCAGAGAAATAAACCATTGGAATATGCCCTGCAGGGCGCTCTCACTCACCCACAGCGCACTACCGCTGGCCCTAACTCGAAAGAGTTTTTGATCTCTTTCGAGATTCATGGGTCTCTGAAGTAAGGCCAATAAATGAGCTTGTACAGCTGCGCTGGAGGTGGTTCGTGGGTGTGGCTCCCACATATCTAACTTTTGGCTGTTTGATTTCTTGGTAAACTTGGCCTTCAGTTGTTGGAGTCCAGCCAAAGGCACAGCAGCAATTTTGGGGTATCAAGAAGTCCGAAGGCACCATCAGGCTGCTGATGCACTCGCCCCACAGGTACAGGTTGACCTGCTGGTGGCACCATCCCCCATTCTGCTACTGCTTAACAGAATTCCTTCCCTGTGTATAGTTCCAGAGTTTCTTTTAATTCGTTGTTACCTAATTCCTTAGTTTCACTATACTTTAAACATGAGAAAATCATTCAGTGCTTGTTGGTATCCTTTACCCACGTCCAAATTGCAGCAAACTGCAAGGCATTTTTTTCTTATAGCTAAATAGGATTCCACTATATATATATATATATATATATATATATATATATATATATATATTACATGTTTTCTTTACCCTTCTGTTAAACACTTTGGGTGTTTCCAGATTTGGTTATTCAACAAATAGAAACCTGATGAATTTCGGTGTATATAGATTCCAGGACTGAAATCATTGAGTAAAATGGAATTTCTTCGTTTTACTTTTCTGACAAGTCCATACACTGTTTTCCCAAAAAGGCTAGCAAGAGAATAGTAAATGAGAGTTCCTCTCACTGCATGCCACTAGCACTAGTTGTTTATGACCTTTTTGATAGAAGCAATTCTCATAGCATGAGGTGACATTTCATTATCACTTGACTTTCATTTTTCTAATAATCTGTGATGATGAATACTGTATCCATATGCCTACTGGCCATTTGTATATTTTCTTTTTGAAAGGTTCTTTAGTGCTTCACCTGATTTTCTGATGAGGTTGTTTTATTTTTGGTGTTCACTTCTGTGAGGGCTTTATGTATCTTGGCTATTAGCAATTTGTTCAAGCATTTTATGCATTTGAACCCAATAGTAATGTTTTGATTCATTTTCAATTAACTTTTGTATATAGTGTGAGACAGACAGGTTCCAGTTTTCTTTGGGGCATGCTGACTAGTTTTCTCAGCACCACTTGTTGAAAAGACTTCCCTTTCTCCATCTCCCACACCTAGATCCTTTATCATAAACTGTCCTTACATCTGTGGGTTTATCTTCAGATTCCCAACTCTATAACATTTTCTTGAGCCACTGTCTTCATTACAATGCCACAAAGTCTGGATTATTTATAGTAAAAGCATAGTTTTACAGTGGTAATATCTTCATTTTAATAAATGACAATTTTTTGGTCTACACCTGAGTGCTCAGAGTGTAGTCCAGGCTTTGGGCACAGAGATCAAATCCTGGCAGTGCTCAGGAGATCATACACAGTGCTGGCACATGTAAGCCAAGCACCTAAATTCTGCTATTCTCTCTCTCCAGACCAGTAGCAGCATAATTTAAAACACTTCACACGAGTTTTATGGAGTTTTCTCCCTCTTAACAATGCCCATCATTGACCTCCACTATGGATTGGTGTATCTGAAACAAATAACTTTCTCAAGACTTAAGTGTCTAAACTGAATCTGTGAGGTTCAACCAAATTTCCACTGATATCCCACTTAATAACTTACAGTGTCTTTTGCAGGTCTTAGCTAATTTATCTTTAATGTCTTTAATATCCTCTGGCAGTCTCTTGAATCATCCTATCTTCTTCTAGCAACTTTATCTCTTAGTTTCCATACGTGTGAAAATTTTTTATAGTTATTTTTGCCTGAAAAAGTACTTCACTGACACTTATCTTAATCTTATGCTCAATTTTACAAACGTTAAACAAAATTAATAATTATTGTAAGTTATGAATGTTCTAAAATCTTCATTTTAAGAATGTTAGATCCATACTGTTTACCAAACACAATCTGTGATTAACTACAGTTTAGATAATGGATAGTTAATGGGCTATTAAATTATTCCCTTGTACATTCTGGAATGTCAATTGTTTCAAACATTAAGTTGTGGGTTGGAGAGCTAGTACAGCGGATAGGGTGTTTGTCTTGAATATATGTGACTAGCCTGGGATTAATATCCAGAACCCCAAATGGTTGATTGAACCCTAAAAGAAGTGATTCCCAAATGACTAGCCGGTAGTAAGGTCTGAGCAACTCTTGGTTTGGCCCAGAAAACAAAAATAAAGGGCACAGAATGTACTTAAATTCATGTGGAAAATTGTGAGATCAGTGGTTATATAGGATATTCTATACACAAAACAAATTGAAGCCCAATCCTAAATTTCTTCAATTTGACAGCAGTGGCCTCACAGTGAGTGAGAAAAAAAACTTATTCTAAAGAAATCACTTAGAATTTGAAATCTGGGATATATTTTTTATGCTTCATGGTTTTACTTTTACAAAAGATTTATTTAATTGGTATTAGTAGAGTATCATGTGGATCTTACATCATTGTTGTTCAGTAAAGCACTCTATATGTATAGTGACTTAAAATACATTAAAGTAACTGTCAATGAAACAGGAGATAGGCTATTAAACTTAATCCCTATATACTTGCAAATATTTCAAATATTAAAAACATTTGCATGACTATGACATGTAAGTATTGATGAGAAATCATCACCAATAAACTGATAAATATCCTGTGAAATAAATTAAGTAACTTTCACTGGTTTAGAGTTATGTTATTCAAAACCTGTTTCAGGGAATTATCTTGGAATATATATTATACATGCATATATAATCAAAGATATACTCAATATGTATATATAGAGATATAGTTGTAGATATACTCAGTATAGTATTCAGAGTTACATTTGGTATGTATTTATATGTATAAAGATGCACTGAATATATCTCTAATACCCCGAAGCAGGTGTTTTAGTATAAGCATGTTATTTAATATATCTCTGTGTATGTATACTCATTAATATATAAAATTGAGCCTATATATTTACTATATTAAGTGTGAATTAAAACATTACCTATTTCACTTGTAAAATCAAGTGGAACAAAGTACAAAAAAATACATAGCCCATAATACTCAATAAATGTTGATATACTGATCAATAAGAGTGAGCTATTAAAATATTAAGAAAAGAACAACATTTATTATAGAGCTAAGAAAAGCAAAATTAAGTGTTATCTATGAGTATTCATGTAATCACAAATTTTAATTCACCAGTTTATTTTACCTCATTTAATTTTTCTTCACTTAAAACTTTTTTCCATATTATTCCTATGTATTTTATACTGCTTTAAGAATAGAGAGTAGGTTCCTCATTTTTTAACAAGACCATTCATATTAGTTAGCAAAATCTGTTTTTTTGCCAAGCTTTCATTAAAGCTAACATAATTCATTCCAATCAATTTCTTCATTTTTATTTCCAATGTTAATGATCCAATTTGCATTCTTTGCTAGGGCCATAATTTTGGCAGTATCTACTGGGTAGACAAGAAAACTGCCATAGAATTTAATAACTATTTAAAAAAAGCTTTGTGGTGTTTATTTTTAGGAGGATATGTCCTAGTAAAATGAAAGCAACTTTACAACAATAAATGATACTATTTAACCCATATATTATTTTAAAGAGGAGCTTATCAACATCATTTAATCTGACAAATAAACCCAAGGAAGATATACTTGTTATGAACCCAAAGTATTTTTTAGTCCTTTAAGAATGAATATAATCCAGCAATAAAACTGATTGACACTGAAATCAAGCTTTGCTCTTCTCTCTCTCTCTCTCTCTCTCTCTGTCTATGTATATATATATACATATATGCTCACATATATATGTACATATATATACCCACATATTCTCTATTCATGGAACAAAAAGGTCATGAAAAAGATCTGAGACACTTTGGTGATGGTGAGGTAACTGTATACACCAAGACCACAAGTGTCAACATCATTGTAAATACATTACTTCAAAGATAACAATTTTTAAGAGATATGATAACAAAACTACCAATAAAATAAGGGCTAGATCAATGCTTGTGTAATTTCTGGGTCATTATAAAATAAAATAATGAAAAGAAAGCACAGAACATGTGCCTGATTCAAACTTCTTCCACGAAATGCAGAGTCTTCCTGCTAAACTGGACACAATTAACAAATGACAGTAATCCAGATCCCATAAGAAGAAAATAAGACAATATGACTGTAATTAAGCATGACCTTAAATTTATTGTATACTTGGATAATTGAGCTCCCATTTGACCCAGCAATACCACTTCTGGGAATATATCCCAGAGAGGCAAAAAAAGTATAATAGAAATGACATCTGCACTTTTCATGTCCATTGCTGCACTGTTTATAATAGCCAAAATCTGGAGAAAACTCAAGTGCCCAACAACAGGTTAAAGAAACTTTGATACATCTACACAATGGAATACTATGCAGCTGTTAGAAAAGATGAAGTCATGAAATCTGCATATAAATGGATCAACATGGAAAGTATCATGTTAAGTGAAATGAGTCAGAAAGAGAGGTATAGGCATGAAAAGATTCCACTCATCTGTGGAATACAAAGTAACAGAATAAGAGACTAACACTCAAGAATAGTAGAAATAAAGACCAGGAGGTTTGCCCCATGGCTTGGAAGCCAGCCCCACATACATGCTGGGAAAAAAGACAGCTCAGATAGAGAAGAAAACACCAAGTAAAGAGTGTTTGGAGGTCTCACTTGGGTTGAAAGATGCATGTGGAATGTAGACTATAGATCAAACACAATGGTCACTCGATGCGTCTATTGCAAAACATAGAACCCAAAAGGAGAGAGAGAATAAAAGGGAATGCCCTACCATGGAGGTGGAGTGGGGTGGAGGAGGACGAGGACGCGGTGGAAGTGGTGGGAGGGATACTAGGATCATAGGTGGTCTTAGAGAACGCGCACTGGTGGAGAGATGGGTAGCCAATCATTGCATGACTGAAACGTAAACATGAAAGTTTGTAAGAACTGTACCTCACGGTGATTCACTATTAAAAAACAATAATAAAATAAAGAAAGAAATACAATAAAAAATTCCTATTAAAAAGAAAGTTATTTGGTTAATTATATCAATTAAAATACTTAAAAAACCACCTTTAGTAGATAATTGTAGGCTCCACAAAATATGTAAAGCAATGTATTTCTTAAAAAGGAAGAACGTATTCCTAAAAACAGGCCACCAAGAAATAAATTCTGACTAGCTTTTACCAATGGAAAATTTCTATAAAACTTAATCAGATAATCCAACTTTATAATGTAATCAGCTTTATTATTAAACATTTAATAAGAAAACCAATTATATGTGCATATATACATATATATTCTCTCTCTATGCATATGCATAGTTTGTGATCTGCATCCAAGTGCATGGCTTTGTTTGCTCAAAGTGTTAAAATTAGAGCAGAAACTTTAAGCTATCGTACATTAGAAAAGATTAGAAGGGTTAAGGAAAAAAGAGAAAAGCAGTAATTCTTAAGTCAAAAGGAAAAGCATTAAATCCAGTGACTACTATTTCCTAGCAGCATCAATCTCTCCAACTATTTACTAGCAACAGAAAGAATGCCATGTGCTTTGGAAACAATTAGATGAAACAATACACATGAAGCTTTCATGATAGGGCTCTGTATAGTGTTTTTCCCTTTTGTGGAAAACAATGCATAGCATGCCAACTTTCTGCTGTCACGGAAATACTATCCTTCGTATTCTCAGATTTATTTCTACAACCCAAGTAAAAAATAATAAGGTTTTAATAAGGTTTTTTTTCTAGGGCGGTAGAGAGGTTTGGGGTTCACCTGGAAGCTCTCAGAGGTTACAACCAGTTCTCCACTCAGAAATGACTCCTGGGGGTGATCAGGGGACTATAAGATGGAATTCCAGGAATGAAACCTAGGTTGGCGACATTAAGGCAAATGCCCTACTCACTGTAGTGTCACTCCACCTCCCAAAACTACTGTTTTATCATTTAATTTTAGGAATATGAAGGCTTTCCCTTTGCCATTTATGAATTTCAATACCATAACAATATTTATTTAACATTGGAAAAAAGGTTTTACTTGCTAAGCTAGGGACCAAAGAGAAAGTCACTGTCATCCCGTTGCTCATCAATTTATTCGAGCGGGCACCAGTAATGTCTCTCATTGAGAGACTTATTGTTACTGTTTTCGGCATATCCAACATGCAAGGATAGCTTGCCAGGCTCTGCTGTGTGGGCTCCATACTCTCGGTAGCTTGCTGGGCTCTCCGAGAGGGGTGGAGGAATCAAACACTGGTCGGCCGCGTGAAAGGCGAACACCCAACCGCTGTGCTATCGCTAACACTTGTCTTGCATCCAGCAGACCCAGATTTCATCCCTGGTGCTGCACACTATCCCCAAAGCATCGCTAGGCATAATCCCTAAGCACAGTGTCAATAGCAAGTCATATGCACCTTGGGTTGGCCAAACAGATAGACAGACAGACAGACAGACACACACACACACACAAACATACCCACACACAAGAAAAGAAAGAACTATGCAGACACACCTGTTTTTCTAGGTTTTTTTTTAAATTGCTGTCTTTCTTTTCATAGTGTTCACATGAACATTCTTGAATATTGTAACTCAGTGACTATAATTATTTTCTTCTGCCAGTCTCTTCAAATCAATTTAGTAAAAGTAAATATGTGACCTAGATATTTCTTACTATAAGACAGTTCTCAGAAGACAGCTTACAGTAATATGAAAATCAATGAGAAAAGAAAATCACAAAATAAGGGTCCAGAGTCATAATAGAGCAGGCAGGACACTTGCTTTGCACACAGCAAACTGGGTTTGGTTCCAGGCATCCTATGTGGTCCTCATGTACTGACAGTAGTAATTCCTGAATGCAGAGCCAGAGGAACTCTTGAGCACTGCTGAATGTGGCCCCAAAAAAGAAAAAAGCACAAAATAAAAATTATTTCTGTCTAAAATATACATCAATAATTACTATTTCATTGCAATACTAGTCTATTTTTTAAAAAAGAGGTTATTCAAAGTAATACTTTAGAATGGTAATTAGCTTTTTTAAATCATGAACCATTAAGATTTCGAGAAAACTCATAAATTAAATAAACAGGTAAGTGTGCTTCCCTTTTTTGGGAAACAAACAAAAAAGGCACTTTATTCTAGAATAAATAGCTTACACTGCCATCTCAAGGACACTGAGAACAAGAAAATAAATAAATAAAACTTTGTAAGTTTATAACAAACACAAGGAACTTCCTTTGCTGAGGAGCCATGGCTAAATGAAAGCTACACAATGGCAATTATCAACTAAGGACCTGGGAGCTTTCCTAGCAGAAAGTTCCAGGAGAAATGACAGGAAGAGAAATTACATGCAGAATTCTAAAATAGACTTCAAAACTAATGTTTTGCCCTCTACTTATCAAATGCTGGCTTAGATTGTTTTGGTAAAGATAGGCTAAAGAAATATTACGTGAAAGAAAGCAACTACATCGGTGTTTATGCCTCGGTGTGTATGCCTCAGTCTGACAGGGTAATTAAAAAACTATAATACTGTCTTTAAAATGTAACTCAAAGTTCTTTGAGAAATTGCAAAAGGGAAATAAAAGTTCCATGCATAGAGCAACTAAAAACACTTGTCTTTTATGTGTGTCAACTGAAAACTGACAGGTGACATACAACAGTGGAGTTGCAACAATACTGGGATTTTAGTTATCTCTAAATTCATATTAAAGCAGTCAATTAATCATCAAGAAAAGATTTAAAGATAGTTTTCATCTCTAAAACCAGTTGCCTACATATTCCTAAAAATTAAATAATAAATGTATGTTGGTCCATGATTAAATTATAACTTATTTATTCTATAGATGGATTACTAACCAACATAGGTAAAATTTCCACATAGTTTGTGTTTCAATATTTTTTCTTATAATTGCCTAAACTATAATACCTGAAAAAAGAAAAAGAAATTTCTGGGGCCAGAGAAATAGTATAGCAAGCAGGGTGCTTGCCTTGCAATATAATCAATCCTGATTCAATCCCCTGAATCCAAAATGGTCTTCATGCTCCCCCAAGAGTAATACTTGAGTTCAGAGCCAGAAGTAACCCAGAAAACTGCTGGCTGTGACCCAAATACAAAGTCCCTGATACCTTACCTGATACTTCTACTACAACTTAACAGAACATCCATGGAGTCATGTTTTTATTATTTCTATTAACTATAACCTGCATGTAAACCAAGCAAGTTAATTCTTTTGAAGGATAAGATATAACTTGATGCATCTTAGATATAAATATTATTCCCAGTTTCCAAATAACCATCGGTTCCTAGTATATATGATTTAGTCTAAAAAATTCAAAAAAAATACTAAAAATTAAAGTAATAACTCAGGGTCTGGAGAGATAATATAGTGCAGAAGGCACTTGTCTTCACGCAACTGACATGGGTCCAATCACTATAATGACATATGGTCCCCAGAATATCTCCAGGTGTGGGCCAAAAACCAAAACCAAACCAAAAATAGTCCAAGTTAAGGTGAAAATGCCTAAATATATTTCTTAATTGGGCTACCTTCCTCTTTCCAGAAAAACAAATAAAAACCTATCTAATGACCCCTGAAAAATCTACAATCTTCAAGCAAATATAGTTTCTCTTGTAAACAAAGAGTTAGTACAGTGGGTGGGTTACTTGCCCCACGTTTAAATGATCCAGGTTTAATCTCCAGTACCTCATATGGTCCTCCTAGCACTGCAAGAAGAAATCCCTGAGCAGAGAGCTAGGAATAAATCCAAAGAACTACCTGATGTGCCCTCCCCCCAACAAAAAGGAAAATAAAAGAAAGTAACCCCTGTATTTGCACCAGATTCTACAAATACCTAAAAATATTTCAGTGACACCCAAATGGTAGAATCACCCACTTTAGAAAATTTTGTGCTAGTGGTTTAATACTGGACTAGAGCGATAGCACAATGGGTAGGGTATTTGCCTTGCACGTGGCCGACCTGGGTTCTATTCCTCTGTCCCTCTCGGAAATCCCGGCAAGCTGTCAAGAGTAGCCCGCCCGCACGGCAGAGGGCAGAAACTGGCAAGCTACCCGTGGCATATTCGATATACTAAAAACAGTAGCAACAAGTCTCACAATGGAGATATTACTGGTGCCCACTCGAGTAAATCGATGAGCAATGGGTTTAATACTACATCAGATTACAAATAAACTAAGAACATTTCACATGCTCTCCAGAATCTCCACTTACATAAAGTTTTTTTTGGTTTTGGTTTGGGGGCCTTACATGGTAATGCTTGGGGCTTGCTCCTGGCTCTGTGCTCAGGAATCACTGTTGCTTGCATTCAGGAGACCATATTTGGAACCAGGGATCCAACCCCAATTCTCGTGTGTAAGACAAGCATATCTCACACTAAACAATCTCTCCAGTCCTTAAATACAAGGTTGCTTTTTTTTAAAAAATGAAAGAACTTCACTCAAACTGCAATTGAGCATTGAGGTTTATCATTCACAAAGCTAAATAAAAAATAGTTCCTTACCAAGAAACATTCAAAATTAAAAGGTGGAAGCTGAAGAGACAGACTCATAAAACTCCAATACAATTAATAATTACAATAAAATGTCACGTAGAATTGTCAAAGAATGGAGATTCTTTACATACCAGAAGTCTTTCCTATATTGCTTATCAAAAGAATTAAATTTAATAAGAGAACTACAACAACAAAAACTGAAATGGACTATGAATCTTTCTGAAAAATGTAACAAAACTTAATTCCTTATTAAATTTCTTTTAATACTTGAAGAAGTGAACAGGAGAAAGAAATAGATTTCAGTATATGCCACATGTCTGATAGTAGAAAGCTATTTTATAGGGAATAACTTAATATAAAATAATGTCATGCTAAAAAACTCAATCATAGATAAAATTATTTATGTATACAAGTTATTACTCATTTAAAACCAACATTAATTTGATACTCTCATATGCTACATTTTTTAAATTAATAAGAGTCCAGTTTCTTGCGTGTACGAAAGTAATAGCTAGCCTAGTCGACATCATGATTCTATTTATTTTCAAATTTAAAACCACGTGCGAACTCAAATTTAAATTTTGTGCAATCTTTAATTTTGTGTTCTTTTTTTTCATCATTCCATAGTATTGTTAAAAAAAAGGATTTTAAATTTATTTTTACTTTTGCTTTTAGGCCATACTCAACTATGACCAGTGCATACTTGTGGCTCTGTAGCCATCAGTCCTGATGGGGCTTAGAAAAGCATATGTGGGGGGCTATGGTGATAGCACAGCGGATAGGTAGTTTGCCTTGCACGCAGCTGACGCAGGATCAATTCCCAGCATCCCATATGGTTCCTTGAGCACCTCCAGGAGTAATTCCTGAGTGCAGAGCCAGGAGTAACCCCTGCGCATCTCGAGGTGTGACCCAGGCCACGTATAAGGCAGGAACCTACACACTGCACTATTGCCTCAACCCAAAATAAAGATTGGTTTTTTTTAGAAGAGAATGCTGACCTGCTGATGCACCATTGCTGAAGATTTTCATTAAATTAATATATTTTCTAAGTTCTAAAAGATAAAGGACATGGATAAAAAAAGCTAAATCTATGAGTCCTGGGTGAGAATAAATACGGAATTTGCCTTACACTCGGCCAACTACTCTTTGATCTCTGGCACCTCAGATAGCTGGCCAAGCCTGCCAGGAGTGATTCCAGAGTGCAGAGCCAAGAGTAGGCCCTGACCTCCCCCTCGCACACAAAAAAAGAAGCTAAAGCTATATACCTTGATCCTCTTATTACTAAATTATATCTATATGGACCCTTCTGAATTAACACTTTCCTCTTGGATAGAGGAAAGATTGCTTATAGGGTTAAGAATTAACCTGTGATATATATTCTTATTCATAATAAAAAGAAAGCAGACAAAGAAAAAAAGAAGATGGAGAATAGTAAAGGAAATTTATGTTTAGAATATAAAATAAACTGGTCTTGAGTCCCATGTCTCCAAATTGCATCCCCAGATTAATCCTCTTAGAACTCATCTCTACCATGGAAGAGAAGAACAAAAGATACACCTCACAGTTATTCAGCCTTTGTTTTAGCTGCTCTTGAGCATATGTGCTACAAGGGGAAGAAGAGTAAACACATATTCTCCACTCACTCATAAACTGACAATAAACTAACACACTAATCAAATATGATCAATTTTAACATGTCCACCATGACTGATTATCAAAGAAATTGAAACCAAAACTTCAATGAGGTATCATCTCATACAAATGATAATGGTCTTATATAAATAAGTTTCAATATAACCCTCTGAAAACTTACCTGAAAAATATATATGTACACCTATGTTCATTATAGCACTATTTACGACACTCAAGATCTGTAAACAACACAAGTACTTAACAGATGAGTGGATAAATAAAAATTATGGTGTACATATACAATAGAATAATAATTAACTCTTGCATTTTGCTATAACATAGACATAACTGGGGGGTGGCATGCAAAGTGAAGTAAGTCAGAAGATGAAAGACAAACCCTGGGTCAACTCACTCATATATGGTATATGAAGAAATAAAGCAAGGGAATAAATGATTACCAATGAAAATAAACCCTTAGATTCTGACAACACAACTAAGTTTATAATCTCATGGTATGAGAAGATTGATGATGGAAAGGAGGAAGCAGTTAAAGGAGAAGGGGTTGAGAGATAGTACTGGAGGGATATTAGTGTTAAGTGTGCGGCATAAAAATTGCATGCATGAAGCACAAATAATAACACTATTTTAAACTATGTTACCTCAAAATGATTTAAAATATGTAATAGTTAAATTCATAAAAGCATGCAGATAGCTGGAGTCTTAAATTTAGATAATTTTCAAATTTAACCTAATATTACAATTAATTAAGGAATATATTGAAACACAGAATAGAGCTAAACAATAGTATATCAGATAGGACACTTCACATAGTTGACCTGGGTTCAATCACTGACACCCCATATGGTCCTTGAGTCCCCCTGAAGTGTTCCCTGAGTGCGGGGCCAGGAAAAAGCCTGAATACTGCCTAGAGTGGCCCCAAACAAACAAACAAATATATATATGTATACATATATAACAATAAATAAGTAATAAAACACAGATTGCTGTTCTTATTATCCAGCTTCTATCTGGAAATTGTTCCTTTAAGACGCTAAGAGAAGAGAGCATCAGCAGTAGATAATTGACACAAATCACTAATTCTGCATATTAACCATAATCATCATCACCTTCATCATCATGTCACAATACATGAATAAAATTACAAATAATACATTATCAATTAATTAATTATGCACTGCTATTTTCTATATATGACATGAAGTGGAAATAAGGAAAGTTTAAGTGATATACACTTGGACAGGCAATTGGAGATGATAATAGGAAAATACAGCTGAACATGTCACATGACAAAAAAAAATTACAAAGCAGGATTTCTACATATAAAAGAGGGAGAAAAAATGCGTCAGTTATCTAAGGCAGTTTACAAAATCACAGTTTACAAAATCACAAATACACTTATATGCATATTAATTCAAGTGTGCATAAATGCACATATATGTGCAAAATATATTAATGAATAAAATTATTTCATTTTATTGTAGACAATAACAGATGAATAGATACAATCATTCTTTTGCTGATTTTATAACTATAAATATTTTCATAAGGATATTTTAGTAAGAATATCTTCATCAAGATTTTCTACTTAGATATTTGACTTATATTTTTCTTGGAAATCTTTAGAAAATTAAAAATACTCACTAATCTTCAAGATTTCCCGTATGATTGCTATGACATAAATGAACAATGACATATACATTCCATACATTTAAAATATATTGAAGTATTTTCTATCCCTATTCACCTAAAATATTACTATTCATAATGTTTATATATGACATCACTGTATCACTGTCATCCCGTTGTTCATCTATTTACTCAAGCAGGCACCAGCAATGTCTCTATTACACTCAGCTCTGAGATTTTAGCAGCCTCTCCTTACTCGTCTTTCCTAAAAATTGGAGGCTCTTTCAGGGTGAAGGGAATGAGACTTATCATTACTGTTTTTGGCATATCAAATACGCCATGGGTAGCTTGCCAGGCTCTGCCGTGCAGGCAGGATGCTCTCAGTAGCTTGCCAGGCTCTCCAAGAAGTATGTATATATCTGTTACTATATTTGGGATATGAATATGCCACGTGGAGCTTGCCAGGCTCTCCCAAGTGGGAAATAGACTCTCGTAGCTTGTCAGGTTCTCCAAGAGGGAGAACTAGGCTATTAGATGTTGAGCAGTCACATTTCAGCCATGCTTCCGGGCAGGGGCTGCGGGGGAGACAGTTTCTGGATATGTCTGCCAAGCTTCTGGAAAATAGGGGATCTGGTGGAAGAGTGCCAGTCCTGATCTGAGTATCCTTAGAGATCTCGGTCCCGGGTCCTGCATGACATTTGACATATTAATTTTCTAATTTATTCAATAATTAAACACTGATTTCACAGCAGTTATATTGCAGATACTGTTTTAAACTTTGTGGAGAATGAAGACACAGCAGTTAATAGTAAAATTCCTGGTTTTCATATAGGCTGTGTTCTTGTGAAATCCTAAAGTTTATGCCATCTGCTTTTGTTATAACTAAATATGTCAAAATCTTTACCCTCTAGGAAAGAAACTGAACATATTTGGTCCTGTCATAATCATAAACCTGAACATTACCAGAATTGTTTAATAGCTACTGAACCTATGGTAAGCTATAATTTATTTTTTCTCAACAGTCCCAAATATTCAGGCTTAGTTTGCAGGACTCATAAGGACTGGAATAAATTACAAGAGGAAGTATACATATCGCAGGAGGAAAATCCTTTGTTAAACTGATCAACTACTTATTTTTCCCCATTATTCTCAAGCATTTATAAAAACAAGTGACTATAGTGTACAGACACTTAGAGATTTGACAACACAAAATAATGGATAACACAAATAATCAGCTAATTTTAATTTAAGGTTGCATTGGAGTTTTTAAATCTGTTTTTCTTCAGAATAATAGGTTGATTGTATTTAAAATATATACATATATATCCAACTTCTAAAACAGTGGTAGTACAGGGGAAACATAAGTATATATGCTTGTGTATTTGTGCACAAATTTAAATAAATTTACATAATCAACGCATTGTACAAAAAGTACTCCTTAATTGAATTTTGAGTAGAAATATAAATTGAGAGATGATTTAAAATGTTTAAGGATGAGGAGAGGTAACATAACATTTCAAATCCAGAAACAGCCTTAAAATGGCATTTAAAACATCATTTAAAAAATTGGACATGATCATAATTGGTCTTTTCATTCAGAAATTACAAACAGGATTCCCACTGGAAAAATTCCCAAAAGGTATTATCTTTGTCCAGAATGTCTAGGTGAGTTTATTTTTTTGAGGGGGGGGGCATACCCAGCAGTGCTTAAGTCTTACTCCTGGATCTGTGCTCAGGGATCACTCCTGGTAGTGCTCAGGCAGCCATATGAGGTGCCTGGGATGAAACATGAGTCAACCACTCAAGGCAATTGCCTTTCCCATTGTATTATATGTCCCAGGTCCCTTGGGGAAATAGTGGGAGTGAAAGGGAAGCGAAAGAAGAAAAATAAAAAGGAAAGGGACTTAAGAGATGGAGAGAGACCACATTAGACCACAAGCAGGTGTATGCCCCAGTCATAAAGAATGCCTGTTCAGCCATATACATTCAAACATTTCATGAGTAAGTGGGTTTATGAGTTCAATCATCATTTTATCATCCAAAGGCTTAAAAACAACTCTGAAATCTGAACTAAATTTTAATGAGTTCTGTGCATAATTTTAGCTGATATATCCAATAAGATTTTTAATCAATCCACATAAATTCTTTCTAAATTTTCTGTAGGTAACTCAAAATGCTGTTGACTCATACAAATAAATTCTTTTTCCTTTCCTCATTCAAAGGATTAAATTGCTAAAAAATATACACAAGAAAAAATAATTCCACAAATATAGGAGTATAGCTAGTTGAAAAAAAGATTCTTTTACAATGTTGCTGTCAATAATGATTTTTTTTCAAAAATTCTCACAGCAGTTGAATAATCTAAAATGTTTATTTCTTTATTTCTATTTGTAAAGGATAATCAAAAATCTACACTGTGAGTTAAAATCCCTTATCTTGCATTACATAAACAAGTACGAGGGACAAGAATCTTCTACTCGCTTTTTAAATATTCAAGAACCAACCATAAAGCATGAAAAGAATTATAAACTGGCATCTCTGCAAACCATGTAAGATAACTGAACAAAGATGCTTTAAACAAAAACAAACAACTTGTAGCATAATAAGGATTCTTTCATAACATCTTTTATTACCCACAAGTGCTTAGAATATTTGAATGCAGCAAATGTGCTATTTCTGTTTTTAAACTTCAGTTTAGTATATCTGAACCGGGATGTCAGACACTGGCTGTCAGTTAAAGAGATCCTCAGACATTAATGTTCTTAGTACGACATTATCACTTGGAAGGAGAGAGCTCTAAACTTTTAAGAGCTTTTATAGGAGACATGTCAGGATTGCTTTGGAATAAATTCCTACAATAGACAATAAAAAAAAAAAACCTGAATGATATTTCTTCAAAGATAGGAGCAATGGAAGAGAGAATATAAACAAACCAGTAACCGCTCGGTTATTTTATGCTTTTTAAGAAAACAAAACCAAAAAAAATGTGGCAACATCTTAAAGCCATTAGCCTTTACAACAACAAAGACTTTCTTACATATTTTTGAACTAAGTTACAGATGCACGGTATTGCTGCCTTTTATCTCTTTCCTTCAGAAATGAAAACTATCCATGAAACCACCCCATTCAGATTTTCAAAGTGCCCGAACACATCTGTGAAAAATCATTTCTTCTACCTATTTTAATAATTGTACATTTCCTTTGTGTGAGAAATGACTATGTATTCAGCTTTTGTGGCTGTTATTTCTTTCTCTGGAGAGGCCACTCTGAGTGTTTATTCTCAAGACAATATTTGTGCCTAAAAAGAAAAGAAAATTAGAATTTTGATAATTTGTCACCTGAATTACTCTTAGTATTTTAAAAACATAACTGTGTGCTGTAGCAAAGCCTTGAAGACCTAAACCAAATTCTCTTACATCTGTTATCAATTTTTATATCAAGTAAATGATGTAATTTTTATATCTAATTTCTGTCTTATGTCTATGAAATGAGCAAAAATGATTTATATGTGAACATGAATTGAATCAAAGTAGGATATTATTTTACAAATATAAATTATTACATTTATATAGATGACATACCAGACTTTATTCTCATTAACCACTCTTTCACATTTTTTCACCAACAAATTTGTTTGAGTAGCAATGTCCCTAGCTCACATCAATAAATAAAAATTGGTATAGAATGATAATAGAGAGCTCATAACTGGTGGCTAGAATTGGTGTGCTAAGGTGGCTATGAGAGTCTTTTTAATGAAAGACAGATGAATGTGTTTTGGGAATTATTCTGGGAAATATTTTCCTTGACATGTGAAGAATTTCCCTCTATGTTCTTTTTGCTTTCCTTTGCTTTAAATAGCAGCAAAAGCAAGCCTGGTGCCAGTGCCATGGAACTAAGGTAAGCTCAGGCTGAGAACAAAGGCAAACATGCTGATGCCAGTGAGGTAGAATGATGGAAAGAGAGGATCCCAGATAAGACTGATGAAACTGATTCTTCATTACTGATGCGTGTTATTAGCCATCTTGCCTCCTATAGGAAATTGAATTTCCCTCAAAAGACACCTAAGAAAATCTTGATGAGTTTAGGTCACCTCTTTAAATGTACTCTTAAAGCATAGATAAAATTTTAAAATTCTGATAGCTTTTGAAATTTATAGTGACTAGAGTATTTCGCAGTTATTTTTATTATAAGAACTGTATCGATGGCACTAGAGAAAGAGTACAGGGATTAAATCACTTTGCCTTTTATGCTTCTGACCCAACTTTGATCCTTGCACCACATAAGAATCTCCTGAGCACTGCCAAGCGTGACCCCTGAGCAAAGAGCCAAGAGTAGCACCTGAATACTGCCAGGTATGGTCCAAGAATCTCCAAATTTGAAAAATACAATCTATAGTAGCAAATTTTATTATAATCTATAAATTACAGCTATTGACCTACTCATTTTCATATGTACTTACCCATTTCATATCTCACTAAAATTTTAAAATTTTATTATTTGTAGAAATTGTATTCCTCAGATTATTTAAAAATCAGTACACAGAGATTATTTTATTTTATTTGCTTTTGAGTCACACCTACTGATGTACAGGGGCTACTCCTGGCTCTGCACTCAGGAATCACTCCTGGCGGTGTTCAGGGAACCATATGGGATTCTGGGAATCTAACCCGGGTCGATTGTACGCAAGGCAAATGCCCTACCAGCTATGCTATTGCTCCAGTCCCAACAGAGATAATTTTAAATGTTTAAATGTTTAATTTTAAATGTTTAATTTTGGCTCTGAATTGGATTATTGAGTCAGATATTCATTAAAACCAGAACTCTTGGATTTAGAAGGCACTGTATTAATGTAAGTAAATGTACAGCATTAAAACATAAATTCTGACTCTTTCTTTAATTGAAAAACTGAAAATACCAAACAGTGGTGGGAGGAAGGTGAAGAAGAGGCAGACTAGAAGAGAAATAGGGGTAGAAAGGGAGGGTCTTGAACACCTTTTTGTAGTGAAGGTACTGTAACTTTCTATATGAAAATATAAAGCTATCACTACTGTAAAAATGGTTAATTTTTTGAAATAAGTTTTCAGTTCAAAATTACATTTTGATCACCTATCACAAAACATTTGCTATAAAAAGTTAAATATAAAGTACATGCAGTTACATAATGCAAAGCTGCAGAATACAAACAATCTTGTAGAGCTGAAGATCCAAAATTGATCCAATGACAGAAACCGACATTTTTTTATCAATGTATTCTATTACCTTCATTGATTGAAATGCAGTCAAGTCTAATTTAAGAGTAGTCTCTCATCACTAACATACACACACACACACACACACACACACACACACACACATACTACTCTGGTACGAAATAACAAATTACTTCACTAGGCTGAGGTACATTGTCATGAAAAACACACTTGAAACCTGAATTGGGAAAATAATAATCTAACATCTGAAGATGTTACTCCTTATTTGTATTTTAAAACTTTTTAACATGATCATTGCATTTTATACAGACATTAAATAAGGTTAAAGAAAATTTTGCACTTATTAACTTTCTACCCAATAGATGAGAATATCTGGGGTATGGAAGGGATTTAGGGAGGCTGAATATGTATCCTGATTGCTACCTTAATCTTGATTGTATTGATTAATCAGGAAATCAATAACAGGAAGGCATTTCCTCTAAAGTAGCAATAATTGATCAGATTTCTTTATTCTTTTGTTTCACTTCAACTTTTTTAAATTACCAACAGACAGTTTTCCTTTTATACATATGACATATAGAAATCTTGCTTTACTGTAAACTATAAACTATGGTAAAGTATTTCTCAAATTACAATGTGGCTTACTTGCAAGTCAGTGCTATGCAGGCCCAAGATCTATTTATTTGTATGATTATGTGTTGCTTGATGTATAAGTGAAGGAAATTTTAAGGAGATAAAGGACAAAATTTCCATCCATTTCTTCAAATTTTAAACCCTTCGAATTGACCTCAAGCTTCTGCCACCTTGGGAAACACATATGAGAACAAGTATCCTAAATTATAGTATAAATTATAAAATAAATAAAAATAAATTATACTAAATTTTATTATTAGATACAGACATTGAGCACAGTGGGTAGGGTGTTTGCCTTGCATGCGGCCAACCTGGGTTCAATTCCTTCGTCCCTTTCGAAGAGCCTGGCAAGTTACCGAGAGTATCCCATCCGCACAGCAGAGCCTGGCAAGCTACCCATGGCATATTTGATATGTCAAAAACAGTAACAAGTCTCACAATAGAGAAGTTACTGGTGCCTGCTCGAGTAAATCAATAAACAATGGGACGACAGTGCTACAGTGCTAGACATGAAGAAGGAATGAACGCAACTAAAAATCTCAAAGGAAACTACTACCATATATCCCAAAAACAATCTACACAGATAAATGAGAAATATAATAATTCATTTTAATATGTAATGTATGGGGCTGGAGCGATAGCATGGCAGTTGGGCATTTGCCTTTCACTCGAGCGACCCCTGTTGGATTCCTCTGCCCCTCTCAGAGAGCCCAGCAAGCTACTGAGAGTATGGAGCCCAAGCAGCAGAGCCTGGCAAGCTACCCGTGCGTATCGGATATGCCAAAAACAGTAACAATAAGTCTCTCAATGAGAGACGTTACTGGTGCCCGCTCAAACAAATTGATGTAATGTATGAACACTAATTACCTATGGCAAAGGAAAATAATATCTCAGAAAATGAGAATGAACCCATATCCTATTTTATCACACTGGCATAATTTTCAGGATTTATTTGCCTTGTATTCTTTTAAGAATTATTTTTCTTCAATGCCTGAGTATTATACTATGCCAAACAATCAAAATTGAATACAAAATATATAAAACATTTGCCATTTAGGGCATGAAAAGTCATTGACGTAGAATAATCATTTTTTCATACTTGATGTAGTGAACAATTTAGTGAAAATACATATGATGTTGTGCTTTATCTAGACATTTAAAATATTAAGGTGAAAAATGTTCTCTTTGATTTGAAAAGACTTCCAAAATTAAGTAAAATAACATTTCACACAATAGGTTCTAAGTTTCACATCGGATCAAATAAAATTGTATGCCATGTGTTTTCATTTTCTCATTGGGAAAACCCTTTATCCTCCCTAAGGCATGGATGATAAATAAGGAGTAAGTTTCACCAGATGGCATCCTTTATATATACCATATTGTGAAAAAGTGAAATCAAATTTTCTTGAACTGAAGAACAATGTAAAATACACTTATCCTGACTGTTTTGAAACCTTCATGTTGTGTCTTTATAAAACTACCTACATTAATAGCATTTTATACTACTTCCTTGGTTTACACTGACTTCTGGTCATTTCTAACAGAAGTTCCAATGAAAATCTTTCTCTTAATATTTTGAAAACATATAATTCTAGGGACTGGAGAGACAAACAGTGGGTTGTGCACTTGCTTTACAGGCAGCTGACTTGAGTTTAATCCCTGGCATGCCATGGTCCCCCAAGCTGCACCAGGAGTGAACGCTGAGTACAGTTCCAAGAGTAAGCCCCATGCACAGCCAGTTTGGCTCTCCCTTTATGGATGTATTATATATGTACATACATATAGGTACAATACATGTGTATATGTGTGTACATATTACATGCACATATATATGTATGTGCATATGTACATATGTGTATTATATATGTATATATATAAACACATCAAACACATGAAGAATCTTTATATCTCTTTATATCTCTTGGCAACCAAACCTATTGTATATCAAGATGAAAAAAATGGTCTACTGAAGTTTTCTATTTGTCAATATAACTTGTGTGAAAACATTTTAAAACAGTTGTGTGAAAAAGAAGCTCATGAAATGCTCATTCAGAACCCAGAGAAACTGTTATCGATATATAACAGGGTTCAGTTTAGCTGCCTGTAATATATATATATATACATATATATATATATAATGCCTACATTTCCAAGTAGCAGATAAAGATTGGCAACATGAAAAAGAATTGTTAGATGACTTTTACAAAGCCAATTCAGAAAAGCTAAAGTAGTTGTGTTAGTTACAGATTGGGCCAGACCACCGTGAATTCCAGCTTTGCTCCTTATCTGCTCTATTAACTTAGACAAGATCCTTTTATCTGTACTTTTTGTTAGAATGATTTGCGACACCAAGAGCTACTGTTCAATATATATAATGAACTTTTTCTTTACATAGGCTATTATTTTGATATAAAAAAATTACCATACAGAGTCCCAGTTCTGCTATTCAAATAGCTATTTCTATGAGATTAAGGACTTCATTAAAGATATTACTGTTAAAATTCAACAGTAATTAGTGGCAATTTTCAAGGCCTTCAGCTTCTGCTCAAAACCAACTTCTTGACATTGTGAATACTGAGTGAATCAAATACATGTATATGAGACTTTCAAATGAAGGATTTTTTTTATAATACAAATACTATTTGCCCTTTTTTTTTCTAGTTTGCTGCTGCAATATTCAGGTTTCTTACACACAGTTGCTGTGCTCATTGAGTCGAACACACTTTTGATTGTCATGCTTCAGAACTGGCTGCAGAGCATACATGGTTGGTTGTGCATTTGCCAAAGTGTCACACACTTTGGTGTGGTGCTCCGACACCCCTGGAGGTGTGAAGATCTCAAGCTTGCTGTGTATTCCAGTCTCCCCAATGTGATGCAAGTAAGGTCACATTCTGCTGTAAAGCAGTACTGGGGAAAAATAGGTACCTTCGTGCCTACAAGGGAAATGTACAAGTCTCTTCTGACTGAGACATGTCCTGGGAATGCCAAAGGAAGGCATTTTTAAAATATCTTTAAGATATTCCAATACAAAACAGCTTTTCCCTTTCACTCTTCATACTTTTCATCCCAAAACATTGCAGGAACTGCAGCAAGATTTTTACTTAAGAATCTTCACGATAATAACTGGAAATGATCACATTGGACAAGAACTGAATCCAAAAAGTAAGGAAAGGGATATTCCTGATAATCTTTCAGTACCTGTATTGCAAACCACAAATGCCCAAAAGGAGAGAAAGAGAGAGAGAGAGAGAGAGAGAAAGAGAGAGAGAGAGAGAAAGAGAGAGAGAGGGAGAGAGGGGGAGAGGAAGAAAGGAAGGAAGGAAGGAAGGAAGGAAGGAAGGAAGGAAGGAAGGAAGGAAGGAAGGAAGGAAGGAAGGAAGGAAGGAAGGAAGGAAGGAAGGAAGGAAGGAAGGAAGGAAGGAAGGAAGGAAAAAAATCACTGAGGAGAAAGATAGTACAGACCCATGCTTGAGTGCCAACTTCAGTTGTATACATAGCATCACAAAGCATGGCTGGGAATAGCCCTGAAGGCTCGTGAAGGACCACACGTATCTCTCTGTCCCAGTGGCACTGTGTTCTTAGGCCCTTGCATTGAAACACCAGTCCAGAATCTTCACTGATTGTTTCCCATAGTACAGACTAGCCTTCAAGTCCTTGGTACACACACATCACTGCATCATGTATCACTGCCATCCAGTTGTTCATTGATTTGCTTGACCGGGCACCAGTACCATCTCCATTCATCCCAGTCCTGAGCTTTTAGCAGCCTCTCCTTACTCCTCTTTCCCAGTGATTGGAGGCTCTTTCGGGGTCAGGGTAATGATACCTGTTATTGTTACTGTATTTGGCACATCAAATACGCCACGGGGAGCTTGCCAGGCTCTTCTGTGAGCACACACACATATTTCATCCAAAACCATATTACCCGAGTAATATTTACTGAGCATCTAGAAAGTTACAGGCATCTTGCATCTATCATCAAATGTAATGTACACAGAAAACCTATTTTGTGATTATAATCATCCTCCATTTTACACATAAGCATACTAAGACACTCAGGAGCAGGCAATTTACTGAATGGCACCTTGCTGCCACAATGTTTTTCTTTCATCTTCTCTCACATTAGTTTCCCCTAAGAGTTAGTACTATGAGACAGGTGTAACTTGTTGGGATGGAAATTGATCTGCTAACACATGAAAGATAACTAATTAGCAAAAGTGGTAAAATAAAGACATTTAAATTTTGAGCCAGAAGTAATAGTACAGCGGGTAGGGCACTTGCCTTGCAGGAGGCCAAGCTACGCTCAATTCCTGGCATCCTATATGGTCCCCCATGCACTGCCAAGAGTAATTCCTATGAGCAGAGTCAGGAATAAACCCTGAAAACTGCAAAGTCTCTCCCTCCCCAAAATATATTTTAATGTGTCTCTCCTCTTGCTTTTACTTGTTCACTTTTTAAGAAACTCTTTCAAAATAAACACACTTCCAGACACTTGCACTATTAATTGGACTGATAAACTAGACATTTTAGTATCTAAAATGGATATGAAGTGTATACTTTTACACATAAAATTAAACATAATCTTTGCATAATTTTACACATGTTTCTTTATATGTATATCTATGGAAGTCAACTAATCGCATTCTGTGCAGGAAACCCAGAACTTAAAAAAAAATATATATAATAGCTTTTTTCGAGGAATTTCAGCCCTAGGAATACTAAAGAGGAACTGAAAGAGGTAGGAGATAACCATCAAATTAAAGGTAATAGATAGTATATAATCATAGAACTATAATTTCTATAAACTTCAATACAACTTTTTTTTTTTTTTGCTTTTTGACAGACTGAAAACTGGCAGGAGTCAGGAGAAGAGAGTTATCAAATAATTCCATTCCCTGAAGACAAAAATTAGAATTTGACTGACAAGTGAGGATTAGAATGAGGAAAAACTTTGAGTGACATGTAAGATGAATGAATATTTTTAGCGCTAAACAGTCAATTGGCCTTAGTCCATCTCTCAGCACTGCTTTATAAATGGTCAGTGCTTCATGAACATGACCATCACAAATAAATAAGGGTCACTGTAGAGGTCATTAAGTTTCTGATTAGCAAATTTTAGTCCTTTGGGAAAAAATAACTTGAAAGTACTGAACTGTCTGTTTCTTCCACTTAAAAAACTGCAGTAATATAAGTGTGATCATAAATATTAAATATATTAATAACTTTTACAATAGCATTGGTACCTAACTCCATTATGCTTAATAATACTAGTAATAATAGTAATAATAATAGTAATAGTATTACTATTTTATGTTTTATGATTCTATTTGTTGTTATACTATTATTAAACTACTTAGGAGTCTACTTTAGGATTATAAAGCAGTTTTCTGAGAAAATAAACTATATACAGACAGTACTTAGAAAATCATACCAACAGTTCAATGAAAATTATTTCATACACTATTTCACCTAATAGAAAAACAACACAATGTGAAAAGTAATTTACACAATTTAGTTTGGGGGACTTGAAATGAAGGGGCATTAGGGCTCTTTAGGGAGAGAGGTAGGTACAGCGGTGATGGGTGTGGTGTTGGAATTATACGCACAGGAAAGCATCATTGACAGTATTGTAAATCATAGAAACTCAATCAATAAAAAAGAAGAAAAAGTTGAAGTCTGTTTATTTACTATTTATGTATGCATTCATTTTGTGGTTTAGCGACCCCACCCAGAGGTGTAGCACTGTATTACTGTAGCCCCGTTGTTCATCCATTTGCTCGAGCGGGCACCAGTAACGTCTCCATTGTGAGACTTGCTGTTACTGTTTTTGGCATATCGAATACACCACGGGCAGCTTGCCACACTCTGCCGTGCAGGGGGGATACTCTCAGTAGTTTGCTGGGCTCTCTGGGAGGGATGGAGGAATCGAACCCGGGTCTATCGCATGCAAGGCAAACGCCTTACCCACTGAAGACAAAAATCACACCCTGAGGTGCTCAGGGGCTATTCTGCTGTGTCCAGGAGTGCCCCCTGGTGGTGCATGGGATCAAACTGGGTTGGTCCCAAAGCTAAAGTTTAAAGAAGTAATGTGGTTTACGAAAATTGTCTATTCAGTAAGGACATGGCTGAGTAAAGGAAAATATTTTAACTAAAGTTAAAAACTCTATTTTTACTACTCACAAAATTATACATACTATATATGTAATTCTGCATCGATATATTTTTTTGGACTAGTATTCTTCAAAAGAGTTTCAAACAAGTATTCCAAGGTATTTTAAACCTGGATTTTCCTATGGAAAGCTAACTAGTACCTAGATTTTCTTATACCAAGTCTAAGAAGCTTTTTCTTTTTAATAATAAAATATATCTTTTTAAACTCTTAGTTTCTCCTTCTAACTATGTTATGGACCCTGATACCCCACTGTTACTGAAACTATTAAAAATCTCTTGGAATTTTTAGGGTAATTGAAAGATGATAAATCAATAACAGTGTCATCTTGTTGAAAACTGTTTCTATATATCAGATGTCAAGAAAAGGTGCTTTGCTAAGTTAAAATTACAAATAAAACCAGATTTTTTAAATTAACCTCCATGCTTTTAAGTATTTGATAACTTCCAAGTACTGAATATCTTCTACTATTACCTTCCACCATCTCTCCCATTTTAGTATTTATTATATTGCTCTTTGCTGACCTTTATCCCCCTCTGTTTAAACCCTTTTACTTTTTTTCTAGTCTTAAATGTATTTGTAAGTTCACAATGTTATCCATCCATTTACTTCTTTTTTTTTTTTTTAGTGAGTCACAGTGAGGGTACAGTTATAGATTCACACCTTTTCCTGCTTGTTTTTCCCTCATGCAATGTTCAAGAAGCCATCCCTCCACCAGTGTCCATTCTCCACCACCAATGAACCCAGTATCCCTCCCACCCCCCGATCTCATTAACCCAATCCCACCCCACCTCTGTGGCAGGGCATTCCAATTTGTTCTCTCTCTCTCCTTTTGTCCACCCATTCACTTCTAAACAACAAGTATATACTAATAAACACCTACATACAAGTATTATACTAAGCATAAGATAGGGAAGGATGATAATCCAACTAAAAATGCTCATATCTATTATTATATAGTATGCAAGAAATACAGTAAAAATGTACTATGTATAAATGTATTAAATGTACTATATATAGTAAATATGTGCTAGAAAGTGTGTATGCAATAAATGAAATAATGTCTAATACATATCTAAGATCTATACTTACAAAATTCAACTAGTGAAAGTCCAAAGACCCCATCTAAAGACCCCATCCAAAAATGGGGAGAGAAGATGAACAGACACTTCCCCCAAAGAAGACTCACAGACGGTCAGAAGGTATGAACATGTGCTCATCTCATCATCACTCACGACTTGAGAAATGCAAACCAAAATGACATTAAGAGTTCATCTCATGCCAGTGAAAATAGCACATATCAAAAACTCTGGAAACAACCAGGGTTGTCTGGATTGTGGTAAGAAATCTACCTTCACCTACTGTTAGTGGGAATGTCAGGTTTCAATCTCCATGGAAGGCAATCTGGAGATCTCTCAAAATAGTAGGATTAGAACTCCTAGATGACCCAGCGATACCATTTCTTTGCAACTGTCCCTAAAACCCAAAAACATTACTTCAAAAGGATGTATTTCACACCTACGTTAATCACAGAGCTTAGGGAAAAATCCAAGATATGGCATGACCCAAATGCCCAACTGCAGCTCTAAGAAAGAACAAAAATTGCACAATTTTTCCATGACATGGATGGAATTAGAGGACAGAATATGCAGGAATTCAGTTAAAGAGAAACGGATAGATACAGTATGATTCTCTTGTAGGTGGGACTTAAATTTATTTAGGTAGCAAAAACAGGCCAAGACAACACAAATGGAATACTGATTCACAGAACTGAGTTTGGGGGCTGTTGAAAGGAAGTGTCCTATGGACCTTGGGAGAGGAAAGCGGGTATACCAGTGATGGGTTTGGTGTTGGGATTATGTATACATAAAAACATCATCAACAATATTGTATATCAAAGTATCTTAATCAGTAACAAATTTCTTTCAAAACTATGGCACAATGGAATATGACTCAGCTATAAGAAAAGATTAAATCATAAAATGTGCTGCTATATGAATGGATCTGGGGAATATTATGCTAAAAGTAGTCAGACATAAGAAGACAGATACAAAATGTGTTCCTCATATGTGGAATGCAGAAGCTTATAGTAAAAGAACAATAAATGGTCCAATGTAACAGAATCTAGTCACTAGTTTACAGAACTGAAATTATCAGGGCAGTATGTTAGAAGAGCCATGGGGATTCTGAGGCATGGTAGAGGAAGGAAAATTAGAGGTGACCCTGGGATCTTGGTGGAGGAAAACATGCACCCTGGTAAAGGGTCTGGTGTTGGAACATTATATGTGAAACAATCTGCCAGTACTATAAAATTATAAATTGTGGTACCTAAAATACATGCTATTTTAAAATGAGTGTGTGTAGATGCATACATTCACAGTATATTTATATGATAAATTATGAAAAATAAAATATAGAATAATTTGAACCCTAGACAATGTCTACCTTAATTTTTTTAAGTCTCAGAAGCTGTAATATTCAAGTGTGACATTTTGTTACAATTTTATCTCAGAATGAAAACTTACAATTCAATCTGAAAACAGTTAAAAGAGATCAATTTAGTTAAATAGACTTATTGGAAAACACATTACTCTATGAACATGAATGAATAAAAAATGTAAAAGGATCAATAGGTGCATAGGAGGAAATCGGCATTAAAGAACTGAATGTTACTCTACAAACTGGAAAAGGGGATCTTAGAACTTTTGTTCATTTATCTCAGCACCAAGAAATAGCAACACACAAACAAACACAAAAAACATTACCTCCCTCCCAATATGCTACTTCGTTTCCTTCACACACACCATGAAGATGGACAGTAAAAAGAATATCTAATGCACATTTTACTTTTACTTCCTGCTGCTTTAAATAAAACAACTTGAATCTATGGCTAGTGTTCATGAACAACTAGATTATGAACAAGAATGAAAACATGCATGTCTTAGATAGCAGAGCCTTTCATAGATGGGCTCTTCCCACAATAAATGTGAAGTGTGCATATTTTAATATTTGGAAAATGGATATCTTTCCGCGTGTATACCTTGCAGCAATAAGATCCATTTCAGCAATTCTTTGCTAGTTTAAGAAACCAGTAATCCTAAAATATACATTCCTATAACTAGAAAAGAGTTATATGAACCCCATATGCTTCATCTGTATCCTACCTCAATCTACCTGTATCATCAAAAATAATTAATGCATAAATGCTCTACTTCTTCATATTATCTCCCTCCTATAGGGTCACACTCTTTTTTAGAGCTCCATTCTCTCCACTTTCCTCAAGCATAATTTTGTCCCATGAAAGCATCATTCCCTAAGTATGAAGGAGGTCAGGCTTCCCTGAGGGTATCTGGAAAATTCTAAGTGATTTGTATCTATTATTTTTGTATGAAGAATGAAATGTAAATTAGGCATATGAGGGAAGTCACTGGTCCAAGTCATGTCATAAATAAATTATGAATGTATTATTCATGACTACAAAACAGCAGCACTGGGGAACAAATATAGGAAAAATAAGGAAACAAAATATTTTTAAAATTTAAGGGTAGCACTGTAGCACTGTCATCCCATTGTTCATCAATTTGCTCGATTGGGCACCAGTAACATCTCCATTGTGAGACTTGTTGTTACTGTTTTTGGCATATCGAATACGGCACGAGTAGCTTGCCAGGCTTTGCTGTGTAGGCGGGATACTCTCGGTATATTCAAAAAAACTGGCAGGATTTTATTTATTTTTTATTTTTTTAAATCTTCTTAATATACAGGTTCCTGATAGAATACACCTCTTAAAAACATGACCAACATCAATTAAGAGAATACTCTTGATTTATAATGATATATACATATATATACTTATATATGCTAAAAGTATATGGAATTTATGAAACTAAATAATATAGTAGAAATGATGTGCTTTGAAATTATTTATGCTGGATTCAAACACCAACACTGATTCTTATACTTTCACTTTGTACATTTTACAGTGGTTCCAAGAGGAGTAGTTTTGTCATCTATAAAACAGAAACTAAGATGCTGACTTAATGGAGACACTGAAGATAGAGAAATGATATATTTATTGTACAAAGAAGAGTGGAGATTCAATATATAGTGAACTTTTAACTAAAAGTACGATCTTCTAGGAATGAAATAGTACACTGGGTACAGGCACTTGCCTTGCACAAGGTGAACCTGGTTTAAACCATGGCACAACATACTAACAACATCCTAAGCACGACAAGTACCAGGGTAAACCTTAAGCACTTCCAGGTGTTGCCCAATGCTGTTCCCTGCCTTGCAAATGTATCCTCTTATATTGGGATGCTTAAATTTACTCCATAATGTACATATCATCAAGGAGAAAAAAATCCTTTATCTGCTAAAAGAAAACACTGATTTCTTTTAAATTCCAGATTTGCCCCTGATAATGTATTCCTTTGAGAGAGGCATTATGAAAAGTATGTAGTTTAACTCAATACTGTAGAAATCTTGTATACTCATAATATGAGAACAAAAAAAAAGCAATGCAATTTGAAAGGATTCCATGAGTCAGTGAGAAATAAGAAACAGCAAAGACACAGAGACAGAGTAAATGGCCTGTTGATATTGAAACTGATATAGTAGGAAATGACCAAAGAATATTGCTAATGAATTTCCTCCAGAAAGTCCTATAGCTTTGAAAGCTAGTCAATGATGTGACACCATACAACCCCAGAACTGCTCTACAAAATCAAGTTAAAGAAAGAGGAAAAAAAAATGTTAAATGCCAGATTTCAAGCAGTTCTGAATGTGGTTGTTTACACTATGATCTCTATGAATGCCATCCCTTGGAACTGTTCAGTACATTGTTTAGGGGCCATACAAAATATCTCTTGACATGTCTGATAGTGAGGATATATTTTTGCACAGAAATTTCAGAACATAGCAGGGCACCATCTTTTAGGAACGCAACCATTATTTTGTCAGCAATTAGTTAAAAAAAAACTTAAAAGAAAGGAACCTATGTATAAAAACCCATATGCACAGGTCACAGCACAGAATCTGAGTACTAAGTATGGCAGGTACAATCAAGAGAGTGATGGAGGAGGAGAAGGAGAAGGAGGAGGAGTAGGAGGAAGAAGAGGAGGAGGAATACTAGCCCAGAAACTTGAAGAAGATTCAAAAAGTAGATTAAAGTGACTTAAAGTAGAGAAAGAGAGGCTAGAAGAAAGATTATTCACTGCATATGTAATTGGTGGCATTCCCACATGACTGACAATCATCAGCAATCCCTGGCTCTCTTTGACAGCAGAAAAGCTGATCAGCAATTTCCATGTACAATAAAGTCAGAATGTGAATCAAACATGGGTCAGTAGATTGAATCCCTTCAGTTTAATCATCCTATCTGTTAGTAAAGAAAGATATATTCACCGTTTCCCTACCCTCTCATGATCTAGTCTATGGATCTAAATATACAACTATTAAGTGTCATTAAAATATAAAACTATAGAATTGCATATTTTCCCCATAAAGAAATAAATTTTCTATTTTTAAATGTTTCTTTTAAGGGAATATATTAAACAGGAAAAAAAGCCACCAAAATTACAAGAGCAGCCAAGCATACTTAGATATAAAACTAGAGCTGTTCATGTTTTAATTAATAAAAATTAATACCCAAGATATGTAAATAAGTATAGAAGGACAATTATGTCTATATTAGCAGAAAGAAGATGCATGGGATTTTGAACGTGATTCAACAAATAACTTAAGATTCAGTTCAGCAAGGTCAGTTTTCAATGGAAACTAAGAAATACATAATCAAGAAATGAATTTCTGTAGCCTAGGAACAAGAATTCTTATTTGAATAAGGTAATAACCAAGGAAATATTCCAGTGAATAAGAAAGTTAATGAAAAACCTTCAGCTCTCCATGAAGAACTGAGGCTGTGGGTTGTGACAACCTGTAGCCTCAGCTGAGCAGTCTCATTTTGGCAATAATACTTGTCGCATCATTCACAGAATCTTCATTTTTTAACTCCATAAAGGAAAAGGCGGCCAGAAGTAGTCGCAAAGCAGAATTTACAGATCTTTCTCTAGGTGAGCAGGGATCTTTACCAAAATACAAAAGCCTCTTTGTCTAGTTTGTACATTTATATCCTCCACTTAGAGTCCTCAGAAAAGGGTCTTATTTGGTTGATGCTTAATAAGCATTTGCTACTTCACATCAAATGAATAAGTTATGTATCCCATGCTTTCTGTTGCTGCTTAAGCCATTAGTTCATGATCTGCTCTGGTAAAGTCCCTGATGATAATAGAGAGCACAAATGTGTCATGCTAAAAAAACAACCCTCACAAAATGTAAGCCTGCTTTTAAGTTGCCCCCTCCATCTTCCCATCACACTGCTTACCTCTTTCACTTCTTTCTACTACCTACAAATGTTATCACTTAAGAAGCACTTCATATGATATTTAAATGATATTTAACATCTCGAGTGCTTTTAATCCTCACAGCTTCTTGAAAATAAAGCTAATTTAATAAGAAGAGTGCAGTGAAAGTGCATGTTCTTTACAAAATTACCGCAACATGAGTAACAAGGATAGAGAAGGCACTGGACAAAAAAAAAATGCCTTCAAATGTAAATACCTCTGCTCACATGTTTTTAAGTGAAAAACAAGGCTAAACACTGAATTTTAGCAAAATGGTTCAATATATCAACCCCATTCTATGTTGAAGACACAGATTCTGTGTTGAAGACAAAGATTTTCTCCAACTGTGAAAAACTAGCCAACTCTCATTACAAATTGCAAAATGTTTGTAGTAAACAGAGAAGACACAGAAGTGTACACTGGTGACAGGTGTGGTGTTGGATTATGTGCATGTGAAACCATCATTAACAATAGTATAAATTACATACTATCAATAAATTACATACTATCACTCAATACAGACATTTTTAATTAAAAAGTAAAAAACTGCCAAGAAAAGGGGGTGGGAGAAGAAACATTTATGTTCTGATTGTTTTTTCTAAATATATATGTATATTAAAACAAACAGCATTTCTCTAAAGTGTTGATCAAGGTCTTGTTAAAAGTTTTGGTTAATATCTTTATTGAAGCTGCCAAGTAGGTATATTTAAAGAAAGATTTTTGCAAATCAAAATAAATGTTGCCAATTTTTAGTACTGTTTGTCATGAACTGTGTTACAAATATAGAAATCATAATCACCTAAGCAATAACTATCATTTTTGTGCATATTATTAGTTAGTACTTGCTAGGTTACAAACCAATCTATGACAGTAATTTAAACAAAAGCAAATTTATATTTTAGTGACTCAATAAGACTTTAAAGGATTAGTAGAGAAGTCCCATTGACCAGAGCCCAGCTTACATGATCTCAGTTAGACTCACTCAAATGTCTCATTAATAAGCCTATGACTAGGTACTGTTCCATACAGGGCCACATTTTCCTCTTGCATAGCTCCAGAAAGACTCTGCTGGTGGCAACAGAAAATTACATATGCAAGGTCTTGATTAATTTCAATATAAATGGCGTAAAAATGGCATCCTTCAAAAAAATAACCTATGGAACAAAACAAATCTCAAATAGTAGGAGATGGTTTCTACCTCTTGATGGGAAGGATTGCAAAGCCACTCTGCAAAATGAAAAACTGGGGCAATTTCTGCATTTAATCAGCAAATATGCCTACTACATGCCAGGTACTGTTGTTTGTACATTACATGCTTTAAATGCATTATTTAAGTTATACTCAAAATAACCCTGTGAGATTTGGAAGAGAAAATTAATGCTTAAATAAGTGAAATAATAAGCTGCCAAGAGCACACACAAACACCATTCATGAAAATTTAGAAGAAAATCAGTTTATGCTTTGAAAATGGTATACACACACACATATATATCCATTCCTTTTAATTTGAACAATGGAAGTAGGTAAAACAGAATACTCAAACCTTTATAAATGGTCGCTTAACAAGCAATATGAATTGATGAAACTTCAGTCATTTCAATGCCAGTGTTCATTATTAATCATCTTGCTGTCTCATGATTCCAAAGTAAATAGCAATTTACTTTGTAAATACCACAAAATCAAAGTGTATCTGCAAAACATACTCAAAATGCAATACACAGATGCCACATATCAAAGATAGATGATTTTATTCAAAGTAATCCCAAAAGGCTGTATGGAATTCTTAAGGCTAAATATCATCAAACTCCTAGGGACAATTTATCTACTTTTTAAATTTTGTGTAACTTTACTGTTGTGGGTTCCACTCTCAGTGTTGATCAGATCCAGCTATAGGACCATCAAAGTCACATGCAGCATTACTAGGGAGCCCATGTGGTATTGGGGCTCAAACCCAAAGTCTCAAACATGAGAAGCATATGCTCTAACATTCAGGTCACATTCTAATCCTAATCTAAGGCAACTACTGCCAATAGCTTCCCATATGACTTTGCAAACGTCACTTTGCTTTTCATGTTCCATGTTCCTTATTTGAAAAAGATAAGTTTGAACTATATGACTTGCCTTATATGGGTAATTATGACCATTTGATAACCAAAATTAACAATAATTTGGAGTCAATTATTACCATTCTAGAAACTCAATTTAACTACTGGGCTGTAAAAATATGAATCTGTTTTTTCTCCAATTTTATAATTCATTGAATTATGCTTTAATTTGTCATACACACAAGTTAGAAAGCTAAGTATATAGATCTTACACTATATTATTTTAAGTAAACCATAAAGGCACCTATGTGATATAATGAAGAAGTTAGGGGTTCATAGTTAGTTCAAAGTTATAAAAACATTGATTTTCAAATGTATTACGATCTTTGCCAAACTTAAAAATCTGCAACTAACATACAAAGTAAAACAAAGTTTCTTCCTCAACCCTGACCCTGCCAGAAATTGCATTCCAGAAAACTAGCCATCAAAATAATTTTTCTAAAGTGACTGAAAAGAACTAGGGCTGGAGAGTACAGTGGGTAAGAGAGTTGCACTGCATGTGGCAAACTTGGGTTCTACCCATGATACCATTTATGGTTTCCTGAGCACCATCAGGAAAGATTCCTGAGCACAGACACAGGAGTAAACCCTAAGTATGTTATGACCCCCCAAAACCAAAATGAGCTTCACTGACAACAAAACATGTCATGATAATTAGTATCACTGTATCATTGTCATCACGTTGTTCATCGATTTGCTCAAGCGGGTGCCACTAACGTCTCTATTTGTCCCTGTCGCGTGCTACTATAGCCCGATGGCGTATTGGTGGCTCTTTCAAGGTCAGGGGAATGAGTACCGTCATTGTAACTGTTTTTGGCATGTCGAGTATGCCATGGGTAGCTTGCCAGGCTCTGCCATGCGGGCGGGATACTCTTTCCGTAGCTTGCTAGGCTCTCTGAGAGAGACGGAGGCTTTTGGGGTAGCCTCTAATTGCCTTCACAGGTGTTCCCAGTTTACAGAATGTAAGCTTTTGGTCGACTGGCATGTTGTAACGATCTGCACACTGACATGTGTGCAGATGATGATAATGACTGATTGTCATCCGTGTGCAGATGATAATTAGCAGGAATAAAACTTAATATTAATCATAGTATAAACAACAAGGTAAAAGTAAAAGCATCTGCTAAAGCATGGTTTAAAAAGAAAAAATACATCCTAGTTCTTATCATTTTCTGGACAATATCAATTTTCTCATGTATACGTTTACTAACAATGTCTACGAGTATAGCTGCTTACAGAATCAACTAAGGTAAGTCACGCAGCATGATATTTGCTGCCCCTGGAAAGCAAAAATTATATTTATGCATGAAAATTATGATAAAATTGCACCTCATAATGTTTAGTTTTCACATGGACTCTCTCATTTAGTTTTGACATAGACATATAAATTTCAATTACACAATTACAGTAAGACCAGTCATTATACCTCTCCAAAGTTTCAAAGAGGTTTAGATCCCTGCACAAAGTGAAAAAAGATGACAAAGAAGCAGAACTGAAGTTTGGGTCTAGTTCTTCTGCATCCAGTTCCAATAATCCACTGACTGTACCACAGACTAACCATACAAAGCATTTTTAACTGCATATTTTAAATGAATGAATAATCATACTGCACATACTAGAGAACTGACCAAAGAAAATTGTAAGTCATGTTCCAATGGACATCAGCCTTTTTCCTTGGGATCTTTTCAGAAAGCAAGAACACTGACAGAATCACTGACAGAATCACAGAAGGACAGATCACTTGCCTGGGAAGGAAGGAAGGAAGGAAGGAAGGAAGGAAGGAAGGAAGGAAGGAAGGAAGGAAGGAAGGAAGGAAGGAAGGAAGGAAGGAAGGAAGGAAGGAAGGAAGGAAGGAAGGAAGGAAGGGAGGGAGGAAGTGAGGGAGGGAGGGAGGGAGGGAGGGAGGGAGGGAGGGAGGGAGGGAGGGAGGGAGGGAGGGAGGGAGGAACTTAACATTTATGATAGCACTGTAGCACTGTCGTCCTGTTGTTCATCGATTTGCTTGAGTGGGCACCAGTAACATCTCCATTGTGAGACTTGTTGTTACTGTTTTTGGCATATCCAATACGCCACATGTAGTTTGCCAGGCTCTGCCATGTGGGCGGGATACTGTCGGTAGCTTGCCGGGCTCTGCTAGAGGGCCTGAGGAATCAAATCCGAGTTGGCCTTGTGCAAGGCAAATGTCCTACCCGCTGTGCTATAACTACAATAACAGATTAGACTCTGGCCTATCAGACTACTATGTAGGGCTTGGAAAAAATCTTAAATTGTAGTGGCTCTGCTACAAAGGATGTCATCTTAAATTCAATTCCCAGCACTGTGGTCCCCCAAGCAACGTTGAGAGGAACCTAGCGGCTCAAGAATTATTGTGCACAAGGACCCCGAGGAATGGTGTGAACTAAAAATTAATACAGGTCTTGTGTCTTTAAAAATGCTATGTAGATTCCATTACCTGATTAATTCACTGTTGTCAATTAATCCAATCTTCATCCAGCACATAGAAGTATCTAGAGCTCAAAATTGAAAATATGAAATGCAACTGCTCACCTTTTAGTTTTAAATAACAGTAATGTATTAAAAGACAGATTAAAATATAACTTTTTATCTTATCAATGGCTGATTAAATCACAAAATAAAAGTCTAATTTCTACAAAAATAAATATATCACATTTTAGCTTATGTATATTCTGTAGTCTGAATATGTAAATGTAATAGTCTGTGGTCTGAATATACAGAACATACATTTCAACCTTAAAAAGGACTTAAACCTCATCAGTTTTAACATAAACTTCATAATTTGAATATTCACAAAAATTCAATTTTAATAACCCTTTGCTTTGTTAAACAAATGTCAGTGTTAAGTCATAATTTAGCGATTGTTACCACAAGCAACAGATTAAAAAATCATCAGCCAGATGGCCAATCTAACTAGAATAAAGTGAACAAAATATATTGTAGTAATAATTAAACATATTTTAACAGTTAGTAATTACTATAAATTGCTGAAAAATCTAATTATAATAAAATTTCAGTAAACTGATTATTTGTACCCATTTCTATTTTGTAGCATGTCATTAAATAGATCCAAATCATTAAGATGGGTAAATTTTAAAAAGCTAGCATATATATTTAAAACAAATTAAGTGTAACTTTCAAAACTCATTCATTCCAAATTACTTCTTTTTAGTTCATATGAACAAAATAAATAGGAGGTATT
Organism: Sorex araneus; assembly: GCF_027595985.1. Classification (NCBI taxonomy): domain Eukaryota; kingdom Metazoa; phylum Chordata; class Mammalia; order Eulipotyphla; family Soricidae; genus Sorex; species Sorex araneus. The sequence continues at coordinate 44,025,720 of NC_073302.1, read as the reverse complement.
TATAAAATCAGCAAAAGCCAAAATATTTAGTGGGCAGATTTATGTTAAGTTCATACAATCTAAGTAAAACAATAAAAACAAGTTTGTGTAGAGCAACCAAGGTCAAGATAATATCAAAGTATCTTATTTAGAATTTATATTCATATATCTATTTGAATATATATTTGAATAACATCCAAATATTATTCATTTTCTTATTTGGGTGTTGGTAGGCACACTGTAATGTGCTCATGGTTTTCTCCTGGCTCTACACTGAAAATGCCAGGGATCAACCCAGGTTTGATATCCTATCAAGACAAGTGGTTTACAAATTGTACGATCTCTTTGACCCAGGTTTGCAGTTATTAAAATATATATAGGATACGGACCCTCTGCTCCTAAAAACTTTGATTCTAGAGGTCTTCTAGCCCATTTTGGCAACCAGAGCAGCTTCTTACAGCAATGCTTTGGGACTGTGAGCTGGGCTACATCTCCGCGCTGCCGGGGGATGGATATTTCCTCTCCACCCTGTTTTTCTGCACGGAAAATGGCAGCGGCAGCAATATCCACGTGGTGAGAGCCACCTTCTAAGGCTCCTAACCCAGAGGTACGGTTTTTGCAGTTTTGTGGCTCATAGGCAATCATGGGAAGTGGGCATTACCGGCATGCCATCGGCCCAGATAAGATCCGGAGCTGCTGAGCGCGAAACAGACCCTCTGCTCCTAAAGACTTTGATTCCAGAGGTCTTCTAACCCATTTTGTCACCCAGAGCGGCTTCTTACAGCAATGTATTGGGACTGTGAACTGAGCTAAAATATCAGAAATCCAAAACCACACAGCAGCTATCGCGGCTGCACGAGTTTATAGAGTCTTCATTCTTAGCAATAAAAAGAAATTATTAAATGATGCCTTTTCAGCAGACCTGATTGTTGGGGAAAATTCCAAACAATAATAGTGAGTTCTCTATTGAAATATTGAACGTATTCAAAGTATAGAGAGAATAAAGTGAAGATCAACAGCTACTTAGGTGGGGGCTGGGTGGGAGGGGAGTATTTTGGGGTTTCTAGTGGTGGGACATGTGCACTGCTAAAGGGATTGGGGTTCAATCATTATATGACTGAGACTTAAACTTGAAAGCTTTGTATTTCTTTTTTCATGGTGATTCAATAAAATAAAAACTTAATAAAAAAATATATATATAGGATAAAGTTATTTCTGGTGCTACTAATAATGGTTTATTGGGTAAAATATGAAGAACTGAAGATTTTGTAAACATCTAAGAGAATCTATTATATAGATTATTATATATTATATAATATATAATCATGTAATATGATTATAGAGGTAGATATATATTATAATATATAATCATATTACATGATTATATATTATAATATATATATATATATCTACCTCTATAATGGGCTGGAGTGATAGCACAGCAGTTGGGCATTCGCCTTTCATGCCACGCGGCCAACCCGAGTTTGATTCCTCCGCCACTCTTGGAGAGCCCAGCAAGCTACTGAGAGTATCGAGCTTGTGCGGCAGAGCCTGGCAAGCTACCTGTGCATATTGGATATGCCAAAAACGGTAACAATAAGTCTCACAATGGAGATGCTACTGGTGCCCACTCAAACAAATCGATTAGCAACGTTATGACAGTGACCTCTATAATAAAGGGTAGGGTTTTATGTTGTTTTTGTTTTTTCCCTTGAGACCACAGCTAGCAGGTTTTAGAGTGAGCCACTCTAAGTGATGCTTTTCTGATAGTGGAGAATTGAAGATCTTGTGACTAGTTGGTACTGCAATGCAGTCAGGGCTTCTCAGGGGCCAGTGGCATTATACCCAGTGGTGAGGCTGGGAATGGAGTCATGCAGTCTTTTAGATGAAATTCAGATTACTTGACCCATATATCTCTACTACCAGGGTAATTAATATTATTGTCAACTTGGGACAAATTGATAATCATCAAGAATTACTAAAATCATTTTAAACATCACACTGTCACTGTCCTGTAGCACTGTCTTCCTGTTGTTCATCAATCTGCTTGAGTGGGCACCAGTAACGTCTCCATTGTGAGACTTGTTACTGTTTTTGGCATATCGAATAGAATACGGGTAGTTTGCCAGGCTCTGCCGTGCAGGCTAGATGTTCTAGGTAGCTTGCCAGGCTCTCCGAGAGGGGTGGAGGAATAGAACCCGTTTTGGCTGTGTGCAAGGCAAATGCCCTACCCTCTGTGCTATCACTCCAGATATCAAATGCACAAAAATCATTAACCCATGGTTAGAAATAGATAACACAGTTTTTTTGCTTTGAAGGCATTCATATATCATTGTCTACAGTCTAGTGTCAAATTTAAAATATCTAAGGGGCTGGAGTGATAGCACAGCGGGTAGGGCGTTTGCCCTGCACGTGGCCGACCCGGGTTCGAATCCCAGCATCCCATATGGTCCCCTGAGCACCACCAGGGGTGATTCCTGAGTGCATGAGCCAGGAGTGACCCCTGTGCATCGCTGGGTGTGACCCAAAAAAAAAAATAAAATATCTAAGAGTTGAAGCAAGATGCCCCACAAAAAAGTAGAAGAGAAATAATACTCACAGTTCCTAAAATAAGTATATAGCATTGATATTTATATAGCATTCTCTCAATGCCTTTAAATGTAGTATTTTTATAACCTTGTTTCAGATGAGAAAAAATCTGAAAGCAAGATGCATAGTTTATGAATTTCTAATCTCTGAGTTTTTAAAACTATAGTATAAGGCTATAACAATCAAAACAATGTGGTACTAGACAAAAGACAGAGCTTTGGAATTTAATTTGACAGAACAGAAATAAATCCACAGATATAGAACAGCCAGCTTATGACAAAGTAAAGAAGTATAAAGTGGAGACAGTAGTGTTCAGTGATGCAAAACTTGTCAGCTACATGCAAAAGAGAAAAACTGAACCACTATCTCACAGACACTATGCACCAAAGTTAATTTAAAATGTATTAAATATAGGTAACAGAATGGAGATTTTTTTTAAAAGAAAATACCACATGATCCAGTAATTTCAATCCTAGGTAAATAAAACATATAAATACTAATTTGAAAAAGATATGCTCACATATATTATTGACAGACTATTTATAGTAGTTGAGCTCCAGAAATAAACCAACAGCCAGCAATAAAAGGAATGGACAAAGAAGATGAAGAACATGAACACAATAGAGATGTGGTACATGACTGCAAATGAACTATAAGATGAAATACTGCCCTTTTTGCTACAATGTATCAGTAATGAAAAAATCTTTCCTTTTCTTTTTTTATTTATTTTATTTTTGGTTGTGTGGCCATGTCCAGCAGTGCTTAGTACTTACTCCTGGCACTGTGCTTAGTGATTTCACCTGGTGGACTCATTGGACCATATAGTATACCAGGGATCAAATTCTTCCACTGGATTCTACAAAGATTCTGTAAACAGGTGGTGCTAGTCAAACTTCCTACCTGCTGTACTATCTCTCTGGTCTCAAGAAATCTCTTTTTTGCCAGGGGCTATTTGGAAAGTTACACTATTAGGATGACATGATATCACACAGGTGGACCAGTGATGGGCAGCCCACAAGAAACCTACGTGTCTGTCTGGTAATTTACTATGAAGACTGTGGAGAAGGCAAATTAACTGGGGTTGGGGTATCCAGTGAGGGGCCCATAATTAGGGCCAAAGAAGAAAAGGGTACAGGAATTGAGGGACTTCCCTCAATTGCTCACAGCTGACCCCAGTTTGATCCCCTCAAAGCCCTTCCAAAACAAAACCTTAAGCAGATCACAGAACTGAGGGATGAGAGAGTGGAAGGAGAAGGAGAGGGGTCAGGAAGGTACTTTGGACACTGGTTGAGAAGTACTGGCAGAACTGACTATAGGTCCTCTTCAAATGTTTGGATGAATTCGCTAGTGAATCCATCAGGACCTGGGCTTTTGTTTTTAGGAAGACTCTTGATTACAGCCTCAATTTCCGTAATAGACTAGTAATAGGTATATTCAAGTATTCCAGATCTTGGTTCAGCTTAAGAGATGATAGGAATTCAGGAATTTATCCATTTCTTCTAGATTCTCTTATTTCGTGGCATACAGACTTTCAAAGTAGTCTCTGATGATCTTTTGAATTTCTTTGGTTTCTGTTGTGATATCCCGCCTGCCTGCCTGCCTGCCTGCCTGCCTACCTGTCTGTCATCTCTCTACCCCTGGAGTCCACCCCTACCCTGCCTCACCTGAGCCCAGGACAGACCCTGGGTGGGGGGCAGGAAGAGGGGGGAACAAGTGCACCTGGGGGGCTAGCGCAAGTTCAACCCTGTTGGGGTCTCCCCTGCCCACCCTCTGGGCTCGGTCCTGTCCTGGGGGGGGGTGGACCCGGTTTGGAGTGTCCACTCCTCAGGTCGGGGCTTCCATCTGCCTTTCCATCCCCCGGGCTCGAGGCTGGTCACCACTCCTGTTGGGCTGTCGCTCAGGCTGTCCCTCCCTACTGGACTTCTTTTGGGGATTGGACAGTTGAAGTAGTTGAAGTGACCCAGTGTGTAGCAATTCTTTTGTGACCTCGAATACGTTGTTTCCACCAAACTCCACTTTTCCTGCCCCGCTGTTTTTTTTTTTTTTCCCTCTTCTTATTCATGGCCATGCATTGTCCCCTTGCAGTTGGAACTGTGTTCAGTGCAGGATGGCACACTCCCTCGCCCCCCCATCCCACCTACCGTGTTTCAATAGGACCACCACGGGAGGGGGTGCTTAGCACCCTTCACTCAGTTTGGAAGTCTTTGTTTTGTTTTTGTAATGAACCGTGACCCCGAGTTGGTAACTGGTGGTTAAGTGCTGTTTTGATTTTTTTGAACTTTGGTTAAGTCAGGGATTTTAATTTAATTTTAATTTTTTTTTCTTCTTTACCCAGTGCTGCTCAGGGGTGACTCCTGGCTCTGCACTCAGGCATTACTCCTGGCAGTGCTGGGGGCTGGGGTGGGGGGTGGGGGAGGAACCATATGGGATGCCAATGCGATGCCGGGGATCAAGCCAAAGCCAAGTGATCAAGCAGGGTCACTTGTAAGGCAGGTGCCCCGTCCTACCTACTGGACTGTCTCTCTAGCGCCAAGTCAGTGATTTTAGATTACATAGCTTTTAATTTAAATCCCAGTCTGCCTTCAGAGCGATGATGGACTTGGTCTTTTGGATGAGAGCAGTTCTTTTGGAAGTTTCATTTTATATAAATTAATAAATGAACATTCTGTTTTGAAGGTTAGGTCCTCTTCTCCATTCCCCTCCCTCGCAGCAAAAATGCTCAGGGGTTACTCCTGGCTCTTTACTGAGATCACTTTTGGCTAAATTTAGGGACCTTATGGTAGGCCCGAGATAGAACCTGAGCAGGCCATGTGCAGGGCTAATGTACCTGGTGTACTAATGCTCGGCCCCAGTTTTGATTTTCATTTTTTAATCTGATTTAGGGGATTTAGGAGATAAGATAGTGGGTAAGGCTCTTGTCTTACACATGACTTTTTTTTTTTTTTTTTTTTTTTTGCTTTTTGGGTCACACCTGGCAATACACAGGGATTACTCCTGGCTCACACACTCAGGAATTACCCTTGGCAGTGCTCGGAGGACCATATGGGATGCTGGGAATTAAACCCAGGTCGGCCACATGCAAGGCAAATGCCCTACCCACTGTGCTACTGCTCCAGCCCCTTGCACACGACTCCTTTATTTGGTTGAAATGTAGAAAGATAGTTTGGTATAATGATTGCATTTGTATTAAAATTTCTATGGGTGCTCTTTTTTTTGGAGGGGGTCACACCGGTGGTGCACAGGGGTTACTCCTGACTCTGCACTCAGGAATTACTCCTGGCAGTGCTCAGCGGACCATATGGGATGCTGGGAATCGAACCCGCGTCCGCCGCATGCAAGGCAAACGCCCTACACTGTGCTGTCACTCCAGCCTCCATGGGTGCTCTTCTTGAGGGACTCAAAGAGGTGCACTGTGTGTGGCCGATTGGGGGTGTGGAACTTTGAGGGCCATCCACACAGAAGTGCTGAGTAACTTGGGAAGTGGCTAGTTTCTCCTTATATCCTGATATGGGGAAGTAGTTGGGTTTTCCTTTGACCATACACCAGAAAGAAAGTACATAGTTGTTCCCCCACACACTCCAAAACCTGGATGAAAGTAGAATTCATTTGTTTTCTCACCAAACATGCTCATGATTTCTCAATCTTTAGGCTTTTGTCATCCACTCTTCTAGACTAGAAATGTTTGTCAATTTTGCCTCCTTTCCGTTTTCTAGTTATAGTTGCTCATCAAATATTTCTTACATTTCTCAGAATGATTCTTATGTTCTTGTATTTGTTCTTTCCTTTATTAATCCTACTTTTTTGATTCTGAAACCCATTCTCTTTCTTGCACTATTTCTCTTTCACCCCTATTTCTGCCACTGACCCCTTTTTCTATAGTGTCTCTTGTTTTTTAAACACATTATTATTTTTCTTTTTTGATTCTCAAGGGTTACTCCTGGATCTGCACTCAGGAATTACTCCTTGTGTTGCTCAGGATATCATATGGGATGCTGATATGATCTAACTGGGGTCAGACACATGCAAGGCCTTACACTCTGTATTATCATTACAGCCCTCTAATCCTCTAAGCAAAAATTTAATAGAAAGTCTTTTTTTTTCTTTTGCTTTTTGGAACAACTAATAAGCCTACTTCTCCCTCTGGGAAAACCTGGCAAGCTACTGAGAGTTTCCTGCCAACATGGGAGAGCCTCGTAAACTCCCCATGGCCTATTACTATGCCAAAACCAGTAACAATGATGGGTCTCATTCCCCTGACCTGAAAGAGCCTCCAATGCGGCACCGTTGGGAAGGACTTAAAGAGAGGCTTTGAAAATTTCAGGGCTAGGACGAATGGAGATGTTACTAAGACCACTGGAGAAATTCGACAATCAATGGGATGAGGATAATGATTTCTGATTCAGTTTATTAGGGTTCTCTCCCTCTCTTTCTTTGTGAGTCTTGCTAGTGGTTATCAATCTTATTAATTTTCTCAAAGAACCAGCTTTTGGTTTCATTGATCTTTCGGATTGTTTTTGGGGTTTCCATGTTATTAATTTCTGCTCCAAGTTTTGTTATTTCTTTCCTTCTGTCTGGTTTGGGATCTTTTTATTGGTCCTTTTCTAAGATCTTAAGCTGGGAAGTCAAGTTCTATGTGTGCCCTTTCTTACTTCCTGAGATATGGCTTGCGGAGCTATAAATTTTACCCTTAACATGGCTTTAAGCTGCATCCCACAGGTTCTGGTAACTCATGTCTTTGTTCTCATTTGTTTCCAGGTAACTTTTGATTTCTTCCTTGATTTCCTGCCTGACTCACTCATTATTCAACATTGAATTATTTAATTTCTAGGTGTTTGGTTTGGTTCTCTGCATCTGTGCGTGATCAACTTCTATCTTCAGTGCACCGTGGTATGAAAAGATAGTTGATACCACTTCTATCTTCCTGATTCTATTGAGATTTGTTTTGTGACCCAGCATGTGGTCTATTTTGGATAATGTTCTGTGTACACTAGAAAAGAATGTGTTTTCTTTCTTTTTGGGATGCAAAGCTCTATACAGATCTATTAGCCCTCTCTCTTCTATTTCTTCCTTCAAGGCCAGTGTTTCCTTGCTGAGTTTTATTCTTGTTGATCTATCTAGAGGGATAGGGAAGTACTGAAGTCTCCAACTATTATTGTGTTTCTAGTAATGTCCTCCTTAAAATCTGTTAAAAGTTGTTTTAAGTATTTAGCTGGTCCTTCATTAGGTACATCTACGTTTAGAGGTGTGATTTCTTCCTGCTGTGCATATCCCTTGATTAGTAAAAAAATGGCCTTCTCTGTCCCTTCTAATCTTTTTAACCCTGAAATCTATGTTGTTGGGTACTAGTATCACCACCCCAGCTTTTTTGAGGGAGTTTTTTGTTTGCAGGATTGTTTTCCATCCTTTGACTTTGAGTCTGTGTTTGCTCTGACCGTTCAGATGTGTTCCTTATAGGAAGCAGAATGTTGGGTTCAGTTTCTGAATCTATTTTGCCACTCTGTGTCTCTTGATTGGTGCATTTAGACCATTGACATTGAGAGAGATTATTGTCATGGGTTTTTTTGCTATCTTTCTGTAAGGGTTTGTTGCACTTGTAGGGGTTTTTCTTGTCTTACAGTAGCCCCTTTAGCCCTTCCTTTAAGTTTGGTTTTCAGTCTATGAAGTTCCTGAGCTGCTGTTTATCCATAAAATAGTGTATCATTCTTAAAGTTTGAGTGAAAGTTTAGCCTCATAAAGTATTCTTGGTGAGGCGTTCTATTGGCAATTTGGTGGTGGTGGACGTGGCATAGTAATAATGTACTCCCCAAGTATGAAAACATCTATGCTTTTGTAAACCAGTATTACTTCAATAAAACAAAAAAATAAATAAAACAAAAATATTAAAAATAATTTAAAAAGTTATTCAAACGCTCATTTTCAAATAGTTTATTAATAAGATTAAACTTATTTTCAAGGACTGCAATTACAATTACTATGAATTCAATTACTATGAATTTAACATTTCTGTTCACTTTTAACTTACTTTGTTAATCTTGAGATAAATTATATTATTATTCCTATATTTTCCATCTGGCACATAATATTTAGTAGAAGTAATAACAAAGTAAGTAAGTAAGTAGATACCAAAGTAAAATACTCTATTGCATCTGTTAGGTAAGGAACTTGTAATTGTTCCTGACCAATTACCAGTATATTATCTGTGATGAAGTTACCTGAACTCTTCAACTTTTCCCAACTATAGGATCAAGGTGTTGAAATACATTTATAATTTTAATTCTCTTTAATGATGTTAATTAAAGAGAGTCTCTAGCCCGCACGCCTGGCTGTCGTTCCTGGGGCCCCTCAGAGGGGATGGGCTCCAGCTTCCCTCTCCACCCTGAGCAGAGCTCCCAGCAGCCGAATACCACCGGAACCTAGCCACAGCCATGCTCAAGGCCCCTCTTCACACGTCTGGGCAAGCCTCACGAATTAAAGTACCAGCAGAGGAACCCAGGTGTGTGTAATCCCATCAATGGCCAACATCCAGAGACTTAAAAGCAAGCTTCCAGAAGCTATCTTATAACCTACTTCTCCCTCTGGGAGAAACTAGCAAGCTACTGAGAGTTTGCTGCCCACGTGGGAGAACCTCACAAGCTTCCCATGGTGTATTCATATGCCAAAGCCAGTAACAAGCTGGATCTCATTCCCTTGACCCTGAAAGAGCCTCCAATGTGGCATCGTTGGGAAGGCTGAGTAGAGAGAGGCTTCTAAAATCTCAGGGATAAAACGAATGGAGAGGTTACTGAGACCGCTCGAGAAATTCGACGATCAAGGGGATTTCGTGATCCTCATCGTGATGTTAATTTAATACAATTATCAAATTGCACCCCCTAATTCATACTATTGGTATAGAACTATTTCTATAGTCTCCAAAAACCCTTTTACCAATAAAAAAATCAGATAAATATGACAATAAATCTATCATTCTAAAAGTATTCAACAGAAAAATACTTTTTAAAAAACTAACAAAATACATTATGAAATTCTGTGTTATATATTCTCAAAATTCTTTTGTTAAAATCAATTAATTTCTACAAAAGAAATGTTAATCCCAAAGTAGAAATAATGTAAAACCATCTGACTTTTTATACACAGGGAAAAATCATTTTTTAATAAATTATTAGACATTTTTCATTGCTTGGAGTAACAATTTGCTGAGTTAGTAACTGCTCAAGAATGGTGTTTTTGCTCTGAATGCTAAAGATATCACACATTATTAATTTGTCAGTTCAGCTAAGCAGAAGCAAAATATTTCTATTTGCTGCTTCTCTGATTTTCTGTACCTCCTATGACACAAACCTAGAAAAGTTCATGGACTTTAAGAAACACCCATTTATCTGACTGCACTCAGGCATAGGTTTCTGGGCCTGCAATTTGTACACAAAGATGCTGATGGCAGGAACAAGTGCGGACTGAAATTTAGTGCATGCTCTTCTTCTGAAATTGTGTGTCCTTTGCAGTTGTGTGCTCTGTAATACATTAGAGGGTGATATTAGGGATCATTTTTTGCATTCATCCTTTGAAAGGGAATACATTTTACTCATAATCACAACATCCTAGGTATGGTAATAAAATCATATATATTAATATAATTAAAATCATCTGGTACCTTTCTTATTCCTCTTTCCTTACATCTCAGTATCCCAGTGTGTCAATATACTTCCCACTTGGTGTTCACTACTAGCTTGCTTACCATTAGTGACCTGAATGCTCTGACTACATCTTAATTGATCTTTCCTTCGGACTCCTCGGTTCCCTTAGTTAGTTCATCACTACTCTCTCTTACCATTTAATCTCAGTATGGTCCTCAGACTCTGAGCTACATGATTCCATATACTCTCCCCTCTTCTTAATTCACCTCCTTTGTTTCCCAATGCCTGGACTTTTCCTTTTTTTTCTACCTAGTTCACTGATCTTCAGTTCTCATATTCCTCATAAAGATAGGCTTGACCAATTCTCCAATCTTGGATTAGATGCTAATCCTTTCAAAACAATTTTATTTTGTCCATATTATAAACCACTGGCCATATAGGTTTGTAATCTATTATCTCATTTGTAACAGGCATCTGATTTAAGACAGTGACTGCTATTGACTTTCATAGTCCCAGTACCTAGTGCAGTACTAGCACATGTATGACAATAAATTATCATTTGGAAAAACAGGGAAGAATGATAGGACTAAAAAAAATAGTAATGTATCTAAAACCTCCAATTATAGATGAAAATCATATTCGTAGATACCATACTCATGATATCTATTCTTAGATATCATGCCCGCATGCAGAGCCTGACAGGCTATCCGTGGCATATTCTATATGCCAAAAACAGTAACAGCACGTCTCACAATGGAGACGTTACTGGTGCCCGCTCGAGTAAATTGATGAACAACCGGATGACAGTGCTACAGTTCTATCATGCCAAATATAAATTACTGAAATTTGGGAAATATGGTTGATCAACAAAATCACAAAACACTAACACGAGAGTGCCATATATAGTGCCATAGTTACATGATACTAAAACTGGTATAAAAATATTTTGAACATTATTTTAAAATTATGCTTTTCTGGGAAAGGACCAATACTACAGCAGGTAGGGCACTTGCATTGCATAAGGCCAACCCAAGTTCAATATCCAACATCCCATATGGTCCTCTGAGCCCCATCAGGAGTTATCCCTCAGAAAGTAAGGAGTAAGCCCAAGCACTGCCAGGTGAGACCCCAAAATAAGACAAAACAAATATACATATATATACATATATATGTATACTAAGTCAAAGCCATTCAGCATGTTGTATTTTGGAATTGGCTGTCATTATTTAGCACAGTTCTCTAGAGATACATATAATTTGTGACATATGATTTATGATATGTCATTTTTATTAGGTTTATTCTACAATATGGATTTCATAATCTAGTCACAAACTGAACAATATAGAATTGTTTCTAGTTAGACCATCATAAATAAATCTGCTATAAACATTGTGCACTGGTTTTGGTATAATATATGTTTTTACTTCTTTTTTATAAATTCTCAAGAATTCAATTCTAGATGGCATATTAAACATGCTTAGTTGTGTAAGAAAATGACAAACTGTCTTCCAGCATGGCTAAATGTATTTTACATTCCCAGCAGCAAAGCAGTGATTCAATTTTTCTGCCTCCTTGCCAGAATTTCACATTATTTTGAACATTCGGATACTTGTATACCAATATCTCATTGAGTTTTAGATTTTCATATTCCTAATGGCTAATGATGTTGAACATATTTTCATGTGTATTTTGGCCATCTGTATAACACACTCGGAGAAATGCATCCTCATATCTTTTGCTCATTTTCTAATTGGACCATTTGTTTATATTTTACTGCTGAGTTTTGAGAGTTCTTCATTTATTCTGCTTAATTATCCTTTATCAGAAACATAGCTTCTCAATATTTTCTCCTAGACTGTAACTGATCTTTCATCCTTTTCTGGAGGCTTTCATTTTGATTAAATGTAACATAATTTTTTTTTAGAGAGGGTCACATTGGGGCCACATCCAGAATTGTCTGGGAACTACTTCTGGTTCTGAGCTTGTGGGTCACTTTGGTGGTGCATAGAGGACCATGTGGTGCCATGTCATCTGTATGCAAGACAGGCCTCTTAATCCTTGTACCTCAGTTTTTCTTCTAAATAATACTTTGGTGGAGATGTGGGGGTTGGGGGAATCGAACAATACCAGGTGGTGCTCAGGTATCATCCTTAGCTCTGTGCTCAGGAACCACTCCAAGCAGTGCTTAGGGTGTCACTGAACTACCAGAGAACTGGATCTACTTTCAGACTAAAATATGATACTTACCAAATACTTATTTTGAACATGTTCTTCGATGTTTTTCTCTTAAGGTTTCATATCTGATGAATTATAAACTTTATGCCAATCAATTTGAATTCATCTTATGCAAAGTATCAGGACTCTCCTGAGGTTCATAGATGTCCAAATCATTGCAACACATATAAAATTTTGAACAAATTATTTGGGATTTCAGTTTGATTAGGTTCTCATTTCTGAACTTGAAAACAATTTATCTCCCAGTTAATATTCATATTAGTGTCTAGTATCAATATAACTTTAACTCTGGTAATCATACCAGGCTTGAAAACTTAGTAGTTAAAATAAAAGTACTCAAGTTGAAACATGTCCCATATTAAAACAATTTAAAAATAAGAGAACGATGGTTGTAACTAATTAGAAAGTATTACTCTTATTACTTAGAGAAAATTAAATTAGGGGCAAGACAGGTTTATAATTCTTAAATGAAGAAAATACATTGCTCATATTAAAATTCAATTACTATTAAAGCAGCTAAATCAACATCTGGATATTTTCTATGGCAGTGCACACACAGGTCACAGACATTCAAGAGAACATGTACTGTTAAAAAAAAAACATAAAAATAAACTGAGCATCTACTGATACTACAAATACCCTTGCCTCAAGTAATTTAAACTCTATAAGATTCTAATGTACTAAAACATTATTGTATACATAAGTTAATTTATCTGTATCTAGCAGGATATAAGCTATTCACGATTTTTCAAAGGATTTAGAAAATAAAATCATATGAATCATTTATATGCCTGGAAACTTCATGAGAAAATTAATAAAGCCCAGAGGAAAACAGTTGATACTTTTTAACTTCGTTATACTGCAGTTTAAGTTTTTTAGTAATCCTACCCACAACATCTCCAAGCCCTCCACCCCCCAAAAAAGGCAGCAAGCTCAAATTTTATTTGTGATGCCTTAGAAGTGTTAAGCATCTTGTGACAAACTCATTCCAGTTAGAAAAAAAAACTCGTTTTCTGATCAATAAACTACATATACATCATACCCACGATTCTTCCTAATTTTATACAATTCTTTTTCATTTCTAGCCTCCTCCCACGTTGATAGAACATGTTTATCTTACAATTCCCAGTTCTTTCTGTTTCTATGTGTGAGATAACATCTATAATATCATATGTTAATTCGTTGTAGACTAAGGAAATGCTCTATTTTAATGTATAACTATCTTACATCAACATTATACTTAACAAATGCAGCTTGAGGGTTTTTAAAGGTGCAAGGAATGTGAAAACTAACAATAACAAAGCCTAGCTTCCTCTTATCACTTTGTAAAACTGTTGTGATGGAAGATCCTCCTTAATGTCACCATTATATTGATAAAAAACCTTTCGCAGGTGTTAAACAAAGATTGACTACACTCTTAAGTATGCTATGACTCAGGCATGCAAAAGAAATCTATAATGCCTTTGCCCTAAAGAATACTATGGGCTAATTTGAGATAAAAGATTAACCCAAATTAACTAATTAAAAAGCAATACAAAGTCTATGAAAGTGTAAACAGGTAATTGAGGTCTAATACAAAGCAAACAGAAAATTTTCTTGATGACAGAAAACAAATTCATCTTTTTCTGAATTGGAAGAGAGAAAACTTTGAAAGAAAACATCACAGGGGGCAGATAGCTCCATGGGTAAGGTATTTGTCATGCATTCATTTGACCTAGGTTTGAGCACTAGCAACCCATATGATCCTCAGAGCACCTCCTTCCACTGCCACTGCCACACACATACACACACACACACACACACACACACACACACACACACGCACACACCCCTTCAGGACTGATCTCTAGGTACAGAGAAAGGAGTGAACCCTGGTCACAGGAAAGAGAGAGGGAGGATAGCAGGGAGAGAGAGTGAAAAGAAGAGGGGAGGGGAGGAGAGGTAGAAGAGAGGAAGGAAGGAAGGAAGGAAGGAAGGAAGGAAGGAAGGAAGGAAGGAAGGAAGGAAGGAAGGAAGGAAGGAAGGAAGGAAGGAAGGAAGGAAGGAAGGAAGGAAGGAAGGAAGGGAAGGAGGGAGGGAGGGAGGGAGGGAGGGAGGGAGGGAGGGAGGGAGGGAGGGAGGGAGGGAGGGAGGGAGGGAGGGAGAGAGAAAGTGGGGAGGGAGTGAGGGAGGAAGGCAGACACTGTTAAAGTAACTATATCAAGATTAGTAGGTGTGTTTATTGCCATCAGTGCAGAATTATCATTTATGCTCTTTTATGCTAAGAGAGTTGGTAGTTAACACATTCTTCTACTCTCCATCATGAACCTCTGAGTCAAAATAAGTTGTAACTGAAAATACAAATGCATTTTGTTTCTTTAAAAAAAAATATTTATTAGTGAATCACCGTGAGGTACAGTTACAGACTTACAAACTTTCATGCTTCTGTTTCAGTCATACAATGATTGAGTACCCATCCCTCCACCAGTGCTCATTTTCCACCACCAATGGTCGAAGCATTCCTACCACCACCCCCATCCTGCCTCTGTGACAAGGTATTCCTTTTTATCTCTCTCTCCTTTTTGGTGCTGTGGTTTGCAATAGAGGAAACCACAACATCATCATGTGGCAATCACGTTTGGTCTATAGTGTACTTTCAGCCCTCATCTTCCATCCTGAGCGGGCCCCCTTACCACCCTTTACTTGGTGGTCCCTTCTCTATCTGAACTGCCTTTTCCCCCAGCATGCCAGGCTGGCTTCCAAGCCATGGTGAAGACCTCCTGGTACTTATCTCTACTATTCTTGGGTGTTAGTCTCCCATTCTGTTACTTTATATTCCACAAATGAGTGCAATCTTTCTATGTCTGTCCCTCTCTTTCTGACTCATTTCACTTAACATGATACTCTCCATGTTGGTCTACTTATATGCAAATTTCATGATTTCATCTTTTCTAACAGCTGCATTGTATTCCATTGTGTAGATGTACCAAATTTCTTTACCCAGTCATCTCTTCTCGGGCACTCGGGTTTTTGCCAGATTCTGGCTATTATAAACAGTGCAATGAACTGCAATGAACATATAAGTGCGGATATCATTTCTACTATAGTTTTTTGCATCTACAGGATATATTCCCAGAAGTGGTATTGCTGGGTCAAATGGGAGCTCAATTTTTAATTTTTTGAGAAGCATCCATACTGTTTTCCAAAAGGGCTGAACCAGTCGGCATTCCCACCAGCAGTGAAGGAGAGTCCCTTTCTCCCCACATCAGTGCCAACATTTAATTTCTTCCTCCAATTCTGATCATTTAATTTATTGTTTTTATAGACTCCCCTCAAAAACGCAGGTTATAGATTAAAATGAAGAATTTTACAAGGCTACCGTATTGTGGCATTTAACTTAGATGTTTAAAATGTGATATAGCTCACGGTGATTCACTAATTAAAAATAAATAAATTTAAAAAATAAAATAAAATAAAATGTGATATATACTTTTTATATTGAAGCATAAGATAAGGATGGCAATAAAAATAATACCTGTAAATACTTATTAATAGTACTTATAAAGTACTTAAGCAAATGGGATGGCAGTTTACTAGAAATCTAATTATAAGCTAAATAATTTTATGCTTCAATTCAAAGCAACATAATACAGCATCACTTTTCAAGTTCACTATTTAAAATAATGTATAGTAAATACTGGATAATGTTGCAAATGTAGAACATGCCTTTACACTTTTGAAGAATTTTACTATCTTTTACTTTCAAAATTTATCATCACCATTTTTTGCCAAAGCAATCATGTGAAATAAATGTAAAATGAGTATACATATTAGTTTCAGTATAGGTTCTCCTAAAAGATTAAATAAAAACAAATTCTGCTTATGCATCTTCAGTAAATTCCACTTAGTAACATTTGCAAAAAAAAAGACATACTTTTAATGAGCTATGAGTAAATTTACACAATTCAAGTTTAACGGCATGTTAATTTTTAACAACAAAATAATACTAACTTATCAGAGCTTCCCATAAATCATTTCATTATTCCTCCAAAGGGGTCATGACACTAAATTTGTAAGCAATGTATTTATAATTCAATACAAAAGGCTTAAGCAATACTGAATGACCCAAAATTCCTTACAGAATAATCTTTATAATATTGGTATTAGAATAGGTTGTAAATTGGGACAGTTTCTGTGTGGGATTCTGGAAAGACCCAAAAGCCAAAGAACAAAAATATTGACTATACAGCTGCTTTTTAAAGGAAGTGGTTAGTTATGAAATGAAACTTAAAAGAAAAATTTAATGGGAAAACTTGTTGGTTACATGTACAAAAAAAGAAAAGAAATGAGATATTTATCTAAGACCATGCACAAAAATCATATCAAGATAGATTAAAGACCTCAGTATCAGACCTGGTACAATATTAATTGAAGAAAACATAAGTAGAACATTTCATGACATTAAACTAGAGGTATCTTTTATGACTCAATGCCATTGACCAAGCAAACAGAAACAAAGATAAACAAATTGGACTACATCAAATTAAAGCTTCCAAACTGCAAAGCAAGCAATGGCCAGAATAAAAAGACATTCCACAAGCTGGGAGAGGATATTTAACCACCAATTCATCTGATAAAGGTTGCTATAGAATATATATATAAGACTGGCAGAACTTATCAACAGAGGATGAACAGAAATTTCTTCAACTATAAACAAATGGATGAACAGGAACCCCCTTAAAGAATATAGCACAATAGCACTGTTGTCCCATTGTTCATCAATTTGCTCCAGCAGGCACCAGTAACATCTCCATTGTGAGACTTGTTGTTACTGTTTTTGGCATATCAAATACTCTATGGGTACCTTGCCAGGCTCTGCTTTGTGGCCCAGATACTCTTAGTAGCTTGCTGGGCTCTCCAAGAAGGATGGAGAAATCGAACCCAGGTTGACCAAGTGCAAGGCAAAAGTCCTACCTTCTCTGCTATCACTCCAGATACACAGATTAAAAAAAAAGAGCACTACTTTGCATGACATATCATCAGGGAAATGCAAATCAGAATAACAATGAGTTATCTCAGATAAGTGACACTGGCACACATCACAAAGTGCAGAAACAATCAGTGTTGGCATGGATGTGGGGGAGGAGTCCTGCAGTCACTGCTAAACGGAATACTGACTAGCCCAGTCTTTTTGGAAATCAATATGGACAATATGTTGGAAAACTAGGAATTGAATTTCCATATGACCCAGAAATTCCATTTCTTGGCATCTATCCCAGGGGCCCCAAAACTCTATTTTGAAAAGGCATTTGTACTCCTGTGTTTATTGAAAATAACTGAAAATCTGGAAACAACTCATGTCCAAGAATGGACTATAGATAGTACGTACATAAATACATGAAATAACAATCCTTGGCTTTAAGGAATGATGAAATTATGCATTATACTGCTACATGGATCTAGATAGTATCATGCTGAGTGAAGTTAGTCAGAAGGAGAGGAACATTCCCAGTATGACCTCTTACTCAGAAACAACAGAAATTGGGAACTGGTGTTTACTAAGAAGCTTACTACAGAGTGTGTGTGGTTGGGGGCAACAGGATGGACTCTGGTGGAGGGAAGCAGACACTCTGGTTGAGGGTGTGGTGCTGAGATGTTTAGGCATGAAGCCTATATATGCAAGAATACATATTTATACATATATATATATATCCTTATTCTCTTCAGAGGGAAAATGCTGTTATTCTGATGGGATTAATTATTATCATTATTATCGATTTATTCCCTCCAGGTACATTAGAAAGTTAGTATTAAATAGTGGTCAGGATGAAATTCTATTGTAAAAATATGATCAAGACTGCAAAGAGACGAGATTAAAACAAAATAATTTCATAAGGAAAGGGGTGTGTGTGGGGGGGAGAGAAGCCAGAAATGCTTGTCAGCTTTGTAGAGAAAAGATTTCCACAGGGGAACTTAAAAGGCATTTTTTGTTCTTTTGTCCTTATTTCTACCTTTTTTATTTTACTTTATTTACACACTGTCATTTACAAAGTTACTCATAATGCAGTTGTTTCTGGCATTCAATGTTCCAACATCAATCCCACGCATTGTGACCTTCCATCCACCACTCTCCTGAGTCCCCCTGCCCCCAAGACTGCCCCTTTAGCAGGCATGACATGATGTATTTTATACTGCTTGTTACAACAAAATGAATCACGTAATATTGAAAAATGCTTCAGTAAAAAAAATTGTGAAAATTGTTATATCCCACCATACAGTCATCAAATGCATAGTTTGGGAGATTTTTTTAAAAATCTCCCATGCGTCATCTGCTTTGTCCCTCTCCCTAAGAACTGGTCTTTAAAAAAATGTGATTCAATGTCACATGAAATACAAATGGTCAAAAAGCCAGAAGCTAGAAGAATTTTTAGTTCAGTTTCTGATATCCTAAAGAAAACTGACCATCAACTTGTGCCAAACCTAAAGAAACCACCTCAAACACACACTGATACTTTAGGGCTCTGACATGCATTTTATATGATGTGGATTTTAGAACCTGCTATTATATCTTTTTGTAAAATATCTTTCAAAGTACTTTTAAGCCATTCCTAAATTTAATTAACAGTAAAAGCAAATTGTCTTGAATTGACAAAACAGAAAGAGATGCTTTTATATTTTCATAAGAAGCAGTATTATATTGAAATAATTGAATAAAATAATATATTGAAAGACAAGATGATGATTTATTTATTTTTCCAATTTTGAGGCACCAACAATAACAATATTATTATTGATAGCATTTCATGCACACAGTAGTCTCAGGCAACCTTGGCAATTAAAAAGAAAGAATGTGGTTAGAGATATTTCAAATACTATCTAAGAAGAATGTCTAGAGGAACAGATGACCCCCCATAGATGGAATGGATTTTCAAATCCCAAAAACAGGTGTAAAACATTATAATTTAGCAAAATAAATATGCTAGTTCTAGTGTCATAGAAAACATAGACAAATAGCATTTCTGAGAAAGTCACATATTTTTCTGTTTTCTTGAGTTATACTATGCTGTTGTAACAACCCAGAAGTTTTACTTGCTTGAAGCCACAAAGGTTAGTTTCTTGCTCCTGCAACATGATTTCTGTGGACAGAGAATAGACCTGTCTTTGAAGTTGCAGTGATGCATGCTGATATGATTTCAGAGTTAGCTGACAAAGGAGGCTCTTTGGGGACTCAAGACAGCTTGTCTATCAATGACCCTGTTACATCTGCCTGCATTTCTCGTGTTCGAGCTCATTGAAAGGCCCCATGCAACTACAGAAAACCAGAAAGACCTACTTTTCTGAGATTCAACCCGACAGGATAGATTTCAACAGGACAAAAATATGGTTGTGAATTTGAGGGAACTCACCAACAATCTGTTAACTCCCCCTTTTCCCTCCATGACAAATGGCTAACATAAAACTGACTGGAAGTAAGAAAACATTAACACCACTCATGAATTCAGAATTTTTTTATTAAGTAAATGAAATAAAATGCAAATGGGACATCACATAATTAGCGAGTAATTACAGAATGTTTTATTTTCTAATGATAACTATGATAACTATACATCATATTTTGTTTATGAAGTCCTTCATATTGAATTTGTCATTTTGTTTTGGTTATTTTTTTGTCTTTTAAGTATTTATATTTGTATTTATTATTATTATTATTGCCTTATTATTATTTAATTTCTTAGTTTGGGGGCTACAAATGCTCACTCGTGGCAGTGCTAGGGTACCACATAGAATGCCAGGGATGGAACCCAGGTCGGCTGCATACAAGGCAAATGTTCTTCTTATAGTGCTATCAACCAGATCTGCGGCATACAAGGCAAATGTCCTTCCTACAATGCTATTCTCCAGCACCATGACATCTGGAGTTTGTCTAGTATGGGCCAACCTTGGTTCAATCTGCAGTACCGCACATTGTCCCATGAGTAACATCAGATGAGGTCACTGAATACAGAGATAGGAGTTAGAATTGAGTACTGTAAAGTTTCAGCTCGAAAAAGATTAACCACACTAAGCAGGTTGGAATGGAGAGCTGTAGAAGTAAAAAAATCAAAAGCATGGTTGCCCAAATAAGAAACGCAATTATGTGTGTGTGTGGGGGGGGGAGGGAGTGGGGATGGAGATGGGGGATGTTCATGCCAGATAAATGCAGTTTCAATGTATGATAAAGTCAGAAAGAAAATAATTGCAAATTAAATCTTCAAGTTGAGTTCATAACTAATAATAACAACCATCTAAATACCTTTAGTAAACCACAGAAAAATTTTATATAGAAACAAGAGAATTTCAGAAGCATCTGGAATAAAAACCATTACCAATGTGGGGGTAAGTTTAGAAATCAAAATAAACTACTCTGGACTTTTTGAAGATACATGAAACCAAATTCAGGATTAAAAATTCTGTGAGAACATAACTTAAGTCAAAAACACCTAGGAAAATGCTTCATCACAGCAAAATGAATGGCAGAAAATCTGATTAGATTCTGTAACATTGGCCAAATCGAAATGCTGGGCAGAGATGAAAAATATAATTTATTTCCCACAAACTAGATTTAAGCACAAAATGATAACCCTTTATACTATCAGAGCATATTAATAGTGGATTGCCGAGAAGCAAACTACCATTAAATCAGTAACTATTAGCTTTTTGAATTTTTCTGTCAGTGATCTAGAAAATAAAAAAAGAGAGAAAATGGGATACAAATATTTGAAGAGCTCATATATTCAAAATTAAAAAATTAAGCTTTAGGGGCTAGAGTGATAGCACAGCGGGTAGAGCGTTTGCCTTGCATGCGGCCGACCCGAGTTTGATTCCCAGCATCACATATGGTGCCCCAAGCTCAGCCAGGAATGATTCCTGAGTGCAAAGCCAGGAGTAACCCCTGAGCATCTTTGAGTGTGATCCAAAAAAGAAAAAAAAATCAAGCTTTATAAAGTTACCTATAATTTGTTTTCTGTTTTCTTTTGCTTTGGGGGCCACACCAGTGGTGCTCAGGACTTAATCCTGGCTTTGCACTCAGGGATTACTCCTTCTGGACTTGAGCAACCATACAGGATGACTGGGATCAAACCTAGGTCAGCTGTGTGCAAGCATGTGCATCACCCTCTCTATTATCTCCCCAGTTCTAATTTATCTATAACTTTAAAAGAAAATAGGGGCTGGAGCGATAGCACAGCGGGTAGGGCGTTTGCCTTGCACGCGACCGACCCGATTTCGATTCCCAGCATCCCATATGGTCCCCTGAGCACCGCCAGGGGTAATTCCTGAGTGCAGAGCCAGGAGTAACCCCTGTGCATCGCCGGGTGTGACCCAAAAAGTAAAAAAAAATAAATAAAAAAATAAAAGAAAATAGAAAAGTTAACTACTCATTCAGCACCAAAGGAATTGCTCAACAACCTTTAATCCAAGTTTAAATGAGAGTCGTCAACTATTTACCTACAACTTACTCTTTAAATTGCAATTGTCTAATTTTATACTAAATCCATTTGATATCCATTTGATATGAAATCTTGAATAAATTACAGTACAAAAGGAAAGTAGAAACCCAAAACAAGTAAGTCAATTTCTAGATGTTTTGTGTTGTATTGAACTTTCTGTGCAAATCTCCTTTGTTATTAATCAAAGTGATATGTACTAGTACTCAAAATCATTTTATTGGTGAATGATAAATATTTACTCTAGGAATGATTTTGTTTATACAGGAACTGATTATAAATGTATTTCCATTATCTATTCTATTATCACCTTACCATATAAGATATGCAGGAACATAAATATATATTTGCCTTACAATAGAAAATGAAGGCTTTGTGTGTTAAGATATTTCTCAAAGTCCGATAATTAACAGTCAATTGGAGGATTTGAAACCTAGTCTTTCATTTTCAGCCCCTGCCTCCCAATATTGTCAGGAATCCAGCCCAGAGTCTCAGAGTAGTAAGAAGACTCTACCACTGAACCACAGGCCCTACTCCCAAATCTTTAAATTTTTACTTTCCTTTATAAACTGGAAATAGTATTACAGCAAATTGGGATACAGTTAAAAACAAATTATTCTTAAAATAGCATATTAATTCTTTAAAAATATGTACTAAAAATTACTATAGTCTAGACTTGGTGATGCCCTGGCAATGCTCAGGGGTTACTTCTGGCTCTGCCCTCAGGAATTACTCCTGGAAGGTTCAGGGGCTCATATGTAGTGCCAGGGATGAACTCAGGTTGACCACATGCAAGGTAAATGCCCTACCCACTGGAGTATTTCCCCGGCCCCTATTTATAATCTTTTCTTAAACAATGTTGTAATTTTTATTCTCAAGAATCAAATGATTTAGTAACACCAAGTAGAGGATGTTGGGAGTACCCATTCAGGTTGTAAGATGCGAACTGAAAGTAGACTATAGACCGAACATGATGGCCACTTAATACCTCTATTACAAACTACAACACCCACAAGGAGAGAGAACAAAAAGGGAATACCCTGGCACAGAGGCAAGGTGGGGTGGTGGGGGATGGGGAGGGGTGGTGAGAGGGATACTGGGATCATTGGTGGAGGTGAATGGGCACTGGTGGAGGGATGGGTAAATGATCATTACATGAGTGAAATGCAAACACAAAAGTATATAAATTTGTAACTGTACATCACAGTGATTCTCCAATAAAAAACTTAAAAAAAAAGAATCAAATGATTTAGAAAGAGAGACAGTTAAGAAAAGGCAAAAGAAAGATATACAGTGAACAAAAGTAATATCAAACAATTCATACAAGGAGAAAAGCATGCACAAGTAAAGACACTGAATTTTCCTAGAGTTTCAGCATGCATACAGAAAGTAAAGAGACTAAATTTTGTGTCGAGTTTCAGGAATGGCTTACTGAGAATACGATGCTAGTCTGTTTGAATACTAGGTTGTCCATGTAAACTACAGAAGGAGCCTTTAGTTAAAGAGATCCCAATGAGCAAGACCATACTGATGGTTTGCTCAAATGGAGTGGTTTTATAACAATGTACTAAATCATCTTACTTTTAAATATATTTGCAACATCTAAAAACTTAGTATGAATTTTTAATTAAATTCATTAGCACTTCATTCTTAAAATTGATTAGTATACTTGATACTTCTATGTTCTTTCTTCTCCCACAGGGAAGGCTAAATGAAAAGATGGGTAATTATCACTCCCAAATATGCAAATAACTTTTCCCTGGTTTTCTACTAGTACTAGCAATGAAACATCCGATTATTATCCATATTCTAAAGCTGTAATTTTGAATAATTATTATTGAACCAGACGTCATATTCTTCTCCCTGAACTTTATAGTAACATAATCATTGAACCTTCTTTTTGGAGAAAGTAGCAATGTTTTCATCTTATCCTCCTAAATCCACCACAAATTCCACAATAGTATCTCCTCTGGATCAGTGAACAAGAGCAGAAGATCCAGGTCCCATGGGGAAAAAAATGTCCAATCCTTCTTTTCTCAATAGGCATCAAGATATAACTATTCTGCTAGGCTGCATAAGCACATGAAGGCAACAGAAATTTTTTTCTCACACTTCACATTAATTTAACCAATCTTGTTTATACATAGTTTGAATATAATGAATGAAAAATACAGGATCTTTAAATGATGATGATTATAGTTTCAAGATAAACTCCATGTTTATTGAAAGTTTATATACTACATTTTGAGAATTTTAAGAACTAAACATAAATATTTTCTTTCTGAGGGCCAGAGCTATAACATAACAGGTTGGCCTGGCATGTAGCTAACTCAGGTTCAATCCCCAGCACTCCACAGGGTTCCCTGAGTCTCTCCAGAATGATCCCTGAACACAGAGCCAGAAATAACCCCAGAACAGCGCTGAATGTGACCCCAAAACAAAAACAAAGTGGAAAGAAAAACCTTTCTTCCTAATCATAGCATCTATAAAAAGAAGCTTTGTAACATAGATGCATTCTAAAGGTTTGAAAGGGCCAAGATAGTGCTTTGCATGCCGTATACCTGATTTGAATTTCAATTTCAGGTATCATAAAAAAAAACCTGAGTTTTTAAAATTGTGTTCTAGATTGCTATCCACTATTGATTACTGAAAACATTTTTTAGGAAAGAAATGGTGGGGACAGAACAATAGTACAATAGGTCTGGTGCTTTCTTTGCATGCAGCAGACATGGGTACAAGTTTGATCCAAGCATCCCATATGGTCCTCAGATCACCAACAGAAATAATCTTGAGTGTAAAGCCAGGAGTATATCTAAAGCATCACCAGGTGTGGCCCAAAAACAAAAGGAAAAAAAAGAAAGTTCAGGGCCAAAGGAAAAAACAGTACAGCAGGTAGGACACTTGCCTTATATGCACTCCATATGGTCCCATGAGCATGGAGCCAGGAGTAAGCCCTAAAACAGATGTGACCCTAAAGCATAATAGAAGAAGAAGAAAAGAAACAGCAATGTAATACGACCTGTTACATGTAGGTAGAACTAATTTTTATAAAAATCTGTCTCTGTCACTGTCACTGCTCATCGATTTGCTCGAGCGGGCACCAGTAAAGTCTCCATTGTGAGTCTCGTTACTGTTTTTGGCATATCGAATACACCATGGGTAGCTTGCCAGGCTCTGCCGTTCAGGCAAGATACCAAGTGAATATATACAGAAGCAGCATAATTTGTTACAGGTTATAAGCTATAACTAAGTTAAACAAGTTGAAGTGTGTATGTTGAAAGGTCATATTCAATACAGAAAAATAGACTAGGTTAAAATCATCCCTGGAAAAGAATCAATGAAAAACTATCTGTGGCACATATATCTGTGAAAGCCATCTTTTCTTGTTTAAATTTTTTATGTAGACACCCTGATGTACAAAAGTGTCCATGATAGAGTTTCAGGCCTACAATGTTCCAACAATGTTCCAACATTCCATCACCAATCCTAATACTGTCAACTTCCCTCTACCAATGTCCCAAGGTTCCCTCCTACCCTCCAGCTTACCTCCATATCAGGGTCACTTTTAAGCTTAAATCTTGTAGTTTAGGTTCCAGGCTTACATTGTGCTAATTTTGTGGTTAAATGTGTAAATAAACTCTGCAACTACACTATTGCTGTGTTCAAGGCCCTGTTAGCAACTGTCCACTTCTCTTTCCAGCCTCCCTCTATTTCTCTCCTTCCCTGACTTTCTCATTTCTATACTCTAGAAAAGGACTTTTTGCCTCCATCTTTGCACAACATAGTATTATAGCACAGCGTGTAGGGCGTTTCTGCCTTGCATGCGGCCGACCTGGGTTCGATCCCTCCATCCCTCTCGGAGAGCCCGGCAAGCTACCGAGAGTATCTCACCCGCAAGGCAGAGCCTGACAAGCTACCTGTGGCGTATTCGATATGCCAAAAACAGTAACAAAAAGTCTCCTAATGGAGATGTTACTGGTGCCCTCTTGAGAAAATCGATGAACAATGGGACGTGGTAGAGTGGTGCAGTAAGAACAGATAAAAAATAGAAATTAAAGTGATAAAAATTGGAAAAGAAGTAATAAAACTATTCACAGATTGTATGATAATATACACAGAAAACCCTAAGGAGTCTACTAAAGAGCACCTAGAAACAATTAATAGTACAGTAAAGTAGCTGGCAAAAAATATATATAAAATACCTGTTATATTTCTATATGTGAATAATGAACTTGAAGAAAAAGAGATAAAAGTGACTACTACATTCAAAAGTGTTCAATAATATTAAGAACTAGGAATCAACTGAACAAAAGAAGTATTAAGACCTAAACCACAAAAACTATGTCTTTTATGAAAAAAATAGAAAAGATCTCAAAAAATAAAAGACTAATGTTATTCACAGATTGGAAAAATCAACACTGTCCCCAAAAATAGGCATCTTATCTAAATTATTATATAGACTCAATGCAATCCCCATCAAAATTCTGAATTCTCTAAGGACCTAGAATGGTCACTAATAAAATATATATGGAACCAAAAATTCCCTGAGTAACCAAAGCAACATTGAGAAATAAAAAATTGGGAGATATTGTATTATCTGACTTCAAGCTATACTTATGAAGCATATTTTTGAGGTGTTATTCATATATCAGTTTTTCAATTCTATTTTTGCTCCATATGATTATAGGATAAATACATATTTTATCTACCCAATCACCAGATGACTTAGCGTAGAAAAGTTTTATTTAGAAATACAATTTTTAAAGATATGAATATATGACTTTTCAAGTTATATACTTCTTTGTGTGAGTCTATATCTTTGGAGATTCATGAGAATATTTGACAATTTGTAAAACTATAATGCCAATTTTAAATATCTTAAATATAATATATACTAAAAGATGCTGTTTCAATCCAAATGAGTTAGATCACTTTAAAATGTTTCAGATTTTATATATAATATACATACATGTTTTTATTCTTTACCGTCAACACTCAGACCAATTTTATAACTTCTTCCTAGACTATTCTAACTTCACCTCTTACTGAACTATGGAGGACACAATTCTTGCATTGTAATTCTCTATAGTCTTATAAACAACTAATAAATATTTACTGAGTAGACAGACACCTTTTACTGCTATTGTTGGCTTACTAACACTTGTCTTCTGCTTATAATATAATATAACAAACAGGGACAAATTCATATACAGTGTAATATCCTAAACATGAGAATTTTCAAAACCCCTTTAGCACCAATGACTACTTAACTGTTAATTGATGGGAAGTTAAATGAGAGCAAAGCTAGAATTTTATTATTGATTTGCAAATAAAATTAAAACTCAGTGCAGTCCATGAACATATACTCCAACACATTTCTCTACAAGAAATAAGGATTGCTTTTAGCAAATTAGTATGTGTATACATATATGAGTATATGTATGTACATTGTGAACTTTGGGTCTATCATCAGAGGCACTCAGGGGCCAGTCACATGTCTATGCTGTGTGGTAATTCTCTGTGGTGCTCAGGGACCATGCAGTGCTGGGTTTCAAATTAGGGTTAGTCAGATACAAGTGTCTTAACCTCTGCACTACCTCTCTGGCTTGTATATCTATTTGAATATATATTCATAAAAATGTTGCCATTGTACCCCATGTATGCATATAGAATACATATAAAAAAGGTCTAGACGATATAAGCTTACATGCAAACATATGCATGCTGATACTTACACTCTGTTTTACTCTATATTTTATGCATTTTGTAGACAACCTGGTGTGTAGATATATACATACAGCAATGTTTTATATTTCATACATATTTAAGTATTATAATAAGAATAGTTAAGAAGATAAAGTCTTTTCCTTTTGAAATAAGAAGCCCATGACTTCAAAATTCAACATTCATCACAAACCACTGTTGTTGGATCTCTTTGTACACCAGAGCAATACAGTTTTTATGTTAATTATCTCCCTTCATGCTGGCTACTAGATAGATATCTTGCAGCTAAGCATAGTTAGATTATAATGGAATGAGATTGTATGAAGACACAAAATGCTCTTACACAGTACAATTTAGAATCCATTTTTTAAAACTTTCAAGTGCTACACCTTAAAACTGAAATGTGCTAAGAATCTTAGTTTTTCCATAAATTTATTACACTGAAAGTTGATTATAACTTCCATACATTTTCTTTATAAACAATTTTTGTATGTCCTATTACATTAGCAACAAAACAGTCTACTTTGAACAATTCAATTATAAGAAAAGTAAGTTATTATCCCTATTTGTGTACAACTTCACAGATTAAAAAAAATTTCAAAATCCCAGATACTTACACATATTTAAGTAAAACTTAAAAGTATAGTCAACTGGGTAGCTGACGTACCAGTAATGAAATAAATGACAACTATTGCTTGTGTTATATTAAGTGCACACAAGAAAAATGCTGATATTTGGGCCAGAGAGATAGTACAGCAGATAAGGTGCTTGCCTTGTACATGGCCAACACATCCCATGGTCACACAGGCATGCCAGGAGTTATTCCTGAGCAAAGAGCTAGGAGTTACCCCTGAGCATCACTGAGTGTGCCCCCAAAATATAACCAAACTAAATAATAGAATATAAATGTCTAAAACAAAAAGCCTAAAATTTTGTTTTAAAATATTTTATCTTCTGTTTTTCTCCTCTTCTTTATCATCACCACTTTTTACAGAGTTCAAATGATGCTAAAACGGGCTTTTATATATCACAAATAGGCATAACTCAATTAGTGTCAATAATTCTGAGAAATCATCTCATACACATATACATTAATTTAAATATCATTTCTATGGGCTGGAAGATACTATAGTCGGTTGAACCCTTGCCTTGCGTGCAACTGACTGGTGTTTGGATCCCTGGCATCCCAGTACTCTAGGGGAGGTTCCTGAGCACAACATCAGAAGTTATCTCACTGAGTGTGGCCCAAGAAACATAATATATGTGTATATATATTATAAAACCTGTTAAAAGAGGCTGAAGCGTTAGCACAGCAGGTAGAGTGTTCACCTTACATGCAGTCAACCCGGGTTTGATTTCCAGCACTCCATAGGGTCCCCCAGCACCACCAGGAGTAATTTCTGAGTCCAGAGCCAGGTGCAACCCCTGAGCATCACTGGGTGTGTCCAAAAAGAAAAAAAACTTAATAAACGCTCTTCTTGTAGATAAAATATTTTCATCAAAGGCACATCAAGGTAATTTAGAGGTATTCACTGGGTAGATTTCATTTCATTTCTATCACGTGTTAAATGTCTGACATTTACTTGTCACCTCTAAGCTTGTTTCCCTTTTCAAGGCTTAAATTTAGGTACAGTCAATTTTAAAATGCAAGAAGGAATGGGTACTCATTAAAGTTTGCCATCTTATAGAATTTGATGCAGAGCCTTAGAAGAATAAGAGATTTTTCAAAGGTGATGCCATTTGTCATGAAGCAATAGAATTCACATCTGTTGCCCAATCCAATGGTTTTTATACATATTTATGCTACTTCCCAGAGGCAGTGAATTGGTCTCTCTTGAAAGAATTTTGTAACCTGGATTTCTCTCTGATGTCATTTAAGAGTCATTTCCTGGTTATATTTGTTGACTGACACTTCAAACAAAGTTACAATTACTATGAACTTAGATAGAATTAAGGGTTTTCTAAATTCATCACTAAAATATGAACAGCTACATACTGTCAAGTGTAGCCCAACTATGTCCTTAATACAAATATTTCAGATAAAATTACATAAGTCATTTTACACATGGAGAGAGAATTAACTACATGGAAACTAGTCACTCAAAGCACAAATGAACCATGTTTCAAGGAAACCATATATCTCTGGTGACTGTCATTCAAGTATATATGTTTCCCAGAAACAGGAGTAATGAACACAAGAGGCAGCTACGTGTAACAGATAATAGTCAACTGATAACTTATCAGTCCCCCCATTCAAATGTGTTTCTTCTGTATAAAATTGAAAACCAAATGGAAGATTGCATATTTAAGATTTCCCATTTAAAAAATAAATTATGGCCTCGTAATCATAAAGTAAATATGTATTGGTATAGATTACTTTCTGAAGAATATTTTAATCAAAATACAGTAAATGAAATAAGGGACAGAGAGAGATGAAAAGGAAAAAAATGAACAATTGAAAAGATAAAGAAAAATATAATTAAAAAAATTAATATTAATAATGGTTGCTAAAAGAAAATCAGAGAGGTATATGCAGTTAGATGACCAAAACTGATGTCTGATATTGAACCAATCTCTACTATTCTTTTATGTACTTATCAAACATCTTTCTTAAGTCCCATTGATTTTCTTTCAGGAAATATGATATTTTATGAATAGTTTTTAAAGTTTTTTTTAATACTACAGTAGTCCCTAAACTGTAAAGGGAAAAAACAATAACATTTCCTTATCAAAATTTGAAAAGGAGCAACCAGAGTTAGGGAGCTATGATAAAGAGAAAATAATTAAGAAAATTCAGAAAACATTATTATTTCAGTCTAGCCTCCTGCTTTATGGGTAAAAAGCAGTGGAATAGGAGAATCAGTAACTGACAAGCCTTTTTGCATATAGTGACCTCCTCTCCTTGTACTACAGGAAAACATTTCCACCTAGAGTCCTTTCACAGAATATCCAGAGACCAAATGAAATCAACCATAATGAATACCAGAGCCAGATAATAATCAGTTTTTAATTGCAGCATCAAGCCAATTAATTTGTGACAACATCCTATCACTTCTTATTCTTGACAGGAAGTTTCAGAAGGCTGAAATGGGTTCCCAGGTCAATGGGATCCCTGGAATATTTCAGCATTAGTATCTAATTAAAATTTACATTTATTAAAGAATAAAACCCTTTAGGGGTGAAGTCTGAAATTTAAATTTGAGGTTACAGACTAGCCTCACCAATCTATTTAATTGTCAAGAAACACAAAATACCTTATGCATTATATATACAGACTCTTCATACTAGTACTCTTCCTTTGGATTCAGAGGTATCTTTTAGAAGGAAAAATTAATCTACATTATATATACCTTGTTTAATCCAACAGAAGAATATTTTGTGTCTACATAATTTTGATGAGCAAAATTATTAATTTACTGTGTCATATCACAAGATTTCTAAAACAATGTATTTTAGGAACATAAGAGATCCTTTTTAAGATTTTGGCATGGTATTTCTTTATTCTTGCCTCTACACAGAGCTCCATCCAATGTAATATCTGTATGGCAAACTTTATATAAACCCTGAAATCATGTTGAATGTTATTCTAGAATGAAGAGGGAGAAAAGGAACTAGTAAACTGGCCTGCTTCCACTTCCACTACATTATGCTATTATATAATATTAATCAAACTATGAACCAAAAAGAACCCCCACAAATAAACAATAACCTAACCACTTTGGACAGCATTAATAGGAATCCTGCTCCATTAAAATTCTTAACATGAAAATTCTGACAATATCTCACAAAACATTTCACCAGCTTTCGACAGGAAGTGCTTTATTATTTTTTTTTCTGCCTCACACTCAACTGTATTGGAAGTAATGCATGCTGCTGGATGATGATAGTGCACTAAGAATATCTCCTATTAAAATGTTAGCCACTACTTTCCATTTCTGAAAATTATGTTTTACTATGTGGTCCAGTATTTCACAAATGCTGCGTGTGTCTTGGTTTTTATTCAGTATTCCTAGATTGTCAAACGCCCCAACATATATTCTGTCAGTGGCATTTTTTTTTTTCCTGCAGGAGGTTTAATATCCCAAGTCGCGTTTGTTAACAGCCACCTTTAGAAGACTCTGAAACTGCATTACTGAGTGTAAAATAATGTATGTTCTGCACACACAACACAGTACAAACGCATCCAGCGCCAATTATTATCTTACAGAAAAGGTGATCGTGCCAACCACACACAATACCCACTTTTCTTTTCTTTCTTTCTTTCTTTTTTACTGAAATATAATCATCAAACACATTCAGTGCCCACAGTGCCCACGGCAGTAGTACCTAGCAAAAGTGATTTCCGTTAGTGGCTAGAGCAAAGATTATGTCAAAGACTGTGCAATGGGAAATGAATCAGACTTCATCAAATAATCTGAACTCCAAGGCCATTTCCCAGCAACCACCCCCGCCACACATCCACATAGAGACACAGGCGCGCGCGCACACACACGCACACACCACCCCCTACATATGAGCTTAAACTTCCCCCCTCCTTCCCCAACCCTGAGCTGCTCTGGCCATGACTTCCTACTCAAGCTTCTGTCTCTCTCTCTCTCTCTCTCCCTCTCTCTCCCTCTCCCTCTCTGCAAGTCTTTCAGACGCTAGGGCTTTGCTCGGGTCTCAAAGGCAATGCCCTGGGGAAAGGCAATCTGTCACAGGCGAGATGGTGAGACTTCAGCATCCCTGGCAAAGGAAAGGGGAGGAAAGAGGGTGTGGTAGCTCGTCACCACACCCCAGCCCACTACTCCAGTTCACTGCGGCTCAGGGGAGCACGGCGGGTCCCCTCGCTCACCTCGGAGCCGCGCGGCCCCGACAGCCACCCGGCACACTCTGCACAAAACTTCCCTTAGAGCAGGCAAATATTCAGGAGGAGGCGGGCCACATTAGGGCAGAGTTGGAATATACATTCCACGAGGCGCCACCGGGCAGCCTGAAAGGCACCTTTAGATGCCACCCTCCAGCACGGGCATCCTGCACTCCCTGGCACCGTGTGGTGGGGGGGGGGGCGCGAATGGACCTATGCGCGGGGCAGAGGCATAGAGGAGAGAGGGGGAAAGAGGACATTACCTCCCGGCAGAGCCCTCGGGGCGCGGACCACGCTCGCTCGCGTCCGTGAAGTGGCGGTGGCTCCCGGGCACGGCTTTCCTGGGCACAGCGTGGACTCGGACCCGATCCCGCTGGCTCTGCGCGCAGCCAGGAGGCGCGCCGGGACTCCGGGCTCGCCTTTCCCCCGCCCCAGCCCGGCTCGTCTCCCCCTGCCGCGCCCGCTCCGCCACCCCGCGGGCACGCTCGCTCCCCGCGCTCGCCCCTCCGCCTCTCGGCGCCCCCACACCCACCCTCTCCGCTGCGCCCGCCGGGAGCCTCTAGCGGACGCGAAGGGAAGCGCAGCCGACCCGCGGTGCCAGCCCCGTGCGGGGGGGGGGGGGGGGTGGGTTTCTCCACCCCACACTCCACCACCCTGGATGCCGCCGCCCCCCACCTGCCCACCTGCGCCAGGCTCACCTGCCACCGCGTCCGAGCTGCCGGTGCCCACCGCGCTCTATGACAACGAGGGGGGGGAGCGGGGCGGCGGGGCGGGGGGGGGGGCTCTGTTAAGGCTAAAATACATAGGAACAAGATAATCTCCCTGAACACACGCACAGGCACACGCGGCCAATCCAAGCAGGCCAGGGAGCCAGCTTCGTCCCGATTTGCAATAGGTTCCCAAAGTGTCAGGTCAGGACACTGGGTTCAGCGAGCTGCCTCCGACCTGACCAGCGGCGGCGCGGGTGCCGCCCCACTTACCCACCCCAGCCGTTGGCCGGCACTCGAGGAGCGCGTCGTGGCCCCGCGGGGAGACGGTCCTAACTTGCTGCTACCCCATCACCCCATCCCTAAACGTCGATTTCAAGTTCTTCTTCCCCTGCAATTCCACCCTGAGCTCGGGCTGCTTCTTACCTGGAGACCTGATTCATTTTCTCCCGGTCCTTAAAAACCTAGAGCCGCCGTGGGGATGCGACGCGCACCGGCGTGGGGATGTTCCTGGACGGCCCCAGCCTCGGCTCGCCGGATGCTCCTTTTCCCGAGGAGGAGAGGGGCGGGCGAGCAAAAAGCCCTTGCACGAGAGGTGCCTGCAAATCTTGCAGCGAATGCAAACGCAGCCGGGGAAGCTCTGGAAGCCTCCCAAGACCCTCCTCGGTCAACTTGGCTTTTCTATGGAATTTTCTTCTTTAACCCCACGGGCCTGGCGGTGAATGCTCGGGCGTCAGGCATTCCGCAAAGGAAGTGGGTATTTTCCGCCGGTGGCCGCTCCTCTGGCTCTGGGTAATAAAAACCCCTCCCTGTGTCCGCCCCTTAATTTGGAAAAGCCACCACGCCTGGTCTGGGTGTGGGGGCGGCGGTTAAGAAGAGCCGCTCCGAGCCCCCGCTGCACAAACCCGGCTTCCCCCGCAGCCCTTCGAGGAGGCGTCTGCACCGGGGAAACTTTGAGCTGAGGCGGCGGCCACCGAGAGGGGCTAGACTGGCAGCGAGAGGCAGCCGAGAGAGCCAGGTGAGGAGGCTCGGAGGCGGCAGCAATGAGGGACCCCTGGCGGGCAGCGGGCGGCTGGGTCCGGGCACCCGGGCTCAGCGCACGGGCCGCGCGTGCACAAGCGCACACACGCACAGACACACACACACACACACACACACACACACACACACACACAAACACACCCGCGCGCGCGCAGCGACACACGCACGCCCAACCCCGTACCGGGGACCCCAGGACACTGGCGAGCAAGAAGTCGGAGCAAGGGGCGGAGGAGCCGGAGTTAGGATAAATGTGGGCGACGGGGGCGGGTGGGGGGACTCAATCACTCCTCCCTAGTTAGCGAATTGCAGCTGCCTGGCAATGCCTCGCGACCACTGGCCGCTCAAGTCCGCTTGCCCACCCTGCAGGTTTCTGCCCTCTCTGGTCTCTCGGCTCCCAGGCCACTTTACTTCCCTGGCACTCAGCGTGAGGTCGCTAGATTAAAGATTAACCTTGTCCCCGTCTCCTCTAGCAAGGGCCACCTACGCCCCTACAACCGGGGTGCAGAGAAGTGGCAGTTGCAGCTGGCAAGGGAGCCGAGGGGCTCCCCGAGGTCCTTCGAATATAAGAGCCCGTTTCGCCTCTCCTAAACAGGGTTCCCTCGCACCCTTCCTCTCCTCTTCACTCCCACGACTAACATATCTGCACAGTCGCTCTGGAAGCCCGCTTAGATCATTTCTGAAAAGAACTGCCTGGGGACGTCGGAATCGGGCCAATTTCGTGGATACGCTTCTACTGTGAACTGGACGGTAGCAGGTAAGCGGCGCAGCTGGAGAAAAGGGGTGGGATTAGGAGTCTGGAGACCCAGCCCCTTTCCCTGCCTTTTCCAAGGTTTTGCGCCTGGAAGTAGCAGTCCGGATCCTCTACGAGCTCCTGCCCCAACTTCTCCGAGCCCAAGCGCCAACTTCTCTCCCTAGACCGCTGGGTATCCACTGCTGGGGAGCTCAGAGCTGGAAAGAAGGCGATGTCAGAAGCTCCGCGAGTTTCTTCCAAGCTTCAGAAGGAGTCTCCCAGCAGAAGTTTGACTTACCCAGCGGTAGACAGCTGGGATTTCTCACTGGAAACTTTTGCCCTCGATTACATTTTGTTTGATTTGACGGCGTTTCACCTTTGTGTTCTGCCAGTGCAGCATGACTACTTCCACTCTGACACTGTCCAGGCTGCGGATCGCTGCGGGTGTTCTTATTCCGGAGCTGGGAGCGTTTCTGCAATCTGGGACCTACTGGGGAAAGCAAAGACTTAAGTAGCGCGGCGTGCTGCCGACAGCGCTGGGTTGGTTCCCTTGCTCCCCGGCGGATCGCCCAGCAGGTTCCCGGGTCTCCAGACAAGAAGCTCTCTAGTGCCACAGTCGAGCTGCGGGAAACCGCTCCAAGTGGAAAGGCAGCAACACTTAGTCCAGAAGAGGATCTATGAACGCCAGACTCTGCAGTCACCAAGGCGCAAACGTGGGCCAAGTCGTTTGATTTGGTGGGAAAGATCAAAGTCGGTGCTGAAAGGAACTTTAGAGGAGTTACTCACATTTCAGAAATCAAAGGAGAGGATTTGAAGGTGGACAGCAATGAGGAGCTCTGGATCTGCGGATCCGTCCTACCAGGCACACATCTGCATTTCAGGGCTGATGGCCCTGCCTTGGAATACTTGTGAGCTGATTCAGGAGGGCCAAACGGAACTGGTTGATTTTCCGGGGTAATGATGGATGGGTTGTGGCTGCCCTTTGGAGCTAGGAGATCGCCCTGAACAATCTCCCTTAAACTTCCTTGTGTTCACAAAGATACTCACAGGTGGAGTCTGGGTGAGCAGGTCAGATGCCCTGCAACTCTCTGTGATGCAGTTAAAGGAAAAGCTTGAAGTTTAATCGCGGAGCTTGCAAGAAGGAAGTGTGAATTACTAAAAAATGCTAAAAGACAAGAGGCATTTTTATCTGTGTATCCCTTTGCCAGAAGACACTTTTGTTAGGCTTAGTGTCCCAAACTGTATCTCAGATACTGACATTTTTAGGTATTTCAAGTGGATGTTCTAAATGTTTTGAGTCTGGCTTTACATTGTACGCTTACTATGAAAGAAGTTATGATGCTTATTCTCCTTCTGATTCCTAATAAATGACTTTTCAGCCATAGTGAAGTGAAGTAACAATAAGAATTATAATAAGCTATTTCCAACAAAAGGCAATAAACTCTGATTTCTGATTACATAGACATACCTATGTGTTAACATTAGGATGCTGTGACAGAATATTGCATAAAATTACAAGCCTGCAATCAAGAGACATTTTGGTGAGAGAAAATGCATAATTCAGAGTTGACTCCTCTCCAAAAAGAGTGTCCTGTAGTTCCTTTTGTGGATTATGATGTGTAGGTTATTACTGTTACTGACTAAAACATAAGTCATTTGCACAGTACCCAAAGGGCATTGTGCAGTTTTTTGGAATATGCCAGCCATAACGGAGTCTTTTGCAATTATCCCTTACATGATGTATAGGAAGTAATTGTAATTAATGGGGATCGGGGAGATAAAATCACATTCTCTAAGTACCTTCAACAAAATGAAAGCCCTGTGAATTAATATTCTAGACCTCTTTCAACAAGTTTTTACTTCTCCCTGAAAAAAAATTTTCCCAATGAATTTTGATTTTTTAAAATGTAAACTCATGGTTTCTTGTATAAAGCAAAAAGGAGGGTGCAAATCATTTTTTCCACTTTTCCCAGCTTATTTTTATAATGAATATTAGAGAGTAAATGAGAAGCAAGTGTTGGGTCACAAGATTTATAAAATTCCTATGTGCTTACGACTAGCTATGGAATCAAGAAGAAATTATTAATATTCATAGGTATGATCAGATAAAATAGTGTTCCAAATCCATCCCCTGAAATTAAAATAACTACTTCATAATTTTAGTGTTCTACATAATTTGAAAAATGAATGCTGAAGTTGATATGTATGGTTTTTCTTTATAATGGACTATGGCAAATCTTTCATCACCACAGGATAATTGCTGCATAAAATGTATATCCAAAATACTTTCCTCCTCCCTTGGAGATGGCATTCTATTCTCTAGATATGTGTTAGTATATTTATTTGTTATGAAGTTATTGTTTAATTATTGGCATACGTTTCCAGTGCTCTATGAGATCTGAGAGCAAGAATGGTGCCAGCCACTCTGCTCTTCCTCAGCATCTAATGTCCAGTAAGAGGGAGGAGATACATCTGATGACGCTGATGCTGTCACTGCCGATGGTGATGAGGGCAGTGAAACCTCTTTCTTTCTCTCAGTAAACCCTCAACTTTCTCACATAATTTCTCTGTTCTCAAATTATAAGGAAACTGACACACAAATTTACTCAAGATCACAAAGCTATTTTGTCGCAAATGTGTTGGGATTAGAACATACCTGTCTAATTCTGAATTGTAAACTATTAGTCACTTTGCTCTACTCAAATAAGTGCCACATTTTTAATTATTCAAGGTTAAAGGAAATATATATATATATACATAATAGCTAAACAAAGCAATATGACAAATTCCAAATAAAATATCTACCTATTCTACACCCAATCAATATTAAGTGTAGGAAAATTCAAATACTGTAATTCTCTTTGGTAAAATATATTTTCACAGGGCATTCTTACTATGATAATGCCAAATGCTTCATGAGTTACAATTTTCTGCAAAGGGACAAGATATGCCACTAGTGTGTTCAGAGATTCTAATAAAAACTTTATTGCTTTCATTTTTATATTAATATATTTTAAATTTTGGAGAAGACCATGCCAGTGATGTTCAAAAATTACTCCTGGCTCTGCAATCAGGGATCACTACTGACTGGGCTGGAGGCACCATATGTGTGTGGTACCAGGGATAGAACCCAGGCCAGCTGCATGTAAGGGAGTGCTCATCCCACTGTCCTATCTCTCTGGCTGGCCCTATCTTTGCATTTTTAAGTGAACAGAGGTGTGAAGTTTCAGTTAAGTAAAATTAATGTTCGATGAATCTGTTGTAAATCATTGTTTCTACTGTTAAGATTACGACCATTTACACCAAAACATTTAGGAGAATAGATCTCATGTTAACCATTCTTATTCCAATTAAAGAATAAGGAGCCTGGCAACAGAAACTTCACTGGACATAAAGCTGCATAAGAGTATGTCACCAGGTCATTAGAGATGTCACTTGTTATATCTTATTTGAAAAATCAAGTTTGGTCAAATAGTTCTAAAAGTTGTTTTAATTTATATCATAATAACTCTATACTCAACACCTATCTTGTACCAGGTCCTCTTTGAATATAACTAGATTTATTGATTTATTTAATACTAATAACAAACCTATTAAATAATCACGATCACAAAATCCCGTTAATCGTCAATTTCTCGAGCGGGCTCAGTAACCTCTCATTCGTTTTTTTCCCTGAGATCTTAGAAGTCTCTCTCAACTTAATATTAAATAATATTATCTTTAATGACTAGAGGAAGAGTCACAATGGACAACAAACCTTGCTGTGATCACACAACCGATTAAATATTAAGGCAGTTCTATTTCAATTGTCTAAATCCCGAGTCTTGTGCCTTAACTTCCTCTAGAGGGGTTTATATTACCTATAAAGACTAATAGAATGGAGCTTAGATCTGCTGTTTATGACAGAGCACCCAGTCCACAGTAGACAACAACCCCTAGTAGGGGGATAAGTCATGAGAAGGAGAAGGAGTAATGTTATTACAAGCGGTAACAATGCTAAGTGACCATCCCCTTTGTGCTTTGCATTGTATTCTGCTGATTAGTAGAAAATATATTTCTTTGCTTTAGAAATTTCCCCAAGTCTCATAGTATGTATAGAACCAGATTTAAGGAGAAAACCTGCTTTTAACCTAGAATGCAATAACCTAAAAATATCAAATGATATTTTATAATGCACATTTTAAAAAGGAAACAGTAGAACTGTGAAAGAGGAAATGATCAAAGTTCCATTACTACCCTGATTCAAAACTCCCTTTTCATTAAAACCAAAACCTAGAGAGAGCAGCTCTTAGAGTGGAAGCTGAAAGAGTTGTCATCAGAAGCCAATTGTTGGTGGCATATACTAGGCCACGGAGCTTGAAATTCATCCTGACCAGTAATGATCATTTTATATGCCTATTATTACATCTTTATGAAGTGGTTAATTTATAGATTCTGAGTATAGGCTGGACTTACGCTGTAACTCTGAGATGGCTCTACCTCTGACTATATTCAAGGGTAATAAAAGATTCCACAGGGTCTGGCAAAGCAGTTTAGGGAGCAAAGGGACAGGAAGAAAAGATCCAGAAGGGAAACTGGAGAATGGTACCATTAAGAACAATTTCCTAAGTAGCATCATAAGGGATTAGTTCCTCAGCAGTAGCCTGAATATAAAGAGGAAGACTGAAATTTATGCCAGATAGTCAGACAAGTAATGGAGATGGAAATAACAAGAGAATGAAGTGGGAAAGGAAAGCATAAAGTGATAGTTTGTGTTTGCTTTGCTTGCTTGCTTTTTCACTTCCTCCCTCCTTCCTTCCCTCCCTCCCTCCCTCCCTCCCTCCCTTCTCCTCCCTCCCTCCCTCCCTTCTCCTCCCTCCCTCCCTTCCTTCCTTCCTTCCTTCCTTCCTTCCTTCCTTCCTTCCTTCCTTCCTTCCTTCCTTCCTTCCTTCCTTCCTTCCTTCCTTCCTTCCTTCCTTCCTTCCTTCCTTCCTCTTAAAGGCCAGAATGACAGCACAGTGGGTAGGGTACATACCTTTTATGCACACTAAAAAATAAGAATTAGGTAGTAAACTAAACTTTATTTCAGTATATCAAAATGTGATTGGGGTGTCATTGTGAGGGCTACACCCTCTGGTACTCATGGCTTCCTTCTGACTCCATTCTTAGGAATCTTTCCTGGTAAGGCTCTGAGGAACATATAGTGTGGCAGAGGTCAAATGCAGGTAGACTACATGCAAGTCAGGATATTTAAGCAGTGTACTATCACTACACCCTCTGCCTAATTGATTTTATTTGTAGATAGACATAATTAAGCTGAAATAAAACTATATTAGCATTGTAGCACAGTTGTCCCATTGTCCATCGATTTGCTTGAGAAGGCACCAATAATGTCCCCATTGTGATATTTATTGTTACTATTTTTGGCATATTGAATATGCCACCACGGAGAACTTGCCAGGCTCTGCTGTGTGCTGGGATACTCTCAGTATCCTCCCCACACAGTCCCGGGAATCAAACCTGGGTCAGTCGCGTGCAAGGCAAACGCCTTAGCTGCTGTGCTATCGCTCCAGTCCAAACTTATTACACATAATAATGAACTAAAGATGCAAATACAAAAGTCAGCATGAAGTCACCTATTACTAGGACCTGCCAACTGCATTTAGTTTTTAAAAAGAATGTACAGCTTAAAACTTGTTTATAAAATCACTGTAGAGTTAAAAAAAGAGAGAGATCACATATGACCTTTTAGCAATTAAGTACATGATTTGAAATAATTCAACAGGTATAGATATGGAAAAAATATGTAGAGATTCTTAAAAAATAAACACAGTAAAAATAAGAAGGAAAGACTTCAGGAATAAGAAGTAATCAGATGTGTGTGAGGAGCACTGGATAGGGAAAAATTTTAAAGGGAAGATAAGTAAAAGGCTTTTTATCTGGACTTGTTTCCCCTACTAGGTAGTTATAGATGGTGATTCAAATATAGTTATAATGATAAACACACATAAAAACAATAGACAACATTAAATATCAACATAAGAAAACATTTTACACCCCTGGCCCAGATAAATTCAGATCTGCTGAGCGGGAAGCAGACCCTCTGCTCCTAAAGACTTTGATTCCAGAGACCTAACACTTTCGGGCATCCAGCGCAGCTTCTAATAACAATGCACTGGGACTGTGAACTGGGCTATGCAATTTCTGGTAGAATTTTCCCTGGACTTTATACAGAAATCCAAAACCGCGCGGACGCTGCCGCGTCCTCGTGACTTAACATCTATTATTGTCAGCTATGTGAAACGGTTCCTTTTGAACAGGTCTGACTTGGGGGGGAAACTCCAAATAATAACAGTAAGTTTTTGTTGAAATATTGAAGGTTATTAATGTAGCAGCCACCTCTCTGGACTGTGAACTAAGCAAAAGCCCCACGCCGGCCGTTGTGGCGTGGCGTACACCATACTATGAGGCACGGGATGGGAATGAGGGTAAAAAAAAAAAAGGAAAAGGAAAAAGAAACAAAAAAAGAAGAGTTATGTTTTAGCAGTGGGGCTCCATATCTCTTCATTCCCAGCAATGGAAAACTAATTATCAAATGCTTCCTTGGTAGTAGGTCTGTCTCTCTTGGGTGGAAACTCCAACAACTATAGTGAGTTGTGTGTTGAAATATGAAATGCAATCAAGGTAAAGAGAAAATGAAGTGAAATTCATTAGTTATACAGTAGGAGGTAGGGGGTGGGGGCGGGGGGTATACTGGGGTTTTTGGTGGTGGACTATGGGCACTGGTGAAGGGATGGGTGTTTCAATATTGTATAACTGAGACATAAACCTGAGAATTTTGTAACTTTCCACATGGTGATTTAATAAAAAGTTTAAAAAAAAAAAGAAAATCTTTTAAGGTTACACAAGTGTAAACTTTGTGGACGTAGATACGAATATTTGTCTAAAAAATACTATGAGGGTCAGAGCAATCATGCAGAGTGTAGGGCACTTGTCTTGCATGGGACTGACCCGGATTTGAGCCCTGGTACCCCTCTAGTCCCTCAAGCCCTCCAGGAGTGACTGCTGAGCTCAGAGCCAGGAGTAAGCCCTGAGCATTGCCCGGTGTTGCCCAACCCCCCTCTACCTTTTAAAACTACTATGAATGCAGAGAAGTGTCACTAAACTAGAAAAAATAAAAAAAAAACTTCTCAAGTTTAAAAATGAATTTTCAAAGGTGTAATATTTGCAAATGTGAAATTGAATGAAAAGATAGAGAAAATGTGCAAGATTTAAATGAATCAGATATGGCAAGGCAATTAAAATTCATAAACAGCAAATTAAGTATGTTGGGGAAACTCTTTTTAGTAGAAAAACATAGTTAGAAATTGTTTTGAAATTGAATTTAAGTGAGCTTGTAAGGAGTTTTGAATTATGGAATGAATATGGAAATTATAGCACAGCGGGTAGGGCGTTTGCCTTGCACGTGGCCAACCCAGGTTTGATTCCTCCATCCCTCTTGGACAGCCTGGAAAGCTACCGAGAGTATCTTG
Organism: Sorex araneus; assembly: GCF_027595985.1. NCBI lineage: Eukaryota > Metazoa > Chordata > Mammalia > Eulipotyphla > Soricidae > Sorex > Sorex araneus. The sequence continues at coordinate 43,983,263 of NC_073302.1, read as the reverse complement.
CCCGCACAGAGAAGCCTGGCAAGTTACCCATGCTGTATGTGATATTGTTAGTAAGGGTTACATTTAGTTACATTCACATTTAGTTGTGAATATTCTTGGGACTTGTACTTTTTGCAAGAAATCAATGACCATCATGCCAAACAGTTTTTTTCTGAAAGAAAAATAAAGCACAAGGAAAATGTTTTCAAATATATTAGTTTGTTTTGCAGTGAAAATAGTCTGAGGTGAATGGTACTGGTTTTCCTAGGTCCAATGTGTCAGAATCAAACAATGTGCTACATGTAGTTTTATTTCCAAAGTCATATAATCCTGGAAGTCAACTAAAACCCAGAAAAGAAAAAGAGTAAAATAGAGGAAAATAAGGCAATATAAAGAGTAATCACACAACACTTTAGTTAACATATCTACATCTAGACTCACTTTTTGAACTGAGTAAATTGAAACTAGAGGAAGATTTTTTAATTTATTTTTTAAGCCATTTTGGAATATGGTTAGCATATAACTGGCAACCACTTAATGAGAGGTAAAGAGAAAATTACTCCTTGGGTTTCAGTATATCCATGCAGTAGTCATTTTTGGCTTAAAAATATTTTCTCAAGGTTATTAGATAGGTGTCTTCTTGTTACTGTCCTTAAGCTTCCTTAGACTTTTAACAGTGTAGCGTTTGTCTCAAATTACAAACTTGTTTCATTGTAATTTTATTTTTTCCAAATGAGTACCAAGTGTTCATGAATTAGAGTATACTTTGGTTCCATAATTTTTGGATTTTGCATACATATAAGTGCAGCAAAATGGATTTTGAAAAGTTTTAATTAAAAACATTTGACTAGACTTCAATTTATTTTCATCAAAAAATGAAATATGTAAACATATAGTCAAATGATAAAAAGCCTTTGCATAATAATGCCACATAAAATAGGTGATAATATTACAAAGTAATTTTTAGGCAAATTCTGGTCACCTTGAAAGGTCAAACCTACCAAACTATAGTAGCAGATTTTGTGTTTTATAGTCTTACTTTGAAGGAAGTTTGTATTCCTACATTTACATATTTCTACATTTACATAATCTTTCATAGATTATGATTCTGAAAAAATTGTTGCTAAAACATTAAAGCTAGTACTATAGCATCAAGCATCCATGAAAAAATTTACTGTGAAACTGAATGTTGTATAACATGCCTTAACCCTCTGCCAGTTGACATTGGTTTTCTAAAGCTTTGCAAACATCAAGAAGACAAAGTATAGCTTCTATTCCAAGAAGTGTGCTGACAGTAAGATGAATGTGAGTCCTTCTGAAAGAGTGCCAACTCCCAAATGTTCTTAGTGAGGAGATAAAGTAACAGAGTGATACACTCAGTTGCTGACTGTGTTGACAAATTTCAGGAAAGCAATGACCCATTTGCCCAACAGTGACTTTCTTGAAAGAAAAAGGAACCCGTAATAAAAATGTGGTTATCCATACATTTTATTTTTTTATTAATAAAATGCTTTTAATTTCCTGAGTGTTATAGTCTCTATTGTAGAAACAACAAACAAAAAGGGGACAGCGCTTGTTTTGGTTTCATGTCATTCTTGATCATTAAAATCCTACAGATCATTTACTCTCTTTGATTCATACCAACTTGTTAAACTGCAACATAGTCCACAAGATCTTAAATGATAGATGACCCTTGGCAAGAAATTATTATTTGATTTTTCTTTCATCAAAATAATAACAATATGACAAATTTCCTTCTAATAAGAAATTTCCATCAGAAATTTCCATTAGGATATGAGAGAAGACATAGTTATTTAGCTACCTGAAATACAGACTGATTTATGTTATCCAGAAATGAATTAATCATAATTCTTAATATCATAATGAATTATAATTCTTATGATTCCCACTCTTACACTCCTCCAAATAGAATAGTAGTTTAGATGATAAGGATATATATACGCATATAAATTTATAGAATTAGTCTAAGATATTCAGGACAGTCATAAGATTTTTATTATTAAATACCTGTTCATATTTGCATGAGACCAGAGCTTCAAAATGTTTACCAATAATTACCTTTGGTTCATTATACATTCACACCATTGTTATACATGTAACCTATGTAAAAATATAATTAATGAACATTTTCTAAGAACGATATGTAAATATAAACCAACTATTAAAAACACGTATTACTGTTGTCTCTATATCTATGGAAAACCTGTGTTCTCTCTTAAACATGCACATTCTATCTTTTTCTTCTAAGGTCATTCTATGCAATTTTCAATAAAATCTACCTTGTTTAACAAAAGCAAAAAAAGAAAAATAATTTATATCTAGCTATTTTTCCCCCACAGTATAACTAAACTATTTTCTAATATTGTCCAAATTTATTTTAGATTTTATTCTCATTCTTCATTTTTATATTGTTTACCTAAACATATTATAAAGGATAATTAAATATAGTTGTTTAATTTCCAGATGAAATATCATGTTGTGTTTAATGCTTGAAGGCTTGCATTTTCCATATAGTTATATGTGCACATGTATGTTACATGCAAATTTAGTTCATTTATTAAATTTCACTTTTATATGACTATACCACAATTACTGTCTTTGGCATATCCAATACGCACGGGTAGCTTGCCAGGCTCTGCCGCTCTGGCTTGATACTCTTGGTAGCTGACTGGGGCTCCAAGAGGGGCGGAGGAATCGAACTTGGGTTTGCTGCGTGAAAGGTGAACGCCCAACCGCTGTGCTATCGCTCCAGCCCATGTGTATCTGATATGCCAAAAAAAGTAACAATAAGTCTCTCAACGATAGACGTTACTGGTGCCCGCTCAAACAAATCGATGAGGAATGGGATGACAGTGACAGTGACAGTGATACCACAATTAACCGCTCTTCCATACTGGTCATTTAGATTACATTTTTTGCCATTACAATTCTACTGTTAATAATATTATTACATATTCCCTTAATATACTTTACTTAATATACAATTTAAGATGTGTTTGTTTTTGTTTGGGGGCCATAACCCATGGTGCTTAGGGGTTACTACTGGATCTGCTGTAATTGCTCAGCAGTAAGTTTGGTGGTGCTGAGGGGATTATATGTGAATCCAGGGATCAAACTAGAGTCAGCTATATTGCAAGGAAAGTGCCTTACATCGGTATACTTGTTTATTCTTGTATAATTCAAATCACTGAGTAATAGAGCATTCAATTATGCAAAAATAAAAGACAATATAAAATGTCTTTCTAATATTTTGTATAACCTTATAGCAGAGATGCAGGAAATTTTATATGGACATAGAATTTCACTCTTATGAGAAAATGTCTGAATTTTATCCTATCAATCTATTAAATATAATGTCATTCAAATACCAATTATTTTTTTATTTATGATCTGAAAGCTCCACAAATAGATATTTCTCTGAAGTAAGTGAAACCATTAAATATATACATATTAATCTCCATGTTTTCTGAACTTTTATAATTCTCAAAACTGTGCGGCGACTGCATTGTCTTTCAATAGATAAATGGATAAATTATCTGTATTTGTACACAATAATATTATTCAGCCATGAAAAATAAACTATTGTCTTTTTTTTCTTTTTGGGTCACACCTAGCAATGCTCAGGGGTTACTCCTGGTGGTGCTTGGGGGGCCATATGGGATGCCAGGGATCCAACCCAGGTTGACTGCGTGGAAGGCAAACGCCCTACCCACTGTACTATCGCTCCAG